>NC_053035.3:387563306-387866336 GCF_002575655.3 Aegilops tauschii subsp. strangulata
TTGAAGCTGAGTCTTCGGTGAGCAGTACTGGTTCATCTGAGAGGGATTCCTGATCCCCGGACAGGGTGGAGAGGTCCGAGCTCGAGGCTGGGTGGGGGTTGAGGCCGATCCGTAGATCGGGTCGGGACAAGGCTCCGGGGCAGGTGCTACTCGGCCCATGAGGGCACCAGATGAGGCTGCGAATCTGGCGAAAACCAGATCGCCTCGAGCGTCCGCGATGTACTCTAGGTTGCCGAATCTAATCTGGTGCTTGGGGGCAAAATTGTTGATCTGGTCCATATGACCAGTCGGATTGGCGAGCACAATGCTGTCAAACGCGAAGAGCTGATCGGGGACAAAGAGCTCCCCGGTGTTGACGCCATCTCGGATGGTCAGGCGAGCCATCGATCCTTTGGTGACACAACAATGGAACTCTGAATGAAAGCACCAATGTCGGTGTCAAAACCGGTGGATCTTGGGTAGGGGGTCCCGAGCTGTGGGTCTAGGATCAATACGAAACAAAGGACGATGAACAAGGTGTTTACCCAGGTTCGGGCCCTCTCGAGGAGAACCCTACGTCTTGCTTGATTGTATTTGATGTGTATGGTATGATTACAGAGCCGATCTACCTCGAGATCAGGCGAGCTAAACCCTAGGTTGATGAGGGATTGGATATTGCTCTAGCCCTAAAGACTAAAACCCTATGGTTTATATAGACACCAGTAGGGTTAGGGTTACATGCGATCGGTTGCAACAAAGGAAAGACCACGCTAGATCTTGACTTGGAGGGCACATCACGGCTCCGAAGATCTTCTATCCGGTCACGTGTCCACGCCCTAGCTCGGCTCCGTAATAGCCCATCAGTCTGGCCCATAATCAATGGGCCGGCGGCCCGAGGACACCTTAATCCAGGACTCCCTCGGTCAGGCTAACCGTGCTTCCAGCATCATCAGTAACTTCGAGGATATTGGTCAAGGGATTGCTAAGACGCACCGTCTAGTGTTTGGTCTATAATTCGGTCAAGGTTGATTTCCACCCAAATCAAACAAGTTCCACTCATCAAAAGATCACAGATAACCTTGTTCTTATCACCAACCGAAATACCATATACAAAATAAAACCGACATTATAACAAGAATGCCTACACAAGTAGGAATACAATCAGAGAACAAATTTTCTACAACTTCTACCATACCAAGCAATAAAAAAAGTGACAAGGCAATTCTACCAGCCCAAGATAATGAAATGGGTGAGCTTGTCATCCACTACTTTGTGACCTAGTCACATAATCCGATCCACCATTGCTATATGTCTCTTAGTGCAAGCAATAACAATGAATAGCCCACAAAGGTCCCGCATGGGACGTACTAGTAGGCAATGCGGGGTGCGAACAATATTAACGAATCACCCTCAAACAATTACGTAAATAATTTTTTAAATTACACAAACAATTTTTAAGAAGGTTTAAATACTTTTTAAAATTATGTAAACATTTTTAAATAAATAAACAGATTTAAAATTACAAGAACATTCTGTAAATATGTATACACGTTCTGAAATATTCATGATTTTTTAAATGCATAAATTGTTTTTAAATCACACGACCATTTAAAAAACATAATATTTATATTTGATTTTTTAAATACATGAATATATTTTACTTACATAAATATTTTAAATATGAATAAATAAAATTTAGTTACATGAAATAATAATGATTATCATTAATATTTTTGTAAATACTTTTTTTGAAATGTGGACCCTTTCTGAATATATGCGAATAATTTTATAACACACAAATATTATCATTTATTTATTATGAAGTTTTATATAAGTTATTAAGATTAGAATATTTTTCATAAGCTTTTATGCAGAAGAAAAACCTTGCTACTTTGTTAAGCTTCAATGAGCTCGGGCCATGTAGCCATGCAGGCACGCTTGTTATTAGACGCTCTCTACGTTATATAGCAGCACCGGTTGGGCTTGATCCGCACTCCCTCCATCGCTGAAAACAAGACATATAAGTTTTATCTAAAAAATCAAACTGTGATATGTTTGACCAATGTTGTAGAAAAAAACCATCAACAGTACAATACTAAAATTAGTGTCACTAACTACACAACAAAATACTCCCCGCGTTCCTAAATACAAGTCTTTTTAGAGATTTCAAATGAACTACAACATACGGATGTATATAGACATATTTTAGAGTGTAGATTCACTCATTTTGCTCCGTATGTAGTCCTTTGTTGGAATCTCTAAAAAGACTCACATTTGGGAAGAGGGGGAGTATATGTTTATATTCTATCTATTTAGTATTGTGGTTGTTGATAGTTTTTTCCAATAAACTCGGTCAAACTTTGCATCATGGCTTGAGATAAAATTTATAGGTCTTCTTTTGGGAGACGGATGAAGTGTAATTTAGCATGCATCCTCTGATCCTTATACCTTAAATCATACCTTTTGCCTCCTCTCCCATGCCGTATTGTTGAGAAATGTTACCTACTGTTACATCTTGGACACCTGCTTACCAGTTCATCAACACTTGTGATAAATTCATAAGACGGCAAGAACCTGGATATTCAAATACATTACAAAACACCTAGTTGCAATACACCAATATGCCCTCCTCAATCATCATCATAAATAGATAATTGTCAAAGGCTGAAGGCATCTTAATTTCTCTGAACCACTCCTTTTCGGTGAATTGTGCTGTATGGGCTATGGGAATATGGGCCAATCTTGCTGCACTTGCATCCTTTACCATTAAAAGAAAAGGTTGTCTGAAAATGGGTTCAGCTAAGAGCTGAAAAACATTCAGAATGACAGTTGTTTCTGATTATTCTATGGACAACATCAGCAGTCCAGTCTCCAAATATCACACTGAACTTTCCTCCGACGATATACTGACACAGTAAGTTGACAAGAATCAACCAATTCTCTTTTGCAGCTAAATGCTCAGCAACATTCAGAATGAAAATTATTTCTGATCATCCTATTGTAGCTTCCTTTGGTGCAAAAATAGCAACAGCAAACCAAAACCAATCAGTCAAGTAAATAGGTTCGACAAAACCGAAGGAAAATCAAGTAATATTTATCATTTGGTAATTGAAGGAATAACTCATATATAAGAATACAAGAAATTAGGGCTTGTACACCTTACATACACCATAATTTGCAACAAGACATAAATTCTCTTTTACATAACCCAGTACCATAATTTGCAACAAGACATTAATTCTCTTTTGCACAACCCATTATTTGCAGCAAGACATCTTTCTCTTTTACAACATATATGTAACATTATTGTAATGATTCAAATTTATAACCAGATCAATGATGAAGTTATGCTAAACCTTCATCACTTCTGAACATTTTCAACCCATATCCAAAAGGGAATAAGGGATCATAGTTAGCATCTCCAACATTTATAGGCAGTTGATCAGAAGACCTAAACCACGATACAGGCAATTTACCCACGAAATCATGATCTCCAAAGAGGCAATCAGTAATTCCCATGCCCTCACTTCCAGGTAGCCAGGCAGCAACTAGAGCATCTATCTTCTCCAGAACTTGCGGTTCAATAACCAAGGGCCTTCCAGATACAACAACCACTAGAGTAGGGACTTTACTAGCAACACGAGTAATCAGGTCTGAACCATTAAATGGGATACTAAGGTCAGTTCTATCTCCCAACCCTTCAGCATAAGGAACCTCACCAACCGCAACAATAGCATAAGAAAATTCTCCGCTTTCAATAATAGCCTCTGTTGGGCATTCTTCATACACAACTTCAGTTTCCACACCGACGGATTCTTGTATGGCCTCCAATATACTTGTACCTGTCGGTTTAGATAGCATAAATAGATGTTTCTTAACAAAATATGGTCCAGGGTGCAGATTTTATACTGCTTGTACTGATGAAACTAAAACTCTTTTTTTATATAAATAGAATAAACAAATTTAATCAAAAGCGGTGATGCATGGCTAAAACAAAAAATTTGTGCTATCCGCATGTTAAGGAGCAATTGTGGCTGAACATAATTTTCCCCAGAATTGGTTAGTTCAGTAATGATTGTGTTATGGCGCTGCTAGAAGGAGGGCGCGAGAGGGCCGGCCGGGGGCCTTTCTGCCCACGGCCGGGCAAGAGGGAAGGGATTTCCTTCTTAATTCTTGCTTGATTAGATTGATACATCTCCTCTCTTTATATAAAGAGGTTTACTTGACTCTCAAGCAAGGCTTACTTGACCCCTAAACAAGCGACTCTTATCTCTAATTAACCCTAAGACTAACGGGCCCATTAGGCCCATTACGTACTCTAACACTACACCCCACCTGGACATGCAGCTTGTCCTCAAGCTGCAGCCTAACCAACTTATAACCATGAGTCGACGCAACACAAACCTAACACCTAAAAACAAGCCTTTTACATCTCGGCTTGTTTTATTATTCTCAACCTGAAATGGACCGGGACGCTTTATTTTGGATCCCTTAACAAAAAGTGGACACCATCCGCACGTCGGACGTGCACGTGTACAACCACCTGGATCCCATGGACACCATCTAGACAAAAGGAGTGCATGTGTAGGACCACCTGGAAGTGGTCGCAAGAGTGACCAGCAAAGGCGCCATCGCGGCGGCCGGTGACGGAATGCAGTGGTGCTACGTGGTGCGCTGCTGTCGGTGACACCATGCCTTCTTCCTGTCGGACGACTATTGGTCTGCACCGCACAGGGAAGAGTGGAGGGCTTGCGATGGAGAATGACGAGGAGGGGTGCGCCCCCCCAACCGCCGATGTCGCAGACTTTGAGGTCGCTGCCCGCGGGGAAAACAGCAGGCCCGCTGCCCGTGGGGGAAACCGCATGCCCAAGATCCCCGGCGCAGCGGATGAGATCAAGGTCCTTTGCGCAGCGAAGGGCAACTTGGAGGAGCGGCAGCTGCACACCACGCATCTCCCGCACACGCTGACGCGCTAGGAGGCCGCGCGCAGTAGCCTCACCGCCGCCGACACGTGGCGGGTAGCGATCCAAGACGGAAGCGGTGACGGCGACGGCGGGGACTGGACTTGGTGGAGCGGGACTCCCGCCGGCGCGGTCGATGCGGGGCCGGAGTTGACCGGCGGTGGCTGCTGCAGCTGCAGCGGCTGCTGCGGCGGAGCGCCGGGCGCGGCGGAGGCCGCCAGGAGCGGCGGCTGCCACTGCAGCCAGGGCTGGGCGGTGGTGGCGATGGATGGCAGCTGCAGTGGCTGCTGCAGTGGCCCGGCGAGCGCGGCGAAGGCCGCCTGGTGCGGCGGCTGCCACGGCAGCCACGGCGGCGCGGGGCGGCGATGGGCGCTGGAGGCGCGCGGGAAGCCGGCGCCGGCCACTACGGGGGGGCGGCGGGCAGCAGCTGCAGCTGGGGCAACAGCGTCCCAGCGAATGCCGCGGAGGCCCCTGGATGCGGCGAGTACCACGGCAGGGCCGGCGGCCCGGCGGTGGCGGTCAACAGCAGGGGCGGCGGCGGCCCGTAGGGGCTGGCCAGGTATAGCCGGATCCCCTGGACGGCTGTGACGAGGCCATTGAGGACCCCGGTGATCTCCTCCGGGGTGTAGACGGTGGTGCGGTGGAGGGCGCTGGCATCTGGGCGGTAGCGGCGCCGGAGGATGCGACCAGCGGCGCGGACGGGGAGGGCAGCGGCGCGGTGTAGATGGCCAGCGGCGCGGTGGTGACGGTCGGCAGCGGAAGCGACGGGGTGGGCGGCGACGAAGACATGACCGGAACTGAGCTACCTGATACCAAATTGTTATGGCGCTGCTAGAAGGAGGGCGCGAGAGGGCCGGCCGGGGGCCTTTCTGCCCACGGCCGGGCAAGAGGGAAGGGATTTCCTTCTTAATTCTTGCTTGATTAGATTGATACATCCCCTCTCTTTATATAGAGAGGTTTACTTGACTCCCAAGCAAGGCTTACTTGACCCCTAAGCAAGCGACTCTTATCTCTAATTAACCCTAAGACTAACGGGCCCATTAGGCCCATTACGTACTCTAACAGATTGGCTAGTAACTGTTCATGGTAGCTTGCACTGTGGAAACTCTAAGCATTTGTTTGGCTCTCAAATGGTAAATTAGTATCCAAGTATCTCTTTTATTTATTTATTGACTTTCAGTACAAACCAGGCAATGCCTTTATAGTCTAAAAATTAAAACAACCATAATATATTTTAACTTAGAAGCAATAATTTCACATTTATAGGCATCACGGCAGTTAAAAATATGGCATAACTACTTAGTGGTTAGAATCTCCAAGGAGCGGACACAAAAAAAAATAGAATTTCTGAGGATCAGCAGCTTCTTCAGTACCAAGGCATTGGTAAGTGGTTCCTCAAACAAATAAAATCATCCCGGCATATTCCTGCAAAGCTGAGTTTTTGCTTACCAAGGGTTATCTTCCCACTGTCTCCATGCCAAGCTATTGTCCACCCACCGCACTGATATCCAATATTGTCAGCATGTGTCCCTGCAACGAGTATTCTTTTTGCATTTTTTGCCAATGGAAGGAAAGTTTCACTCTGCTTCTTGCCATTTTTCAGAAGTACCAAAGACTTTCGAACAGCCTCACGTGCCAGCAGCCGATGCTCCTGAAAGGTAAACAATTTAGCACATGGTATATGGTCACCACTCACCAATATGTGAGACGATAGAAACAGAAGAACAAATCTAACAATTTCACAGTAACAGCGGAAACATAGGTACGCAAACATGCATGCTACCTTACAACCAACTACATCTAGTAGAGACGGATCTGAAAATGGATGCTCAAACACTCCAGATATGAACTTAACCCTTAGAATCCTCTCAACAGCATCATCAATCCGTGACATTGATATCTCCCCTGTCTCCACCAAGAACACAAGATCTTCCAAGAATTTCTCAAATCTGTGAGGTATCATAATCTGTATAGACTGATCAGCAAATGCAAAAGAACCAGTTGCTTTAGAATATATCTTAAATGACTACTTGATAACCAATACCATATCCATTCCAGCATTAACTGATTGCGCGACGCAATAGCGATAATCAGACCCTCGAGGCTCACAAAGCCTGTCAATACCCTCCCAGTCAGACACCACAAACCCCTGAAACACATGATGTCATGTTCACAAAATCATTCTTACTATTCAGAGCCGAGGTTTGCATGAATACACCAATCAAACACCATAGGCTCTACTACCTCGAAGCCTAACTTGCCCTTTAGAACATCTGTGAGCAAATGGCGGCTGGCATGTAACGGCTCCCCATTCCATTGAGAGTAGGATGCCATGACTGTCGCCACCCCTTGAGCTATACAATCAGGGTATGGTTTGGTATGGATCCTCTCCAAATCGTCTGGCGAGCAAATGGCGTTCCCCTCATTGATCCCCTTGTAAGTGCCACCATCCCCTACGAAATGCTTGGCGCAAGCAAGCACATTGTCCCTGCAAATCACACAGACCCATTTCAACAAACGGGCTGTGGGCAATGTACGGAAATTACAATATCACCACTGGAATACCTAACCGAAGCGAGGAACGGGTAACCGTGAGGGTGGTCTGCTGGTGGCTGGCCCTGCAGGCCGGTGACAATCATGGTCAACGAGCGCACGATCTCCGGATCCTCGCTGTAGCTCTCGTAGCATCTCCCCCACCTCGGATCCCTACAAACCTGTACACCGCCCACCAGACCAAACGCACATCAAGGAGACCCCAAACAGACACCACCGGTTGATTCGGATGCTTTTTTTGTACTCTTTGAATTTTTACTCACGGCGACGCAGGGTGCGAAGGCCCAGTGGATGCCGGTGGCGCGGACCTCGAGCGCCGTCGCCTCGCCGATCTTCCGCACGAGCTCCGCATCCCTGGAAGGAAGGAAGTCAAGTGGGTGCGGTTCGTAAACTCCTCTTTTTTATCCAAAGGAGGCCTAAAACAGAGCGCGGCGAGTGCGGCGGCGTGGTCAACGGGTGTCATATATAGCGAGAGGTGAGTGAGTGGGTACCTGGAGGCTCCGAGGCCGACGTTGTGGGGGAAGACGGTGGCGCCGAAGACGTTGTTGTGGCCGTGGACGGCGTCGGTGCCGTAGAGGATGGGGACGGCGAGTCGGGAGGAGAGGGCGAGGCGCTGCATGTCGTCGACCATGCGGGCCCAGTCGGCCGGGGAGGCGCGGTCGCGGGGAGCGCTGCCGCCGGCGTTGAGGACGCTGCCGGCGGCGAGCTCCGCGAGGGCGCGGGGCGACACGACGGTGCGCTCGATCTGGGCCATCTGGGCCGCCTTCTCCCGCAGCGTCATGCGGCCCAGCAGGTCGCGCACCCGAGCCTCCACCGGCGCCGACGCGTCCTTGTACAGCGGCCGCTCGCCTTGCGCCGCCGCCATGCGGACAAGCAGAGGCGAGTCGAGTGGACTGTGGGAGAAGAGGAGATAGATCGGGCTGGCGAGGAAAACGAGGCTCACTGTCTCACTGTCACTCGCGCCACTTACAGATAGCAGGTTTCAAATGCACGGGCCTTTCCAGGAGAGAATATTTGGCGGAAACCAAGTTGCAATGTTAATGTTGCCAAATAAAAAGTTGCAATGATAATACAAAGACCACGTTCGAAAGTTTTAAAAAAGTTATGTTAAGAGGGTGATATTCAATTAGCATGTGAAATCTCAAGTTCAAACACAAATTCATTACAAGAGATATATGAAAAAAAAATGAATAGTGACATTTACTGTTCCACAACTATTTATTACTCCCTTCGCCCCACAAATAAGATCGTTTCTCGAGCTAACATTAAATTTGTTTTGTTATCAACCGCAAAAAAAACATTAAGTTTGTTATGTTAACACCTATTTGAACCTGGAATTTCATGTGTTAATAGAGTAACACCTTAGCATACTAATTTTTCTAGAATTTTTTTAAACTTTAAAAAAATCATTTGTTTTTACCGCAACTGGTTTCCGTATGATATTCTCTCGTGTGTGCGCTGTGCTGGCCTGAGTCCGACGCCGAATTTTTCCATTTTGAAAAAAATTCTGAATAAGTATTGCAAGCAAACTCTCTTTTTTTAATGGTCACAGAGAGTAAATCCGTATGCGGATATTTTTCATTTGTAGTTGCCTATGAGGCATTGCAGCCTCTATAAGAGATGTTCAAATGAACCAGAGCTCACGTGGATTGCAGGAGAAAAGACAAAAGAAACACACGCACGCACGCACGCACAGAGGGAAGAAAACAAGGGGTCACTCTGAGAACCTTTAAAGACAGTTGATTCACGAGAAAAACCCATCACGACCCAAGCACAACGACCAGAAGGTAGAGCCAACAGGACATGATAGCAGGAGAGACAACCTAGCGGGAAGCATCGTCGGTGTAAATCAGACGGACGATCACCCGAGAGCCAACCACGACGCTGCATCGATGGTGTAATCAAACTGCTTCGGTCAGCCGAGACCCAACCGCGACACTCCTCCGTCGACGTATGGAAAGGCAACACGCTCACTACGTCACGACACCACATGTGTCACTGGTGTGGCTGAAAGGTCATGCGCGGTCGACACGACACCATGACGCATGTGCGCCACCGACAGGAGACGGCATCACAAGGCAGAGGCACGCTTGTAGAGCACTCCCGCATGGAGCACCCTCACCACATGTGGGAGTCGCCTCCGTAGTCAGAAGGAATAGCGCCACAAAGGGCAACCCCAACCCCACATGGATCTGATGTAACCAAAGGGCGGGCTAACTGAGAGCACGCGGATAGACCACTGATCAGAAACGCCATAGAACTTGGACATGGATCCGACGCATGAGCCTAGCAACAGACGAGGATCCACCACCACCAGTCCACCACTACCACGGCTTGCCCCGCATCGGAAAGAAGACCGCCCCCATGGCTGCCATCTGCCGAACCACGAGGCTCACCAGCACAGACGGAACATCATCCTCTGTCACTGATAACAAGACACTGATCGCTCGATGATACATAATTTTTGCTTGTTTCATGCTACTGTTATATCATAATCGCATAATATCACCATCATTTTATTATTATTTTTCTGAACTAACATATTAATTCAGTGCTCAGAGCCAATTAATGTTTTCTACTTTTTTAACTATTTTAGAGAATCATTTTTTGGGGGCAGAAAAAAAGGAAAAATTACACCTATAAGTTTCATATCAGGAAGCTTTGAAAGGGCACCGGAGCCACGCGAGGCGTCCTTGATTATCTTTGATCCGGTTTTGGAGTAGATAGTTTTCTTTTTACCTGGAGCAACCCTAGGTTATCAAACCCGTGAAAAATGATGCCTTAGCCAGGTGATTTCTGCAATACTTGTTACTAAAAGAGTTGCAGTTTCCTTGGCCAAATCATACATTTTGTAAGAAGACACACTAATAAAGAAATGGATCACGGCTTAAGGTTTTACCTGCAACCATATAGTCGCGCTCGGATTCCTACCAAGATAAGCAATATGGCACTAGTGAACACCACCATATATGTAGTCAACATGTTTATATGGGAGATACGTCCAAATAACCCCACGACCAACTGTCGCCACATTGAGATTCTATTGTCCAACTGAGGCCCTTGTCGTTCTGTGGTGTCATCTCATATATAAATGAATAATCATACCAACGCATTGGCTGTTAAATGACCGCAGCTTATGTACCCCAGAGAATATGTTCCAGCTATCGTACTAATCTTACTATCAACAAACTCCTTTTTACAACGCAACAAGCATTAGCTTGAGCATATATAAATATAGATAATACCATGGATATTAACATCAGGAATCTTTCAAAGCGATATCTGGATATCACCAAAAAACTCGAAAAGAAGTCCCTTTGGATCTCATGAAAGTACCCACTACGGTATGCAGAATATAAGGAGAAAGTGCAACTGTAAACCATTGACCATCCGTAGTGCTTTGTGAAGCTTATTCCAAATGTATTTACATACAAAGAAATGGAGGGCCCACTCACAAGAAAAAAGGAAATAAAATGGAGGGCCTTTTGCATTTGGGGAAAATGGTCTCTTGGCATATGCTTGTTTTTTATCAAAAGAAAGGGTATACAAAATGCAGTGCTCAGGAATCCCAACAAGTTGCATCGTTTCGATTCCATTTTTCCTTTGATATAGGACAACCATTTTCCACAGCAACGCACCAAACAAGGAAGAGAAGATTTCCATTTTTTTTTCTGAACTACACTACACATGTGTTATGGTGGCTTATCTACTCTGGAAACAAGAGATCATCTCTTTATTGTGTACTTCTGTATCTTTTTTGTCTCGGTCAGTTGGACATATATTTACCCTGCTTCATTTTCAAAGAACTTCATTCAGGTCTGTACAGATGTAGAAGTTCAATGAAGAAATGAGCTTGCTAGTTCACAGAGCAAAGAGAAAGCATAAACAGGCTACAATCTTGGATTGAGGCTTTTATCTAAACTATTGTACACAAGCAGAGGGCGCATGGCGTTGCATTAGAGCATCTACAACCGGGCCTCTCATACCCGACTCAAAGGCCCGG
The DNA here is from genome assembly GCF_002575655.3 of Aegilops tauschii subsp. strangulata. Lineage (NCBI taxonomy): Eukaryota > Viridiplantae > Streptophyta > Magnoliopsida > Poales > Poaceae > Aegilops > Aegilops tauschii. Next base: position 387,574,803 of record NC_053035.3, read on the forward strand.
ACAGGCCGTTCGGTCAGTGACGTGTCACAAAAAATCGACCCAACCAGACCTCTCAAACTGCGGACAAACGTCCGGACAGACCGGCACCCCTCATATCCAGCCCAAATATAGGGCGGATGTGGGAAGCATCCGCCTGACAAGACCCACCACGGACCCCACAAAAAATCCCAATCCGGGCGGCGAGCTCAAACCCTAGCTCACTCTCTCCCTCTCTCGCTCCGTCCACTCCTCTCCCTCTCCGATTCCGATCCGATCCACCACGATGAGCAACTCCGGCGGCGACTCCGGCTCGGAGCTCAACTACAAGGAGGAGATGGCCCTCCGCATTGCACTGAAGCGGTCCAAGGTGGAGACTGGCGGCAGCTCCGGATCTGGAGCGTCACCGCACCTCCCGCGCCGGCGCAGCACGGACGCCGAAACTGGACCCTCCCGGCGCGCGCAGCGACGCCCGGTCAGCACAGTCCGCGTTGGCCCCACGTCGTCTCCTTTCCCCGTCGGCCGCTCCTGCATGCGGCCAGCGCTGGGTACTTGTGCCCGCGCCTCCGGCCCGCATGCACACTCCGGAGTCGAAGGCACGCCGCGCGCCACGAGAGGCAGCGTGCACGGGAGAGGGAGGCGGCAGAGGAGTACGCGCGCCGCCGCTGGATGGAGCCGGACGCCGACGAGGATGTGCGTCTCCTCGCCTGGGTACCATCGATCCCTCACGACGGCGGAGACGGACGCTCGCCTCCTTCGACAGAAGAACGCCAAGGCGCTCCGGCTGGCTATTGAGCAGTCGGAGCGCGAGGCGAAGGAGGCATCGGCAAAGAAGGCTCGGATGGCAAGGCCGAAGCAGGAGCAGGACAGGGCGGTCCGTCAGATGAAGGGGCTCATCGTCCTCTCCGACTCCGACGGCAGAAACAGCTGCACCTCGTCGTCCGACGACCAAGACCCACCACCAGCTGCGGACGCCTACAGCTACGCCGACGACAGGAAGGGCAAAGGTCCGGCGAGGAAGTGGTGATTCAGGCCCCCTCCTCCTCAATGTTTATATCGTTTTTAGTAGTAGAAGTTTATGAACTTGTCCGTGGACGAACTATGATCTTTTGGATGTGGTGAAGTATGGTATGTCCGTTTGCAGCTGATCTTGTTCCTTTGCAGCTCAATTTTGTTGTCCTGTCGTTTGATCACGTAGGATAGATCAACGTGTGCATGGGTAGTATAGATATAAGGCGCCGGATATGAGATATGCGGATGCAGAATGGCAAATATGAGGGGTGTTCGATCAATGCCCGCGGCCCGTCTGCGGGTGTTTGAGTGGCCGGATGCCAAGTCCGGTTGTAGATGCTCTTAGCCTATCTTTCTCCCCTCTCTCTCTCTTGATTTTCTATTTCTTTTGTACACCGGTATTTTTACAAAATATAAAATAGAAAATATATTGAGTGCACGTCCACACTAAAAACATGGAGCCCGACGAGTGTCGGCCTTTAGGGACGCGTTTGATAGCATGCAGCTACTCTAACCAGGTCCACACGGGAAGAAAATGGTTGTTTGGTTACCCAGGTTGTATCTGATTCCTGCATAGCACGAAACTTACAGCACTCCTCAGGCATCGGCCGTTTCTAGCGAGTCAGGCTGAGTTGAGCCATATCGAGCGCACATGGGTGGATCCGGTTGCACTAGGGGATGCAAGGATGCGAGCTAGTATGCAGCTTTGGTTTCTTCTCCTACCTCCACTAAGCTCCTTCTCTAATCTCTTTTTTGTCCCTTTGAATTTACACAACAGTGCTTCGATTCGAGATAAGTTCTACACGAAAAAGATGCACATTGATGTTATAGTTTCAATCGGTTCATAGTTTCGTCGACCGTAAATGTTCAATTTCCTGTACATATTTGGAGCTATTTTGGATGAATTCTGTCAAATTTGTTGCGCATGGTCGACCATTTGAAATTTCTTTTGACCAGCAGCTTCATTTTTCAGTTTCACGCAACTTTCGTGTTGCACATTTTCTATTTCGACGGTCGTAGACGAGTAGATCTAACTTTTTCCTCGTGGAACATGCATATGGATATGTGTGATCTATGTTAATGACACTCCTTAATCTGGGCCTCCTCTCCCATGTCCTGTTACACTCGCATCACCACCGACGCCGTTCCTCTCAGCCTCCTCTCCCGTGTGCTGTTACACTAGTGTCATCACCGTCGTCGTTCCTCTCAACCTCCTCTACCGCATCCTACTACACTTGGGTTGTCGTCGTTCCTCTCTGTCTTCTCTCCCACGTCTTGTTACAGTGAAGAAACCGCCGGTGTCGTTCCTCTCGACCTTCTCCCTCGCGTCCTACTACACTGGCGCCATCGTCAGCGTTGTTCTTTTTGGCCTCCTCCTCCACGTCCTCCTACACTGACGCGGCCATGGCGTACAAACTGCATTTCTCCTCCATCTTTTTCTGCCTCAGCGCCATGTCGTCGCTAGTGTTATGCGTAGTTGTCAACCTTGTCGAATGGACGCCATGTTGTGCCCGCCGCCGCCGTCAGCGTCGCCCGGTCGGCCTCCTCGCCCGCGGCCTACACTGACGCCGCCATCCCGAGCACACTGCCGATGAACTCTACTATAACTCTGTGTGTCATGTGTAGGTGTTAACTCTTAATCAAGTTACCCGTATGTAAGCAAACACCGCGCCAATATTGCTCCCCTAATGCAGGCAGCCTACATGCGGGCAACCAAACTACATGCAAATATTGATTTTTTTTTGCTTGCATTAGCTCATCCAGGTCCAAGTAGGACAAGTATGCAAATAACTTAAATAGTGAACAAATAACTTTAAATATTGAACGTTGGATAAATCCAAAGATGTCAAATTCGAGCATTATTGGTCTTTGGATATCATCTTCACTCCACCGAATTCTGCCGCACGTACTATTTAGAAGATTATATGGTTGAGCATAAGCTAAAGCCACACGTCTTAAAACACAAAAACTTCTCCTTTGTTCTTAATATTCCGTACTTTAATTTTCCAAAACTGTTTTTCCTCTAAATGAAATTATCTTTCATTTACCCACACCCAAAAACACATGCATTTCTCCTTTGTTCTAGATTCTTCGATAGTATTAATTATAAAAAAACTTCTAAATGATACCATGCTTTCTCACTTTATAATAATTTACAATGTGAATAAACCTCAAAATACAACCACTTCTTCTTTGTTTTTGAATCTTCCATACAATAATTATCCTTTTTTTTCCTTCAAGATGAATTACCAATACTTCTTTTACAGTAAAGCTACATGCACTGGCAAATTACGGGGATTTTATGTAGTACTTCAACTTGGCACCTTGTGATTGGATGTTAGTTGGGAGAACCGGCCCAGCACCCTAAAATTCAAGGGGGGGGGGGACAGGGATCAGGTGACATGCACCTTTGCATGTCACCGTGTGACTTGCGGCCCAAATTCAAATTTAAACATTGCGAAAAAATCTGAAAAAATCATGCATGTTCACAGAACATATTAAGATAATCCCTAAAAAATTCAGATCAAAATTCGAAACATACATCAAGAAGCAAAAAAGAGAAACTCATATGTGAATAGTATACAGAGAACCATTCACAACTATTCATGACAGATTTCTCTTTTTTGCTTCTTGATGTATGTTTCGAATTTTGATCTGAATTTTTTAGGGATTATCTTAATATGTGCTGTGAACATGCATGATTTTTTTCAGATTTTTTCGCAATGTTTAAATTTGAATTGGGGCCGCAAGTCACACGGTGACATGCAAAGGTGCATGTCACCTGATCCCTGTCCGGGGGGGGGGGGGAGGTTAATTAGCTGGAAACAACCCGTAAAAGCTAGTAAAATCTTGTGCGTCTAGCATTTTATATGGGGACATTTACATTTTTCTCCCTAACTTTGCCCCGACCTCATCTTTACCCCTAAAATAAAACGGTGCTCAACTATACCCCTCTTCCGTCTCCGATGCTAATGAAAATACCCCTCCGTACCCTTTCCGTCTGGTCAAAGTGCTTTGACCACGTTAGGTAGTTATTCTGGAGATCTTTGCCCTTCCTTCTTACATGTGGGGCCTGCACGCATCTCTCCAACCCCATCTCATTTCCCCCCTTCTCTTCTCTTCTGTTCTCTCTCGCGACACAAACCCTAACCCTAGTTCATCGATTTCCCCTGTCGCGGCGGCTACCGAGGGCGAGCTCGTGGATCCAGATGCGGAGGCGGTGGATCTGATTGCCCCGCTCATCGTCAGTCTTTAGAAGTGGTAGAAGCGGCGGCGACCAGACGGAATGGCCGCTGTTCGTGGTAGCGGCCGGGGCTGCAGAGCAGAGAGCTTGCAGACCACGGCGGCGACTACAAGGGTGGGGCCAAGAGGGTATGTCTCTATGCACACTCATCATTTTCTTGCATGCGCGCTTGTTTAGGGTAATTTCGTCAAGTGCTCCCGTGCTTGTGCTCTGTTCACGAACTTGATTTTTCTTCTGAATATTTTCCATAGGATGGACCCAGCTAGAGCGTTTAATCTGAACTGTAGAATGGAAACAAGTGTGTTAGGCAGTTCTGGTACCAAAGGATCTGGCACGGGATTTTCTTTCCCATTGGTTGTTGACTGTACATCAACTTTTATCAAGTTTAGAAGTGCTATATCAGAGAAATATCCATGGGGGTTATATCATGCTGTTGAAATTAGGTATTGGGACATGGCAAATACTGCTTGGGTGCCTGTCTAGTGTGATGATGAGCTAGCTATCATGTTTGGAACATATGCAGAAAGTAAGTCAGCAGAGATTGAAATCAATGTAATACAAAGAAGCAGAGGAGAGATTGAGAGGAGAACTACTAGATCACAAGCTAACAATTCTCAAGCTAGGTGCAGCTAGACAAGAGGGAGGGGTAGAAATGCAGGTGGGAGAGGAAATGCAGGTAGCAGAGGAAGTTCTGGTGGTAGAGGTAGTTCTGGTGGTAGAGGTAGTTCTGGTGGTAGGAATGCAGGACCTTCAGAGGCTAGTTCAGTACATGAAACAACTGGAGCTGGTCCTAGCAGTAGCAAACAATCAGATGCTGCTCCTATCATAGAAGAGGAAGCTCCTGATGATGTTCCCACAGATGATGAGGATGAAATCTTGCATCCAGAATTTTTAATTGGGAAAGTGCCCAAGGGGAAAGAGGCAGTTCCAGAAGATCAAGATTCTATCCCCTCCCCCCTCAATTTGAAGAGACAGATTCAGATGAGAGAGAGGAGGATTATGACATGGCTTATTCTGAGAGTTCTGATGAGGATAGGGCAGAAGTGCAATTTAACAGAGATGATCCTTCTTTGGTAGAAGGAACTATATTCTCTGATGTGATAGAATGCAGAAATGCACTAGCAACTTTCTCAATCAAGACACAAAGTGAGTTCAAAATTGACAAAAGTGAGCCAGGTAGATTGACAGTTCACTGTGCATATCCAAGGTGTAAGTGGAGGATGCATGCCTCCTTAATGAGAAATAGCAAATTATTTCAGGTACTAAGAAGAGGAAAATAGCAATACTAATTGCATGTTATTTGTTGTTTCAGCACATACAACTGTAGAATTTCTATGCTCATTTGTTTGTCTGACTTGCTTGTTAATTGTAATTGCAGGTGAAAGTTAACAGACATCCTCACACATGCCCTAGTGTGACAAGAAGGCAAAGGTTGAGGTCAGCAAAATGCAGATGGGTTGCAGATGCAGTTAAGAACTGGGTCAGAGAAAATTCAAATATTTCTGTGCCACAGCTTCAAACTGATCTGAAGAAGAAGTATGGGGTTGAACTGCCATACATGAGAGTTTTCTATGGTAAGCAAATGGCCATTGACAAGATATATGGTAAGTGGACTGAAAGTTTTCATTTGCTTTATACATTCAAAGCTGAGGTTGAGAAGGCATCACCTGGTAGTGTAGTTCACATTGATAAGCACACAGTGGAGTTTGAAAAAAATGGTCAGAGAAGGTCCAAGGAGTGTTTTAGGAGAGCCTTTGTGTCATTTAAGGCCTGCTGGAAAGGGTTTCTAGATGGGTGTAGGCCATATCTGGCAGTAGATGCCACTGCTCTGAATGGGAGGTATAGAGGACAACTTGTAAGTGCTTGTGCTATAGATGCAAACAACTGGATCTTTCCAGTTGCTTATGGTGTGCTAGAGGTAGAGAGCATAGAGAGTTGGACATGGTTTTTCCAGCACTTGAAGGACCTCATAGGGCACCCAGAAGGGCTTGTCATACACACTGATGCGTGTAAAGGACTTGAATCAGCTGTAGATGATGTGTTCCAAGGAGTAGAGCATAGGGAGTGCATGAGGCACCTTGCTGCTAACTTCTCCAAAAAGTTTAAGGGGAAATTTTTTGATGAGAACTTGTGGCCCTGTTCCCTAACTTATAGCAGTAAAAAGCATAACTACCATCTGAGGCAGTTGTATAGCAAGCCTGGTGTGAAAGAGTATTTAGATGAGCATCACACCAAGATATGGGCCAGGGCACTTTTCAATGAGTTCTGCAAGTTAGATTATGTGAACAATAACCTTGCAGAGTCATTTAATTCCAAGATAAGAAAATGGAAAGGATTGCACATTGTAGATCTATTTGACAAGATCAGGCAATATTTGATGGAGAAATTTGACCTGAGGCAGAGCATTGCTGCTGCTACTTATGTAGGGCACATCATAGTCCTTAAAGTGATGAAAATGCTGCTGCTGAAGTCCAAGAAGGGCTTGGACATGAATATTGTGAAGAGAAGTACATTTCAGGCAGAGGTGACTGCAATTGACAAAGAGAAGAGGGAGTGGAGGTATCCTGTGGATCTGCAAGCAATGACATGTAGTTGTAGAAAGTGGCAAATTACTGGACAGCCTTGCATACATGCTCTCTATTTCATTACTTCAATGAGAGGTCCAGTAAGTGAGATAGATCAGTATGTGCATGAATTTTACTCAGTTAAAAGATTCAATCTCACTTATGCTGAAAATTTGCCTGCAATGGAGGGAAAACAACAGTGGGACATTGTTGACCCTGAGTTTAAACTCTCTACACCTGTGCAGCACAGACCTCCTGGCAGACCAAGGAAGACTAGGATAAGGGCACAGTCTGAAGGAAAAGGCCTAGGAGGCAGGAGAAAGAAGTGCTCTCGCTGTGGAAGACTAGGACACCATGGGACCCACTGCAAAGAGTCCATTGATCCTGCCTTTGGAGAAGATGAGCATTGGGGTGCTGATAATGCTGGAATAGATGCTCCAGAATCTGCTCAAGCAACTGCCCAAACTGAAGCTCTAGAAGAAGGAACATAAGCTCCTAACTCTCCTCCAACTTCTACTAGCTCTCCTGCTGCTGCTAGTTCTCCTCCACCTGCTACTAGCTCTCCTGCTACTCCTGGCTCTCCTCCACCTGCTACTTCCTCTAAGGCTGTTGATACTGATCTTGCTAGGTATGCAATATATTGTACTGCATGTACATGCATCAATTATGTAGCTATTTTTTTGCTGACTGATCTTGATTGTGTTCATGTTTCTCAGCCCAAGGAAGAATTTCAAAAGGCCAGCTACAAGAGGTACAAAGTGGGGTTCACCACAGAAGAAGGCGAAAGGCGGCATGCAACCAACTGTAAGCACAAGGAGCAAGGCTGCTAATCCTGCAGCCAACACAAGGAGCAAGATGGGCAAACTGTAATGCTGGAGTGTGTACTGCTGTCTTAATGTTAGATGTTGTCAAACAACTGTTGGTTTGTAATGCTGGAGTGTGAACTGCTGTCTTAATGTTGTCAAACTGCTGTTTAAGGGCTGGTGTGCTAGATAAGACCAGCTTGTTTTGTAATGAATTGCCTTGAACTACCCCTACTCCAGTTTCATGTGCTGCAAAATGTCCCTGAACTATTGATTTGTGCTCATATTTGCCCCTAGCTATCATCTGATTGCTCACTTTTGCCCCTAAATATCTTGCTACGTGCTCAAAATTGCACCTTTTGTTGTCATTCTGTGCTGAACACTGGAGCACACATGTTTTGTTACTACCAGGCAACATTGCTGGCAATACCAAATTAAAGCATTGGCGACAAATTTAACACAAATTTTGCATTACCAAGAGAAAGTAGCTCCAATAGTGCACAAATGATAGAAGGGCTCCCATGATAGAATTACATCTGCTTAAGTTCCCAACATTACATCTTCAACACACTAGCAGAAACATAACACACACACTGCCACTTAATTGGCTTGCTTAGACCAAATAGAAACTAAACTAGCCACAATGCTGATGCCAAGAACAAAGAGAAAACCCATTGTTTCCATCAGCTCATTCCTTTTTTTCAACTTCAATTGCATTTTCTTGTTTTCATTGTTCAGATCCATGACCTTCCTCTCCATCCTACTAGCTTTGATCCAACTACGTTCAAGGCCACCATGGAGCTCCTCAAAAGCTTGCCCCACTAGCTCAGTGGGAGGGGGGTCAATCCAAACAACCCAATCACACTCATCAGGAAGCTGTGAAATCAGAGTTCACATAATAAGATGAAATTCATAACTTTGCAATAAATCGACGAAAACATAGTACCAAACGATGTTTTGAGGTCAGATCAATTACATCGAGTGGACAACCCAAAAACCTTCTTCCTGTGCTTGCTCCACCCCAAGAAACACGGCGCGCGAGAATTAGCCCATGCCCCGGGCAACGGTGCTTTGAGCGCTCCTCAAGGCCGTAGAAACTTGGATTGGGAATGAAAAACTCGGATTGGAACTGCACAATCCCGCAGCCGTCCACCTACGAGCCAAAAAGGCGCATATTACGGCCCATCCCGCGAAACCCTAGATGAGAAATCCCCAAATCCAATGTCAACCCAAAATCCAAATCGACTTACCTCACTGTCTGCGGAGGAGCTTACAGACGACATTGCGGACGTACACATGGACGGGCCCCAGTCGTGCCTCCCTCCTAGAGCTCCAAATCACCGGTGCTCTGCCGCCTTCCTGTCTCCTATGGTCGTCGGGAGGTTGAAGAAGACGAGTGAGATAGATAACTGTTCGGCCAGGTCCCACTTGTAAGGAGGGGCATACTTGTCCAGAAAAAGTCCTGAAGTCAGTCAAACTCCTTTGACTGGACGGAAACGGTGCGGAGGGGTATTTCCATAACGCCATCTAACGGAAGAGGGGTATAGTTGAGCACCGTTTTATTTTAGGGGTAAAGATGAGCTCGGGACAAAGTTAGGGGGGAAATGGAATTGGCCCTTTTATATTTTTTACATTGTGATTGTGCAATATGCACAAGTCTCAAAACACAAACACGTCTTTTTGTTCCAGAATATTCTGTACTTTCATTGTCCAAACTTTTCTGTTCTGAATGAATTAGTTAATTCATATTTATTTTTATGATTTACAATGCACAAACCTCACATCACGGACACTTCTCATTTTTTGAGACTCTTCCATACTTTAATTGTCTCGTGGTTTTTCTTCTGAAAGAATTGCCATCCACATGTACTTTATGATTTATTTTGTTCAAGGTGACAAATTTTATTTGTATTTGAAGATGCAGTACTAGGTACACAAAATTGCAATACGAGATACATAAAGACAAATGTGTTGGATATATTTTACATGAGTTGCATGTAGTATTGTGCCATGCATTCTTCAATTTCATAGCAATAATTTTTTTAATAGGATAAACTAGGAGAATTAAATCTACATCTACGTCATGCACGTAGGACTCCAAACTTATATGTTTACTTTTTTATAATGTGGAATATCGATATTAACTCATAATATGGTTATGTAAGCTACTTGCAATACACGTGTACTTTACTAGTTTAAAGACAAGTCTATTACGAGTCGCGGAACTTATTGTGCTTTAGTCCATTTTACAATTTCCTAGGAAATCCAGAAGCCCATATGGATCGTTTCATGCATGACAAGGGAGTGCGAAAAGTTTAACCCCGCCACGTTATTGAAGGGTGTGATAGACTAATATATAAAGTGGGTTGTTCCGCACATCACTAAGAGCTTGAGAAGAAAACTCATACACCTGTGCTCCTCCCCTGCAGCCTCGCCTCGCACGCATGTCATGTTTCATGATCGAGCTGAGCCGAGTCGGTACATTATGTCTTTCTTTAATAGGTGGGACGGTTTCAACATAAGGCTGATCAGGTTATTGGGGAGTGCTCTCATGCGACTGTTGAGCTATTCTCCAACGACGCACGACTACTTCCCCGACGCCGGCAACCCTTTTGTTAGGGATTGCATTTGTCTACTAGTATTGACAATCTATATGAATATGCTAGCTGTCCCTTATGTACCCGATTACATGGCTAACTTCATCGCTTTGTTACTTGATTCAATTATCATCTCTATTATGATTATAGGAACGAAACTGAATGTGTTCTCTAAATAGGGGATTATTGGGTCAATGACCCAATGACATGTGGATCCTATTTGAAAGGAATTTACGCATACTAGTTTTTGGCGATGCTGAGTTAACCAAAGTCCGATTTAGTCTTAATATTATTTAACGATCGTCTGCATAGCATTTTTGGCAATCCAAAAGTATGGCGACTGTACTAGAGTTGCTCCAAGAGCTAACCATTTCATTCGTGTACTGTCACTGTGGTTGGTTCACGTATTAGGTGGCGGTGCCTGGGTCCCACCAATTCATCTTCTCCTTCATCGATGCTATGGCACATGGTGGGCTTGATGAAAGGCATCTACCTTCTTGATTTGCGCCGGTAGAATCAGCAGTAACATGGCCTCCGACTGGTAGATGCAGTTGCATTCTTTTCTCTTCTTTCTGATCCGGATAGATATTCTTCTATCTTTGGAGTACGCGAAGACGCCGACCGTATCCATGTGGTGCGTGCATTACGTGGAGTTTTGGGCGATGCCGACGAGGGCATCCTTGTCACCGTCACGTGCTACCTGCCAAACTAGCTTGGACGAGACTTGCCTGTTCCCTTCCCATGCTCTCATCGGTGCTCCTGCATACGTGGCTTAATTTGATTGAAAGAAAATAAGGCCCGGCCCCATTCCCTGAAAATCAGGGGAGAGATGATTAGATTAGAAAAGAAAAAGGAAAAAGAACAGCCCGTAGGATGAAGTGGGAGCACGGATGGGAGCAGGCAAGCCGGATCCAACTAGCTTGTTCCCTGGGCTAAGCTACTACTGATCAATCACAGAACTGTGGCTTCTTGCTGCTGCATAGTTCATCCGTCGGTCATGGATCGCTGTCGCGTTTTTCGCTTAGTGATGCCAAAGCCACGGCAGCTCTAGTTACATTATAATATGCTTGGCGTAGAACTACCGGACCGAAACCTCGCCGGCTCACCGGTAGCGAAGCCAAACATGGCCGCGCCTCCACCACAAAATGGTGTCTTGCATCTGCCGTTTGTGGCATGGCTCTTGTTTCCACAGTTCGTTTCATATTTGCCGTTTGTGGCACGACAGATTGTGCAGCATGCAACTCACCAAAAGGTTAGCTTCAAAAATAAAAACTCACCAAACAGATAAAATCTTGGGCAGGCCGCGAAAACCAGGCAAGCTTATGCCTGCGAAGCAAGCGCAATAGTGTCACAGTTGCACTCGCACAATGTTCCTTAGTACAGTAGTATACATCTTCCTAAGATTAGATAGGAGTACCAGGCAAAAATACCAATGCTCTTATTCCAGTACACAGCAGCTAGAAAACCTACCAGATCCATACAATACCCACATACAAACATCCTTATTGCCCGAGAAGCGCAGAGGGCCAGCCAGGGGCCGTCCCAGAGAGACACCATACCGGCTTAATGTATTTACAGTCACGCAGGATACAGAGGAACAACAGACTGCGGGTAGTCGGACCTCTTCCCAGAAAGGGAGTAGTACGCCAGCACCTGAGCTTGCCTATCAACGCAGGGCTCCCCATCTTCCATCAGCCGGCCCGCGGTCTCCGTGCTGGGAGGCGTAAACTCGATGTTCCAGAAGGGCCGCGCCATGAGCATGAGGTCGCGGCCGGTCTGAGAGGCCCTGTAGCCCTGCACCCACACATACCTCAGGGAAGGCATTTGCCGTATGGCGAGGGCCAAAGCCCGCTCGCTGAAGCAACAGCTCCTCAGTTCAAGCTTCCGCAGGTTCCGGCACCCGGCTGCGAAACTGATCAATCCACCATCCGTCTGCCCGACGTTACCCAGAAGCATGTACTGGATGGTTCCACTGTGCTGCCCGATGTAGCCGAGGCCTACATCTGAAAGCCCCCCTGGTCTCAGGTATAGAGCGAACCTCCGAAGCTTGGTGCAGCCCCTGAGCAGCGCGCGGGCACCGTTGTCCAGCGGCAAATCTGTTATCGTCTCTTGTTTGTCAAGCAGGACAAGGCGAAAGTCATGGAGATTTTTGCAGAACGTTCCGATGGATTCCAGGGCCCCATTTGTGATATCAGACACATAGGCAGCTATGTTTTCCAGCTCACGGCAACCTACGGCTATGGCTGTTAGGCCTACTTGAGAAACTCCGCCTTCCTCTTCTTGCATGCCAGGGTCATCTTCCCCTCGCTCAACTCTGAGCCTTTGTAGCTTCTTGCATGTGTCTCCGACAACCCCCAGTCCTCTATCCCCAATCACATTCCTCACCTGTAAATCACATTTAGGATGTTAGTTACAATAGAAAAAGATCACTAGTTGAATATCTTCATAATGTACATGCACCGCCATTACCGCAAGGACTAGTAAGTTTGGACATTTTGCAATGAGCTGGCAATGATCTTCAGTGGTGAGAAAACTGTACTGCAAATCCAGCTTCTTGAGTACAGCAGAAAAAGGAAAGATTATGTGCATCTCATTTGTCCCCATGAAGGTAAGTCCGAAGGAGCAAAGCTTTGAAGGAAGCTTAACATTTCCATACTTTTGCTCACTGATTTCCGCTCCAGCAAATTCTTGCAAACATGTAGCTATTTGGAAAAATCCAATCAAATCTGAAACGTCGCAGTCGCTAATCTTCAACGAAATTAGTGACTTGCAATTCTTGGCGAGAAGCTCGAGGTCAGCTGGCTCCACTCTGAGGTAAGTCAAGTAGAAGTTCAAGGTCACCAGAACAGGATTGTTGGCAGCAAGGTCATGGAGCCATTCAGTGCCATTATCAGTAATTGTACATTCTTCCAGAAACAAAGTTCTCAGTGATCTGCTCAATTTCGTGCAACACGTTAGTGCAGTGATTTTATCATGATACTGACAATCCACCAAAATAAGCAAAACAGGGTGGTCATGCAATAAAGGAGTGCAATGAAGAGAAACAAATGAAGACGGACTATAAATAGCTGTTTTGTTTAATTTGCTTACTTCAATTGGTTACACTACGTGATACTCCTACTGTCCATGCTAGGATTATCAAACTAGAGCAAATTTGAAAAAAGGAACTGAGGAAGGCACCCTGACACACTGTCCATACTAGAATTAAGTAGGACAGTAGTATAACTGGTAACAGAAACAACTTGAATATTAATTCCGTACAACAGTACAATTCCAGTAAAAGACGAGCGAGCTTTGGTCAAGTCAATCACTATTGCTTTGGCATTCGGCTACCTTACACTTTGTTCCTGCCAGATTCGGTGACCTCTTGCAAATTGCTTGGGATAATAAATGCTGTGAAATGGACTCTTATGCAACATCATCAACAACCGGAATGCAGAGCATTCAATCAATCAAATTATGAAGTAAACAAAAGGCACAAGGTAGATACGCTACGCTTACAAGGCAACGAACGCCAGCCATGCAAATACACTTGTAACTGCAAGGCCATGGTCGCACCATCATCATTCATGTTAGGAGAGTACGGACCGTATAATGGGCGTCCAGATCTCGAACTACTTTGGGTAAACATTGCCCCGCCGTAGAACAAGTTTCTACTTACGGAAATGGATATTTAGCCCGGTGCTCTATCATTGCCCCTGCTACTTCGGGACATCAACTAGCGGCAGCTGGATTCTCCATCCAGTCACTGTATCCCTGACCCCCCGAACCCCAATTCGGGCCTGTTACTTCTCCCACTCGCAGATCAGAGCGCGATAGGAGTTAGCGAATCGAGAGAAGTTGCGGCAGTACCTGCAGGAGCGGGCGACGAGGCGGAGGGCGTCGGTGGAGAAGCCGGAGCACTTGTCGAGCTTGAGCTCCTGCAGCATGTGGCCGCGGGCGCGGACGAGGGCGGCGAGGTCGTCGTCGGTGACGACCATGCGGCGCAGGTGGAGCGCCTTGAGGCACTCGAGCGGGGCGGCGAGCTCGGCGACCCAGGGCCGGGCGTAGGCGCCCCAGTCGTCGGGGATGAGGCCGTACATGGCGGCGCGGGGCTTGCCCTTGACCCCGAGCGACTCGAGGCGCGGGAAGCGCGCGAGCAGGCGCGCCGGGGACACGGCGTAGCAGAAGGGCACGGTGACGTGCTTCCGCGTGAGCGCGTCGATGTGGTGCCAGCGGCGGCACGCCAGCGAGGCCGCCTCGCGGTCGCGCGGGTCGTCCACGTAGCCGAGCACCAGGTGCAGCGCCTCCTCCGGGACGCCGCCGCCGTCCAGGCTGAGCGCGCGGCTCAGCCGCCGCGGCTCCGGGGCCTCCCCGCCCATCCCCGCCTAAGGCTCCGCGCCGGCCCGCCGGGGATCTGGTCCGGCGAGGGGTGGGGGCATGGGGATTGATTTCCCCCCTTCCCGCTGGCTTTTCTCCGATGGTGGTGCGGAGGCGGAGAGGAGAGAAGAGAATTATTGGAGGGAGGGAGGGAGGGAGAAGTGAGGAGAGGACTTGGGGGATGTGGATTGGCGAAAGGGAAGCTTACTTCTGCGCGATCCAGCCGCGCCACGTCGGCTCGGGGTCCGGTGGGGAATTGCTCCGGGCACGCACACTGACACACCCCGCAACACCGCAGGGTGGGGCGCCCCCTGTCGCCGGCTGGTCAGGTCTCGGCTACCGCTACCACAACCTGTGGCGACCCCGCGATGATGGTGGCCTTGAAGAAGGGGGGCTGCGATAGCAGCTGCGCCACGTGAGAGTTAGTTGATGTCGATCATTGTCATGAGCTTTGCACCTTTCGAGTGTGGAGCTCAGTGGCGTCTCTTGATCGTAGATTTACCGCCGAAATGTGGTAGGGTTTTAACGTTCGTTGGTTTTATCCTTGTATAACTTTTATCACCAAAAATGCATTACTCCCTCCGTTCATAATTTAGTGTTAAGATGGTTTGAATATTTCAATATGGACTACGTATGGACTGGAATGAATGAACAAATACATCAAACATGTCTATATACATTTGATTCAGAAAAGGATTTAAAACATGTTATGTTTGTGAACGGAGGGAGCCTGTTTTAGCATCGATTAATTGTATTCTTATCCTGGCATGAAAAATGTAACCATCGTAGTGTTATAACTTCGCTTGAAGTATATTTGGCTTGACCACAGTTGTGTAGTTTAATTTCTTTAAATGTATGACACCTATAATTGTACTTTGGGGTCAAAATTTTCATCTACTTGAATGTTTTTAGTATGGAGTTTTTGTATACAGTTGGTAACTTTACAGCATGCAGTTATCAATATACTACATGAATAGCATAACATGTGTTGCGGGCGGCGTGATCGAACTAGACAACACTTGACAGATAGGTGTTCTGTTTCTGCTCATACTTTTATGCTAAGCTAAAACACATGACGACGGTAACTACGACAAAATATGTTATTCTCTAAACTAACCTTTTTCATGAAAGATTTAAGCAACCTCTTACTGCTAGCCATGGATGTGTGTAGAAAGTTCAAATGATTCCTAATGTGTCATATGAAAATAAACTCTAAGCTCTCGAGAGATAGATCTATTTTGTTCATTTATAGTTTAAATGTACAGTTTTGCTAAAGCACATCTAGATGTGTAATAAGTATTGGACATCTAAGTGCTATATCATTGATCATACACGGAGATTTGTGTGGGTATTTTTTTCTTCTGTTTTCCTTTTCCTTTTTTGTGCTTGATTAAGTCACTTAGATGTGCAATAACTATGGCACATCTAGATGTGCCCTAGACACACCCTTAAATGTATGACACATGTAGCCCAAGAAAACACATGCTCATCATTTTCATCTACTCGAGAGTTTTTTAGTAAGACCGGGAAAGATGCATAACATCATCTAGCTATCAATATGAACAAAACACATACTCCAACCGATCCAAAAAAGTGTCGTGGTTTTAGTTCAAATTTTAACTAAAACCACGACATTTATTTTGGATCGGAGGGAGTGACATTTTGCATGGAGTGATCAATTAGGCCATGTTTTACAAATAGGTGTACCGATTTACTCGTACTTCTACTGCAAGCCTGAAACGCATGACAAGTGTAACTTTATGAAAAAATAGGTTAGGATGAGTATTGCCATAAGAGCTAAACTTTTTCGTGAATGATTTATGCAACATCTTAACTTCTAGCCATGGCTGCGTATAGAAAATTCAAACAAGCTGTAATGTATCATAAGAAAATAGACTTCAAGCTCTAGAGAGACATATTTATTTTGTTGTTTATAGTTCAAATACAAAATGTCCATGTGTCATGTTGTTTTGGTTCAGTTGTGACAGTATGGTAGGGTTGTTGTAAGAAAAACAAGACGCTGATGTTATCTTCTTAGACTTTTGGAGATAAAATCTTGCAACCCTAGTAGAACATAATGATATTTACATGTACAAATTTGTAGGCATTGTTAAATAATGTGTTTTTATATTAGATGTAGAGAGATACAATCAAAATCAAGTGACATCTCTTGATTGTAAATTTACCTGGAAATGGTATATGGGTTTGGTTTTTATTGTTCGTTGGTTCTACTTTTGTAGTGTTGTCATTCTGGCACCGGTTAATTGAATTCTTACCTTAGGTAAAACATAGATGTAAAAGTGCTACGACTTTGCTTGAGATATATTGTGGCTTGATCACAACTGTGTGGTAGAAATAAAATGTATGACCCTGTAATTGCAATGGAAAGAAAGCGTATCATCATCATTTTCATTTAATCGAGATTTTTAAGTATGGAGTTTGGAAGAGATGTGACAATTTTATAGCATGTGGGAGTAGTTATCAATGTACACGAACAGAAGAACATATGTTCTTGCATGATATAGTTAGACAATACTTCACAAATATGATTTTTACTTGTAGTTTTTATGACAAAGCTTGAAAGGCCTGACAGATGTAAGTTTACAATGAAGTACTGTGTTAATTAATTTGTAGGCTTAGTTTGGCAACAAGTTTTTACAAAACCATAGTAATCTAAAACCGTGTTATTCGAATGCTTGAACAGACTACTCTGATTTTTTAAATACCATGGCTTTTCTCAGTTCGGTTAAGAAAAAAGAGGTTGAGGCCTCTTTCTCAAATACAACAAAAAACACGGTGTTCAGGATACTACGGTTTATAGAATTGTAGTGTTTATTGGTGCCAAATGCCTCAAAATTTTATAAAAATGTGATTTCTAGAAGAAAAAAACATAGTATTCTCCAAATACTGAAAAAAAAAACCCAAAAGTGGCCTAGACTCTTAGTCGTTTCTTCTGTCTCATATCTTCCTACCTTTTTTGACAAAGGGTGGTTGACTTAAAATGGAGCCTCGGGTGGATACAAACACAATGAGCACACACATGGCCTCTACATAGTTAGGATGCACATAACCAACACCAACACACACAAACACGTTGGCAGCTAGAAAGTCATAAGACCAAAGTTAAGTATCGACGAGGAAAAAAGGAAAAGGCCCAAAGGAATATGATCCACGATCGACAAACTGCAGCAACGACCATATCTGCACCAACCATATCATGGCACCATTGACGGCGAGGTTCTTCAAGAACACCTTCAGGAAGGGAGTGACACTCGAGAGCCGCTGTCACTGGATCCAAGAACAAATGTTAGAATCTAGGTTTTCACCCTGAAGAATCAGAGCAAACACATCCGAGCAATACCTTCAACAAGGTAACACCATAAGGAAAAACATCGCTATTGTCAGGTATAACCAACTCGAGTCAACCTAGGCTTTCACCCTAGAGCTCTAGGTCGGGTGCTCGAGTAGCACCACCATCGAAATCACTCATGTGTTGTCGCCACCACTTTTTGCGATCTCAGCTGTTACATGTGATGTGCGATCGCTGCCACTGCGCAACCATCCCTCTGCGTCAAGCCATAGTCCATAGTTTGCATCTCACTATAAAAGTCAAACACCAGATATGAAGAGATGAGCCCTTCTGAAGACCTTTCGATGACCACCATCGTCGTGGAGCCGGAGGTCACTGCAGCACAGTGTGCAGCCGCCACCACCCGGCCGATCGGATCTGGATCACCACCACCAAGCCGCGTCGGGTTAACCTAAGGCTATGGCCCCAGAGCTTTGGCATGCCAAGGCCATCGGAAAGGAACCACACAAGGTCGTAGCACCGAATCTATAGCCACCTACCGAGCACAGGACACCAGATTGGGCCGAGCATGACCGGAGGCACTACAGGGGCCGAGCCTGAGGGATCCGGCGATCGAAGGCAAGGAGCCCCACGGAATGGGGGGTGGGCAGCCGGAGCAAACTGTAGAGCACGCCGGTCGCGGGAGCACGGAGCGCACACCAGGCGGCGCCGCGAGATCCACCCTGGCAAGCCGACCAACGTGAGATTTGGATCACCCACGCAAGAGGAAAGGTCGAGTCGCTACCAGTCACCGGTGGCTAGGAAAATTTCAAGCACGATGCAGTTACCAGTGACATAAAACATTGATATATGATTTTTTTTTTATTTCAAACTTTTTGCTTTTAGCTCGACTGTATTTTTTTAACAGACTACAGACACATACGCTCATTCATACACATATACACTCACTCATATGAACGCAGGGCACACATACCTCATATGAACGCAGCTGGGTGCGTGTAGCGGGTGGCCGTACATTTCTTAGTTTTCTCTTGGCCAAGCAAGCTGACGGGATTAATTTGGTGGGTGGAGCTGCAAAGTGCACACACAAAGGGGATGCATCTAAATCTAATCTAGGCATTGATCGGTAGTGGGCATCCGGACCGGACCTCTATCGTTCGTGTCATCACCGCATATAAAAATGCTTTCCGCTCTCGGTTAATGCATCCCTTTCTCACTCTCACCGTGACGCAGTCATCTCCCCTGTTGCTTGCTGCTATGATCACGCCCGTGGCGAGATTTTCCCCGTGATGATGCCTCCTGCCTTTTGTTTTGGATCACACAGTGTGTGCGTACTTACTTGGCTGCGATCATTAGGGGGTGGGTCACCCTTTAACCGGTAATCATCATACTAACAGAACCGAGAAGATGATAATATTTCTCAAGAGAAAAAAAAAGGAGAGGCGATGATAATAAGTCCATGTTCCATTTAAGGTGCCGGCAGCTGCAACTTGCATAAAGGCGTCATGTGCCGGGCGCCAAAAGCTGATGATAGAAAATGGACGGGAAATGCTCAACCAATGCGATGGGTACACATCATTGTTCTCCACCAACATTTTTTACTTGAGGCCAAGAGGCAAAACTACAAACATTTTCACCTGCAGGGTACGATGGAAAGTGCAAGGTACGATTTCTGTTTTGGTTTAGCCGTTGTGGAATCAGGAACAGTGAGTCCCCAGGTGTGTTTGGAAGTGAGCACAGGGGAATAAACTAATAATTTTATACTTCTCGTATTGTTCTGCCAAATGGAGATGGACTGCCATAGGTTTTGCGTAGTCTCCGGTTTAATTGAATGAACCTGGACACGTAGTAGTACTGTACATGGGTTCTGCTGCGGGGTGTGGTGCGCCGGAGCCGGATCTCAAGAGAATCTATCCAGGCCGACATGCACTACAGATTTAGGTGCACCTGGATCACAGTGTGGTCCACACCGTTCTGTCACTTTCAGCTGGGCCCAGGCGTGAGTGACACCACGATATTTTCACTTCCGCCACCTGCATCGGAATTTCTCCCTGTTGCGGCTAATTTTCGTGTTTTGACCTTTTTCTGAAACCTATTCGAGATCTGACCCTAATTTCAAAAAAAATCGAGATCTGATCTTTTATAGACGGACTTAACAAATTTGGCCCCTCAAATGTTCGTGGGCACGCCCGGTCAGTGTCCAGACGTGTTCGTTTTAAGTCTTTGTGTGTTTGTTCGTGCATGTAGACATGCTCCTTATTTTCTTCCTTATATGTCCAATCATATGCGTGTGATTGATAAAGATGAAAAAAGAGAAAGAAAAGAAATATATAAAAAAAAAGATATGGTCTAGGGTGGGTCCTATGTGCCGAACTGATCGGATGCGTCCTCGAGCCCTTATATCTTCCCTATATATGGTATGGATACAAGGGTTTACGGATAGCTCAGGCGTATAGCAATGATATGTGGGATTCAGTTGGTCTCATTTTTATTCTCTCATATCCACGCATTGACAGAGCGCGTTCGTGAACGTTTGAGGAGGATTTAAGGGACCAGTTGTACATACTCTAAGGGCATCTCTAATGGCAACCCGAAAAATTTCCTCCCGCATTCGTCCGTGGGCAGGGGTCCCAGTCCGCGGATACGGGCGTGGGAGGACGACATCCAACACTGTCCGCATATATTGCAAACAACTTTTCAACAAAACGGATGAAACTCATGAAAACTCAGCCTGATTTCATACAAACAAGACAGATTTCATACAAACACGCCAGATTTCATTACATTCGAACATCTAGAACAAAAAAACCGGCCCTAAACCTATCCAACGGCGCCGGCGCCCTACGTCCAAGTCCGTATCGTCCTTCATCCGCCGTCTCCATGAGCACCGGTGATAACCGATGAAGTGAAGGTGTGGTCTACGGCGAGGAAGTGTAGAACATGTGAGACGGACCGGCCCACATGGGATATTGGGCCCTGCTGCCTCCCGTGGCCTACTCATCCTCGGAGGAGTCCGTGACGTGTCCTTCGCTGGTGGACGTGAGGTCCATGATGAAACAGTGGCGCCGGCGCTGTCCTTGTCCGACCGGGCCGCCCGATGGTTCGTCGGCGGCGCGTAGGAGGCGCAGCTGGCGTTGTTCTTGTCCGTGATCGCCTGCAACTGCGCCAACTCGGCGGCTGCTTCCTGGCGAGCGGCGGGTTGAGCGCAGACGACATCGTAGATGGCACGCTGCTCCGCGACGAAGTTGGGGTTCACCGCGGCCATGGCCGCCACGGCCTCCTCGCTCGCCCGCTCATCATAGATCTGACCCTCCGCCAGCCGGTGCTGCTCCAGGAGGAACATGTTGTATCGTTGTTCCTCCTACGCCTACCGGAACACCGACAAAAGCGCTGGCGCAGGCTGCACCTCCACCATGGTGGCGTTTGTAGTGCGTCTGCGCCTGGTCCATGGTGAAGCCGGCGTGCACATGAGGCGAGGGAGCCGGGGCAGTGTCGTTGGAGCCCGTCTCCATCATGGTCTCATCCTCGTTGTTGGAGACCGCGGGCGAGCTAGCCGACAAGCCGGCCTCGATCCACCTGCCACGGCTACTTTGCCAGGCGACGACAAGGGCGGCCACGGCGTGCTTCATCTCCGTGGAAAGGCTCTCCCGCAGAGCTTCGCCGGGTGCAGTCATGGCAGGTGCAGTGCAAGGGAGGGGATAGGGTGGGGCTTGTGTGGTGGTGTGGAGTTAGCCGGGTGTGGCTGCCTTTATATAGCGGATTCCAATGAGGCGAGGCGTTCGGGTGCGTCAATGCGCGGCGTCGGAGTGGGTTTCTCGGGCGGCAAGCCTGGTTAATGCCGGCATACATATGGACAGCTGCATTGAACGGGCGTGGTAGATATCCGTCCCGTCCCGTCCAGGCACGCATCTCCGGCATTGAACAGGCACGGACACCGAAGACATGTCGCGAGCGGCGCCCTCGGCTGGCGCGCCGCTTCAATGGCAAAGACAGTAAGAGGTCGCGTCTGCCCTGAGCCGTCTTCAATGTTGAGCGGCGCGCTCTACAGTGTCATGAATGCGGGCAGGGGCGCCGGGAGGGAACGCGCATGGAGAGGAAGGGGGGAGGGTGGTGGGTCAGGGCAGTCAGAAGCAGGCTTGGGATCGGGCCGGACTCCCGCAAAGCCCCCACATTTGTTTTCGGTTTGGGAGGGAGACATCGCGTCCGGACCGCCTCGCGGACCGATACAGGATCGCGTTAGATGACTTTCCCGGTCCGGACACCGTGATCCGAACGGTTGGAAGTTTGCGGGTCTGTCTTGAAGATGCCCTAAGCAACTCCTTTGCTTGGAGAAGATAAAAAATGGCGTGCCATCTAGCAGAGAACGACAGAGCATGCTACGAGAGTTTTAGCTATAGCTTCAGTTTAGACTTTCTTGGCAGCATTGCTGTATCTTATTTTCAGTTTATAGAGTCAAATTACTGTAGTACGTTACTTGACAAATTTCACATTTCGCTCTTGAAAGGGACCCTTCTTTTTCTCGTGCTAATTTTTTATTCTGTTGTCCTTTCATGGACCCTGAAGTCCTAGTCATAACCTTACTTCATTTGTCTCTTTCAGAGGTTCCAAATTTTGCATGCCCGAACGACCAGTCAATTGGTTTGGTGTCTCGGAAGTAGTCAAGTATCGGAGCCATTTTCCCCCTACATCACATAGTTTTAGATTTTAGATGAGGACGTAGGCACCCAAAGAAAATAATTATTACCATTTGATTTCCTACAATGTTTTATTTTATTGGTGCTAAAATAGGCACATCAAACACATCCCTCTTGGGGCGGAACGGGTGAACCCTAGTCGTTATCACCCTTGGCTCATCTCACCTCCCCACATCCGCTCCTTTCACGTTGCGCCGTGCGATGCTGGCGATTAGAGGTTTGGCTCTCTGCTGGCTTGTGGCGTGATGGTGGCAGTGGTCACCTAAGGGCTCCTTTTGAAGCGCTCCTCCGGCATGTGACACTCGACGGCGCCTGCTTGATGCATCGATTGTGGTGGGATGCGTGAGACCGTCAGGCGAGATGGATGGGGCGGTGCACCCCTCCCTATTCAGGGGATGCTTTGGGCTGTTAACGCAACAAGTATGCATGACATAGCACAACAGGTTATCCGTGGCTTTGGTCGGTCGTGGGGTGAAAAGGCTAGTTGCTTCGGGTGAAGGCATGTCTGCGTTTTGTAGGCACCAACGACAAGATGTTTATGGGTGCCGTTCTTCTTTCCTGGGGGGGGGGGGGGGTCGTTGTGGGCTTTCTGGCCTTGTCGGTCCTTGGGGTATGTCATTGAGAGAAAGCCTATGGCCTTGGTTGTAGGGTTAGGTAGCGACATCATTCCCACGTCTCTTTCCTCCTTGGGAGGCGTTCTTCCTCCCGCTCGCGTGTGCGCGTAGGGCAGGGGTGCATGGGGCTCGTTATGGGCTTTCTGACCCTGTTGGTCTTTGGGGTATGCCATTGAGAGAAAGCCTATGGCCGTGGTTGTAGGGTTAGGTAGCTACATCATTTCCACGTCTCTTTCCTCCTTGGGAGGCGTTCTTCACCCCGCTCGCGCGTGCGCGTGCGGGAGGGGGGCGTGGGGCTCGTTGTGGCCTTTCCGACCTTGTTGGTCCTTGGGGTATGCCATTGAGAGAAAGCCTATGGCCGTGGTTGTAGGGTTAGGTAGCTACATTATTTCCACGTCTCTTTCCTCCTTGGGAGGCGTTCTTCACCCCGCTCGCGCGTGTGCGGGGAGGGGGGTGAAAGCCTAAGGCCTTGGTCGAGTTAAAAGACAATTGTGATACATTGTCAAAAGTAAGAGTGGCAAAAGTAAATGTTTATTTTATTTATCTTGTCACGAAACGGCAATTTGTGCTACATTTTCGAAATGTAAAAGTGACAAAAGTAAAATATCAAATTTTAGAGCGGCATAAGAAAAAGGAGCAAAAGCTAGAGCGGCAAAAAACAAAAATTCCCCATCTTTAAATGTCGCGCCACATGATCCTATAACAATCCCTGAACGTCGTTGTTGATCAATGAAGTGCAACGAAGTTCTCTCAAGAAAAAAAGAAAAGAAAAGAAAACCAGGTCATCTTTTACCAAGCGAGGAGCGTCTCCTGTTCTCAAAAAAAAAAAACGGAGGCTGCTACTTATAAGGCAGGTACAGGTACGGTACTTGAATACTCCTCCTGGAGTACTTGATATCCATCGTGACAACCGAGAAGAAGGAAAACTGCAGGTTCGTAGTACTTGATGCTCTCTTATTGCGGGAGGACAACACAATGAAGCAACCCGCAGTCCCGCACACTTGGCCACTTGGCCTGTCCTGTCGACTGTACACGGATCTCAACCCCAGCCGCCCAGTGAGTTGACGATTCAGCAAGTGGGGAGGGGAGCGAGGAATTTGAAGCCTTTGCGTCCTGTACTTCGACCGTTCGACGCAGAGCCGTCCGCAATCGTTCTTTCAGGTTATCGACGTCTGCATCTCAGGCCAACTCTACTGCACGACCCCGTCCTGTCTGCGCGCATCCGTTTAAGATAAAATGGACGAATAGCGCGGCCCAACGCGCGGCCTCAAACGGACAAATGTTCGGATTCCGTCTGTTTTTGACCCATCCCGGGCCCAAACTTGCGCTCGGTTTGGGGTGAAACGGACGCGCGCGGACGGCCTGGACGCACGCCCTTGTCCTCCCCGTGGCCCGCCTGTCGGGGACACTAGCAGTCCCTTCGCTCCCAACGCTTCCACCCTCTCTCTTCCGCCCCACCCCGACGCCGGCGCCGCCGCTATTCTCCGGCTGCCTCCTCACCGCGCAGCCCCCGGCCGTCCCTACCAAACCACGTCTCGACATGGCCGCCACCACGCCCGCGCTTTGGCCGTAGTTTTGGCCGTCGATCGGAGGTTTGGCCGTCGCCGTCTTTGCCGGTCGCAGAGGGGACACGACCGCCGGCGACGTACCACGGCGGCCTCGGCAGCTTCCGACGAGAGCTGCAGAGCGGCCAGTAGCCGGCGGGCAACCACCCATGCTGCGTCGAGGTGATCATCGCGGCCTCTTCGCCACCACGACCGCAAGGTGTTCGACATTTTGCCCACAAAGGCATGGACAGTGGAGACGAGTTTTTCTTCCATCACTTCCTTTGTTCATCGGACGATTCGTCGTCGGATAATGAAGATCTTGTGGTGGCTGCACTGGTCGTTCACAACCACATTCAACGGCAGCTTCCTCGGTACAGGGGGTCAGTCCCTGGCCGTGCTCGCAACCTGAACCGCAACAGGGAGAGAGGCCACGCCCTGCTCTATGCCGATTACTTTGCCAACACCCCGCTCTTCAAGCCGGATAAATTTCGTCGCCGTTTTCGAATGGCAAGGCATCTGTTCAATCGTATCCGAGAGGGAGTGGTTGCTCATGACCCATACTTCGAGTGCAAGACGGATGCCCTTGGCAAGCTTGGATTCTCCTCTTACCAGAAATGCACCGCGGCTATCCGCATGCTTGCATATGGAATTCCAGGCGATCTGGTGGATGAGTATGTGCGTATGAGTGAGACAACATGTCTGATGTCAATGTACAAGTTTTGCCAGGCTATGATCGAGGTGTTTGGCCCAGAGTACTTGAGGCAGCCAATTGTCGCTGATACAGAGAGATTATTGGCGACCAACGCAGCTAGAGGCTTTGCAGGCATGCTTGGCAGGATAGATTGTATGCACTGGGGGTGGAAAAACTGTCCATTTGCTTGGCAGGGCCAGTACAAGGGGCATGTCAACGGGTGCACTGTCTAGAAGCGGTGGCATCGCAGGATCTTTGGATATGGCATTCTTTCTTCGGCATGGCAGGTTCTCAATATGATATCAACGTGCTGCAGCGTTCTCCAGTCTTCGCGAGGCTTGCAAAAGGCCACTCCCCACGTGTCAACTTTGAGATCAACGGCCACTAGTACAACAAGGGGTACTATCTAGCTGATGATATATATCCTCAGTGGTCAACTTTTGTGAAGACAATCTCGAAACCCGAAGGTGAGAAGAGAAAGAGATTTGCCCAAATGCAAGAGAGTGTTAGAAAGGATGTGGAACATGCTTTTGGTGTGCTTCAATCCCGGTGAGGTATCGTTCGAAATCCTGCATTGTCATGGGATGAAAGGAAGCTTTGGGAGGTGATGACTGCTTGTGTGATCATGCACAAATGATCGTCGAGGACGAGCGTGATGACAGTATCTTCGACCAAGGATTTGATTATCAAGGTGAAAATATTGAGCCCCTGCACCAAGACCCGGCCACATTTGAACAGTTTGTCCAATTCCACCGTGAGATGCGTGATTGGCACACTCATTTGAATCTTCAAAATGACTTGGTTGAGCACGTGTGGGATCACATTGGCAACCAATAGATGTATTGGTTCATTTTATGTTCAGTCAAGACAATTTCAATTTGGTTGTAAAACTATTTTATTAAAGACAATTTCAATTGGGTTGTAAAACTATTTTAATTTTCAGACAAATATTTGGGTTGTAAAACTAGTTTTGATGAAAATATGGGCATTTTTGGCCCTGACGGACAAGATGGGGCAAAAGAAATGCGGCCGCGCGCTGGGCGCACGGCCACCGCATCTCAGGACACGCCCGGACAGGGCCCCATTGCCCTACCCAAACGGACAGAAACCGGACAAAACGGACGTCCGTTTGGGGTCGCGCGGTGGAGTTGGCCTCAGCACCTGCATCCGCTCCGGTCCGCCAGTGACGTGATCGGGCGGATCGACCGGCCGAAGTCGGCCCATGGATGACCGACTGTTCGTTGTTGATGCCGTTTTGCGGCTTTCGGGGTCCGCCGGCACGATGGTGGGGCAGGCCCTGTGCCCTCTAGCGTTTTGCGCCTGCAACAACATGGTGGGAGGTCGAGTTGAGTGGCTGCGGGTGAAATGTATTCAGTATGGGATTGGCTAGGGATAATAGCATCTCCAACCGTTGTGTCCCCAGGGACAATTTTTGCGCCGGATAAAAACTTGCCGGCGCTAATTTAGCTCTGGGGTGGTAGTTTTCCTAGTAGTTTAAGCCCCCAGGCCACGCCTCACTCACTCTCCCGCCTGGCCGTCTTCGTGCCGACCGCCGCATCCGCCCCGCGCCAGGGCCGGCGAGCAGCTCGTCCGCCGCCGCTCGAGCCGCCGCCGCGTCCGCCCCCAGCAGGGCAGAAACAGAGCACGTCGCCGTCCGCGTCCATCCCGTCGCTGGAGGAGGAGCTGAGCCGGGTGACCTCCGAGCTCGCCGCGGCGCAGGCAAGAGCGAGGGACAGCGAAGATGAGAAGAAGAAGACGACGACCGAACAGCTTGACGATGCACGGCGAGAGGCGGAGCGAGCGAAGGCGAGCGCACGGGCGACGCAGGAGGAGGTCGCCGCGGCCAGGGAAGACGCGCGCGTGGCCAAGGCCGCGGTCCGGGCCACGGAGGCGCGGCTGGAGGCCGTGTTGCGGGAGGTACTCGCCGCTAAGGCGTCGGCGGAGACCGTCGCGGCCTTGGCGGACGCGCTGCTGCAGCAGCAGGACGCCACCAAGAGCGCGCAGGCCCAAGTCCCCGAAGACTGTCGGCGAGCAGGTGGCGGAGGCGATGAGGCAGGTCAAGGAGGCCAAGGACGCGGAGGCGCGGAGCCAGGGGAAGCTAGCGAAGCTGGGGAGGGAGGCGGCATGGGCGCCATCTCCTGGTCGCACCGGCGCGTCCGGCCCAGCTGTA
The DNA here is from genome assembly GCF_002575655.3 of Aegilops tauschii subsp. strangulata. Classification (NCBI taxonomy): domain Eukaryota; kingdom Viridiplantae; phylum Streptophyta; class Magnoliopsida; order Poales; family Poaceae; genus Aegilops; species Aegilops tauschii. The sequence goes on from NC_053035.3 coordinate 387,602,383, forward strand.
GGAGGAGCGCGTCGTGGTCGTGCTTCCGGTGGTGGCGCGCGTAGTCCGCCAGCCGGCCCCGGAGCTCCTTCATCCTGTCGTCCCCCCCTCCTCCGCGTGTTGCCTCGGACCTGTGCGCGGCGCGGCAAGGGCGGCGGCGTGCCGGGCGCGGCGAGGCGAGGGCGGCGGCGTGCCGGGTGTGGCGAGGCGAGAGATGGAGAAGAGAAGAGAGAAGAGTTGCAACCCTGCCGAGAGAGAGAGGATGGGTGTATGGAGGGGAGCACGTGGGTGGGCCATGGAAGGAAAGGGATGAGAGAGGGGAAGAGAGACGTTGGCAGGTGGGTCTGCGCATGCAAAACGGCGAATTAAGCCCCTAGGTGCCCCAGCTCCCTGGGTTTGCGTCGGGGTCGCCGGCCGACGATAAACGAGCTCGTGAGGGCGCGAATGGGGCTTTTTTTGTCCGCTGGCGGTGAAAAAGTTCTCCTGGGGGCCTTCCTGAGGGGACGGCTGGAGATGCTCTTAATAAGTGACCCAAAATTTAATTTGGATCAGTTGATTCGTTTCAACCATCTGAGCAAAACAAGCGGTCAGATTAATTCTTCAACCTCCAGCGCCCACGTCCTTCTTCCCGAACCGCCCAACATACCACCGGTCGAGCCGCTAGCCATCCCCCACCCCTCCCCGCGTTCTTATTTTCCACTCCAGCCTCGCGAGTCTAACCCCAGCGACAACCAGTTTTTCGGATGAACCTGCACCACCCTCACACCCCTAAGATAAATAATGGGGTGACCTGCCACCCTAAGATAGATATCGGGGTCACGTGCCATCTTAAGATAGACCCAGAGGGATTCTCCATCGAGCCGGCGACTGCTCCTTCCTTCACTTCATCGACTGCTTCCTTCTAGCAAAACTCGTCTAGCCCAAATATAATTTTTAAACGACATACAAGTAGCTAAACTGCTTCAGTATTCCTTTCCATAATTTGTCGCCATTCGGCCATTTACTGGAGCTCGGTCCATACTTTCTTGAAAAATATATATTCGTGTAACTTAGAAACTGAATTGTCTTACAAAACTACACATCGGTGATTGCTATGTGCCAGTTAGGTCTTAGATAAAATATTTATGTATTTCAAGAAATGTTCACAAATTCGAAAAATGTTCATGAATATGGGAAATGTTCATGAGTTTGAAAAAACTTCGTGAATTTAATAATATATTCAAGAATTTGAAAAATATCTGTAAATTGTATAAATATTCACGTGTTCCAAAAAGTGCTCACAAATTCAAAATATGTTTGTGCATCTATTTGTTTTCATGACATTGAAATATGTTAATGAATTCAGAAAATATGAGAGCTCCTATTGGGCGCATGCAAGCGTCAGGTAGACGAGACAACACCTGAAATCAATGGAAAAGGGTCGGCCAACTATGACGCAAGTAATTTTTCTGTTTGATTTTTATACAGTTTTTCTTCAAAACAATTTCTTACGGAGCTATGTATCTAAAATCCTGTTGCAAATAAGAACATATTTTTGAAAGTTGTTCAGTGTGAGTTTAAAAAATGTTCAGTGTATAATGAAAAATATGTTCATTGTATATTTTAGAAGATTAACTATATTAAAAAATGTTCAGTGTGTATTAAAAAATCAACGCATACTACAAATATTATTAGTGTGTATTCGAAAAATGTTCATTGTATATTAAAAAGAGTGTGTATCCAAAAAAGTTCATTGTATATTAAAGAATTGTTCACGTGTAATAACTGAAATCGCCATGTATGAAAATAAAAAAGAAAAATAAAAGACCTAAAAAAGTTTGAAAGAACCGGAAAAGGAAAAACCTAGAAAAAGAGAAAAAAGGGCAAACGAAAACAACTGTAGGGAACGAACGACAGCTCGCCTGGCCACTTCACTTGCTTGAGAGGAGTGCCGTGCTGCTTGCGGGCGTCATATAAGATCCGGGGCGCCCCTATAGCTCACGTCTGGACATAATAATAATAATAATAATAATAATGGACGGTGCGTTTTCTCTGATTTTTTTTGTCTGTCCACCTATCCTAAGGTGCCCATAAAGTTGAAGTAAATTATCTATCATGCCACAGGAAAGCAAAAAAAAACCCTCTTCGGTAATTGTTTCTCTGACTTTTTTTGTTTGTCACCTAAAGTTAAAGTAAATTACCCACCCCACCTGTAAATGTGAGACTGACCTTTTCTTTACCTTCTCATACACGCATCGAGGATGTAAAAAAAAAACACGCATCAAGGATCGACTTCAACATCGATCCATTGTGAGCATGTTAGAATGCGCGTGCCTTATGTATGCATGTCCATCGGTTGTTGCTCAAGTATTCAAACACGTGTATATATGAAGTGTGAATATTTGAAACATGATTTGAAGACCACGATTTTATTATCTCGTTGCAACGCATGAGCCATTTTGCTACTATAGTGAGAAGAAAGGAAGCCTTCCCGTCAACGGGAGCACGTAGGCCGGGACAGGTGCGCTGGAGGCCACAATCTCTTTTGTTTTTTTTCTTTTTGCTATCCTTTTTAAAATTTTTCTTGTACATCCAAATATTCTAAATAAAATGTATTAGAAAAAACACTTTAAATAAACATATAAAAAAATATTGGCAAAGCGTTTGTAAAATTTAAAATGTGTATACAAAAAATGTTTCTCATGTATAAGAAAATGTATACAAAATAATATACAATGTGTGTGAGAAAAATAGATCATGTATTTAGAATTTTTAATCAAACATTTCAAACAAATTTTAATCAAGCTTTTGCAAAATTTTAAATATGTATAAAAAAAATGTTGACCATGTATTAAAAAAACTTGTATTTGAGAAATATTAATCAAGCATTTGGAAAAATGTTAAATGTGTATATAAAAAATGTTGGCCATGTATTCAGAAAATGTGAATATTGTATTTGAAAAATATTAATCAAGCATTTAAATTTTCTTTAAATGTGTGTAGAAAAAATATTGGCCATATATTAAAAAAATGTTAATCTTGTATTTGAATAATGGTAAACATGTATTAGCTACATATACCAAAAATGAAAAACGTGTATGGGAAAAAGTAGAAATCAAAAAATATATGTTCTTAGTAAATTTGAATCTTGCATTTCAAATATGTTAACCATGTATACAACAATATTTTAGATGTATATATAAAAGTTGTTGAATGTGTACTGAAAAAAGCTAGCATGTGTTGGACCAAAAAGAAACTAATGAAAAAACGGTAAAATCAATAAAGTAAATAATACCTAATAAAAACCAACAATATAGACAAAGAAAACAAAAGAAAGAAAATAAAAACACCAAAGAAGCCAATTCAAAAGAATGGGAACAGACAAACCCGAAAAAGAAGCAAAGAATATCGATGAAAACGAAAAAAGAAAAAGAAAAACCAAAAAGGAAAGAAAAAAAGAAAAAAAACCAAATGAATACAAAGGAAAAAAGAAAATCGATGAAAACCTAGGAAGAAATGAAGAAAACGGTGAAAAAGCAAAGAACACAGAGAAAACAAAAAGATGTGAATTAACAAACTAAAAAGAAAGAAAAGAAGAAAAAAACGAGTGAGGTGAGCGAACTAGTGAATTCACTCGAACGAAGAATTGAGCGAAGAAAAAAAAAGATGAAAATGGGTCGGCCGAGGAGCTACAGTGTTGGGGCAAAAGCTTCAAATCCATGAACTTTTTTTTTCTTCTGTTTTCTAACCTTTTTAGTGAACTTTTTTCAAATTTTCATGAACTTTTTTAGTGAAAGTTTTCAATTTTGATGAACTTTTTCCATTTTACAAACTTTTTTCGTTATTTATGATTTTCAAATTCTTGAACTTTTTCAAATTTTCATGAACTTATTTCAAATGTGTGAACATTTTTGGTGAAGTTTTTTCAAATTCATGATTTGTTTTCAAATTTTCATGAATTCTTTAAAATAATTTTTTTTCTAAATTGTGAACTATCTCCTTTGTGATTTTGCCTATGTGGAGGAGAGAGACATGTAAAAAAATAAGGGGCGTGGGCTCTCATGCAAAAGCCTAGCTATATGTGTGCTCCTGGACAGATACAATAAATATGAAGAAAGAGATAGAGAGAAGATGAAGAAAAGTACTACCCTTATAGCCCACCTTATAGTTAAGCTTATTGTATGAGTGGCTACAAGTGATCATTATATATGACATGGCAACATCATATACCAGCAGTTGGCTATTCTATTAACCATACTGTAAGTGGTGCGGCGAAGTCGCTCATGGTGCACTCCATGTTCAACACGTGGCGAAACGAGATGTGGTCGCTCGGTTTTTTCTCTTTTCCCTTTGTGGGTTGGTTATTGCTCCACGTTCAATCATGATTGGCACGGGTTCTAGTCCATATTATTGACGACGCCGAGGCAATCCGTCGCCAGCTGGATATTGAGTAGCATTCAGATTAGCTGCTGCTGACAGAGCTTCATTGCATGCCATTGCGTCCAATGTCCAATCCTAGGTAGCTGGATCGACCATGCCGTCCATGACAACTGCTGAAGCTCCCAAAAAACTGCCCGCTCCATTTTGCATATGGCATTGAAACACCGAAAATTGGAAGATGTGCACACGCGCCACCATTACGAAAAAAAAATCCATTTTTCACTGTGAAGAAACATTCAATTTTTTTGATAACACACAGACATGTATACCATTCATGTGCAAAATTTCACAACATTTTACTTTCACATGTGGCACACACAAAAAAATTGTATTTTCAAATGGGCCACTTTTTTCTGGTTTTTTGGGCCAGAATTTTGTTTCTTTTGTACAACTTATAAATTACATTTTTAAACAAAATTTCATAGATCCGTAGTGAACACATACAGATATCCACATAATTTGTTCGGGTTTTTTAAACTTATAAATGCGTTTTTCTTAAAATTTTAAAATAAAGAGCACCATGACGCCGGTGCACCATAACTTCACACTCAGTGAAATGCCCCGTATACAGCGGGCGGGCTTAGTGAACGACGGGGTAAAGGTCGACGTTCAAGCCCACGCCCAGAGCGCCGCCGCGGCCATCTGAGCGCGTCTCCTCCCCTCCGCATACCGCCTGCTGGAGGGGCCTCAATGCCCGCCTCTCCGAGAATGATGGCGACTTTTGCTCATACGCGCCGTCCCTTTGGGCGTGTTTGGTTGCCCGCATGCAGCCCAACCAGGCCCGCGCGGGACGTGCGCGGCCTGTTTGGTTGTCTGGGCTGCATGCGGTTTGAGGCCCGCACGGACCTTAAAGCAGCCCGCAACCTGGCCCGGCGGAATCGGCAGTTTCTCGCGAGCATGGCCACGCGCGGCCACGCGTGTGAGGCAGTTGCACGCCTCGGGCAGCGCAGGAGACGGAGGAGACGTCTCATTACTCTCCCCCCACTCTCCTGTCACCGCCCAGACGCACTGTTCCCACCGCTCCCTCTCTCTCCCTCACCGCCCCTCCCTCTCCTCTCCTCCGATGGCTCCGCCACGCCCACCGCCGCGCCGCCCTCTGACCCTGTTGACCAGCGCATCGCCGGCTGGCCGGGCTTCAGAACTCGGGCCGTGACCTGGCGTCGGCGCTGCGCGCGCCGTCCCCCATCTGCTGCCGGCCACCATGAGCGCCGGACAATGCGGTGCCGGCCGCTCCTACTCTGCCGCCGATTCCGGACCTCGTGGTCCTGGGCTCGTCGCCGGCGCCGTCGACGGAGCCGCCCCTTCTTGGGACCCCATTGGCCACTGGGGTTTTCTTGACCCCCGTCCAAGGGTTTTCTCCGGTCGGCGGGCCGTCCTTCTCGACCTCCGGCGTGGCGTTGAGCACGGGGCCGAGGCCGCAGGCCATCGCCGGGGCCGTCTCCTCCTCTGCTCCGCCCCCTCTCTCCTTCCCGCTCGGGTTTTCACCCCGGCCTCGGTTCGCCGCGGCTGCGCGTGCTCCGGTGAGTCAAACCCCTCAATCCTTGCTCCTAGATGTAGATTAGATGTTTATTTCTTAGGCATGTTGTAGTAGTTAGTGGATTCGATAGGATTAGATATGATTATAGCAGATCCGATTGGATGCGATCCCAATAGGACTGATCTGTTCTTGTTTTGTACAGTGTGTGTGCTAGGATAATTTTTCTTGTGCTGCTGCTTGTGTGTGCTATGATTTGTGTTCATGCTAGTAGGTGTGTTCATGCTAGAATCATGTTCATGTTGAGTGATGGATGTTATACTGATGGCATGTTCATGTTGAGTGATGAATGCTAGAATCATGTTGACTGATGGCATGTTCATGTTTTTAGATAGGATCATGTCATGTTTCATGTTGCTAACATACATGTTCTAGCTAGGGTTTGTGTTGAATGTTATACGTGCATGTAGTAGGAGCATTTTAGGATGGTGCCAAATCTGCATGGCTGCACATGGATGCTTTTGACACTTGGTGTTGCTATTTTTAGATGTTTCCATGTTTAGGATAGTGTAGTGATGAGTGCAAGTTGCATCAAAGAAGATGGCACTGATCAGTGGACTTGCCCAACAGCAAATCAACTGATCAGTGCCACTGATCAGTGGCATTTGCCCAACAACAATTGTCATTGATAAGTGCCACTTATCAATGGCACTTGTTGTTGGGCAAGTCCACTAATCAGTGGACTTGCCCAACAAGTGCCATTGATAAGTGACATTTCCTCAAAGAGTTTGTGGACTGATCAGTGTCATTTGCTCTTGGGCAAATGTCCCTGATCAGTGCCATTTTGCAAAGAGTTTGTGCACTAATACTTGTCATCTTATCTGACAAGGTATTGAAGACTGACTGGGATGTGCCGGGAGGAGGAGCTCAGGTGGTGGCCGGAGCTAAGTGCGCCGAGGATTTCATCCCCATGAACAGGTGGCTCAGGAAGGTGGACCTGTCTGGCAGGATCGCCTTCATGAGCGTGCCTCGTTTAAGGGGACGATCTCCGAGGCAGGGCCACGAGGAGGGGGCCAGGGAGCCGATGTGCTTCTACCAGCAGATCAAGGACGAGGACCTCGCCATGCTCGTCGTGCCTCCCAAGTCCGTGGAGGTGATGAACACCTGGCTTGTCATCAAGCGGCTCCCGCGCGTGGTCTGGCTGTCGGCGAACAAGCGGTGCGTGTTCTGGGTGCAGGTGCAGAACTTCGAGGGGCACATGGTGCTTGGCCGGGGCTGGAACTACTTCTGCCGCCACCGGATCGTCCCCGGCGACCTCGTCGTTGTGCGCAACTCAGGACTCAGACTAAAGGTTCAGATCTACAACCACGACTCCTCGGTGATGTGCAGGTTTCGTTGCAGCAGGCACAATTGCGTCGGTAACATCGAGCAGACTATGTAGTTAACTTAAGTAAGATGTTAGTGGAGAACTTTTATGGTGTGTGGCGAGACTTGTGCTGGTAACTTGTTCATATTTTGGCCAGTAGCAGCACCCTGGCATGGAGCAGGGAAGAAGGATGCCCCTGCTTTTAATCTAGACTTATGCTATGTAGTTAAGTAGTTTGCTGTCTTTTCCTTGCTTGTTGTGTTAAGTTTGCTGTCATTACATTGCTTGCTTTGTTTGATCTTACTGTTCTGCTGTTGCTGTTGTGCTGATCATGTGATGGTAAGGCCACCACATTTGAATGAGGTGAGGAGAACACAAACGCTATTTGCAACCAAACAGCTGAAGTTTGCATCTGCTCACACCTTAAGCACAAAAACGACAACCAAACAGCAGGGGGGTAAATGCCTCTTCATGCGATGCAGGCAACCAAACAGGTTGCATCTGCTGCATATGAGGCTGCATTTCATCAACCAGACTGACTGGAGATGAACATGCAATGCAACTACTGTTGCAAACTGCAACCAAACACGCCCTTTCTTTCTCTCCGCCCCCCTCTGATCCTGAACGCGAGAGAACATAAATCACTGGCTGCCGAATGCCGATCAACACTGATCAGTCCGACTGACATTCTTGCCTGCATCGGCACCCTGTCTCGTGTTTGCATGTTGATAAATGAGAACGTCCATTGGGCGTTGGTCTCGGACGGACTCCATGTGATCGATCATTGATTCCTGCAGCTGCAGCCTGCGTCCCTCGCGGAAGAGGAAAGGGGCCCTTTCACGTACGTGCAGGTGCAGTCCATGTCAGGTGCGCTTTTTTTCCTTCCCGAATGGTAAATCGGTCTCTGGCGTTTGTCTCTCAAGGTGGCAAGGCAATCAATCAGTCGTCACTTGTAATCCCAGTTTTAGTAGATTGCAGGTGCACTAGACACGAGAAGAAAAATGCCGATGCATGACATAAGAATGGAAATCTATGTGAAACAGATGGAAATATATGGAAATCCTTGCTGCACGCTCTTCCTTTGGTTCACAATACGTTTTCCTTACCGGATTTACTTTGGAATATGTCGAGTGCAGAAGAGCATCCTTTATTCCTTCCGTTGGTTGCTCGTGCATGATAGCCTTCCAAGGAAAGGCAAATCATGGCCATCCAATTGCACTGAAAACGCCTATCCCACGGTCTCAAACACAGGCATGTTCACAACGCTCTCGATGGTGCACTTTGCTCCGCATGCCACACGAGCATCTTCTGCCCACCAGACCAGGCATCCAATGCAGAACGTATGCCCCCGATGCCTATGATTCCCTACGAGATTACGTGAAATTTTTGTACAGCGACCATGTCTGCAACAAATGGCATATACCAACCTGAGGCAGGCAGTGCCCCCGAAATCCAAGCGGGCGGCAATGATCAGGCAAAGAAATCCAGACGCAAGTTCTCGCTCGCTCATGATTCGACGCGTAAAAGCGATCTTCGGCCGTGGTGAGCCATCATCATGAGAGATTAGGCGCGTCGAGATGCGCGCCGGAGATGCCCGCCATCATGCTGCCGCCGGCGAGCGCAGGCGGGCCGGAGAGGGGTAGACGAGTGGTAATTAACGTCACAGTGAGTCGTGGGCGCCACGCCATCGAGTACCCTATACCGCCTAGCCATGCACGAACGAACGCTTGGTGCCATGGCTACAAAAGGGGGGTGATTAAAGCCGGTGCAGTCCTCTTTGCTTTTTACTGCCCCACTTTGGTTGGGCGCCTTTGAACCGCAGCGGCATGCAGCAGCTGCTGATGATTCATCCCATGTACTACGTAGATACAAACCCCTCTGTGCGTGTGATGACGGACGTGGCATCTTGCTGGGCCATCCTTTGGCGCGCGAAATAGTTGGCAGTCGGACATTGTTACTACAAAATCCGAAAGGCAAAGGGCTGTCAAAAAAATCAGTTTGCTCGGGTGTCTCTCCAGCACGGAGTATGGGCGGAGTACAAATCCCAAAATTACCGAGACGTTCCTCTCTGTCTCTGGTCCTCGTGCATGCATGCGCAGTCTGTCAGTCCTTCCATGCAAAGCAACATTCTTCCGTCGGGATCCGCGCGCGCGAGCGGGGCAAGGGTGGCCGATCGTACTATCATCCTGCAGCCCGATCGGGCTCCCGTTTCGGTGAAGCACGGTTCAAACCCTGCGAAATTTACAGTGGGAGAATCGATGGGGAAAGCCGAATCCGTCCACATGCCCGGGCAATCATCACGAGAGACAGGCGCTCCCTTTCGCCCATTCCCATGCACCGCACCGCATCGCACGCATCTCCTCTCTCTTTCTTTCTTTCCCCCGTCTCTTCTTTTCTGCAGATGCTTCCCTCCCCCGGTGTGGTGTGCGCCCGTCCTTTGATGCCGATCACTCCTTCCCTTCGCAGGGGAAAGGAAAAAACGGCGAGGCGGAAAGGCCGCCGGCGTCCGTCCACGGCGATCGCGCTGCCGCCGCTTGTGTTGTGTGCGTGATGTGATCTATCCCGATGCGATCCAAGGGGCGCACTGTTCATGATCGGCGCCCTTTTGCTTTGTTGGTGTCTGGCTCACAAGAGGCCGGCCTAGTCTGCGTGGTACAGATTTCAGTACGCACGGCGACAATGTTCAAATCACCATGCATGCTCCTGGTACCTCCTCCTGTGCCAATCAGTTTGTTGAATTGGTATCAACCATAGTCGAGTACATGGAGACAGATCCAATCTGTAACACGTTCAGTGAAAAGTTTTTATTCTTACGCTCCAGCTATTTGATTACGGGATCATATCTGCGTATCGTCTGAGCAGAGATCCAGGGCGGCGATTAAACTAAACCACCGCATGTGAATCGCTCCATTCCTTCCTAGAAGCTTGTCCGTAACATGGCCGCTTCACACTTGTCACCTAGCCATATACCTGGCCATATCCCGGGCTGGGCCAAAAAAAGCCCGGTGCTGAAAACCCAGGCCCAAGCCCGGCCCGGCCCGGTCCGACCACCGGGCCTACTAAATCAGGCTCGAGCCAGGCCCGAACCTGGAAAAGCCCAACACAGCCCGCTTGGCCCGGCCCGACCACGGCTAAAAATCAATTTTTCATAGGCCCGAGCCCGGCCCGATCTGCCCGTTGGGCTTGATTTTCAGGGCCGAGCCCGGCCTGATGGCATGTTCGGGCTCAGCCCGGCCCGGGATTTTCGGGCCGGGTCAGGTCGGGCCGTCTGGGCCGGGCTGCCCATGGCCAGGTGTACCTAGCCATGAAGAAAGTCCCCCTAAAGAAAACAAAATAACAGATGAGATACACTTGGGCGCATGCGAGGCATCGAGTCACTGTTCCAGAACAAAGGGAATCAATCAGGATGAGCGAGCAGTGAGGATGTACGTCCCATGATTAATTATGGTTCCTACTAAGCTCGAGAATGGGACAGCTTTGGCCTCCCATCATGTGCAGGCCTACACACGGACCCTTCTTTATCAAGATCCTAAGATGATAGGTGTCCTCTGATAGATCAGATGCCATCTTTTGTCTTAAGTAAACTGGCGTTGCTTATGCTGATGCCTGCGTAAGTAGGACAAATGTGTTCTCTTGCCGCCGCTGCTAGGCTTTGGGGACCTGATGAGCAAGTGGGAAAATGGGATGGGCAAAGCTACTGAAGGAACACGGAGGTAGGGATCAAAGGGCAAAGCGGGAAAGGGAAAGTTCACATTCACTTCTGTTGGCGAGAAAAGCTTCAGAGGTAAGCTGACGCTTTCAGATTTCAGAGGTAGATAGAAATGTAGTAGAAATGGGCATCTTGAAGCTTAAAATTTCCGTCCAACTTTGTTGCGTGTGCTGCTCCGTTAATACATTACATTCTTTCCAACACTCAAGTGGCAAGTAGATGCAACTATGTAGTAGTAAGATCTCACTGACGAGATTCTCTGCAACTGCAAGCTTGTTTGAATCCCAGAAGAACGCCGGTCCTCCTGAAATTCATAGGCCGGAAAAGCTGCGGCTAGGGCTTGGTGATTTCTGATGAGATGTATGTGGTTCATACCGATATCTTGTTCGTAGCATCGGTGAAGGAGTAAAGTAACTTCAGATATTTCATGTGGTTCAGACCTAGGAGCGGGATGCCCATATCGGTGATCGGATACCGCAAAGTCAAGGCGTTTCCGCGTTGATCCATCCGTTGGCTTTGTTCTCAACGGGCGAATGAGATGATGGGTCCACGAAGAAGCCAATTTTCTAGAGTTCTAGGGCAGAGCGGCGCTGCTCACACAGGCTTGATCATGGGGAATAAAATGTAACGCGGCGTTTTGCATGCTGACATTTTTTAAACATGTTTAGGCGTTGATGGCTACGCAAGCGTGCAAACATCGTCATAATGTTACTAGTTGACAGTCCAGCGTACCTTCAATATTCCCTAGCCCATATCTGATGCAAGTAAGATGTATCTTAGCACAACACCCACTAATTAGTTTGAACAAGTAAATCGGAACGGAAGAAGTAGGTGTCTGCGCGCACTTGGCATCGTTGCATAGCACAATGGTATTGTATTGGTTTACATGGTTTTTCTTTATAAAAGAAGGATATACCCCCGGGCTCTGCATCTGGACAATGCATGCAGTCATTTTATTAATTATTCACAAAGATATTACAAAGTAATATATCAGTAAGTCTGGAGCCATCATCTTGGCAACACCAGTCGCTACTCCTATTCACTTGATGAAAGGATACCAAATGTCCGAACGGAATACCAAACATACATTGCACGAAAGCCTAACATCTAAAGCTGGATGCCCCAGCCAAGCCACAATGCCGGAACTGGGTGACACACTGGTCCGGCGCACTCTCAAAGGCCACTGTCGCCGTCTTCCACCGATCTATCTCCAGAGCAGGTACTGAGGCACCGACCTTGCCCGGCCTGCCGTCGATACCACCATGGCGTCAGACAACACCACCATCCTGCACATATCCATCCACACACGCCCGTCGCCGAAAGTCCGTGGCTCCATGTCGCCGGGATCCGCCATCGGCCTTGCGATAGATGTGACACCGCTCCTCCTCTTGTCCCCTCCAACCAGCACTTGCCCCAAAACGATGCCCCCGAGAGGGAGAACGACACCGAAGGCGCCGTCATCGTCCGATATGGTAGACCCAGATCTAGGGTTTCCCCCGGAACATCCTAATCGAGTTGACGTGACCTGCAACGACAATGCCTCGAAGAAGGAAGCGACGTCAGAGACGCCACCATCGTCAGCCAAGACTGCAGTCAAGCGCGGTTTTCACGGGAAGCCGCGTCGTCCCGATCTCGCGGCTGGCTAGAACCGCGCGGAACTTTGCCATAAAGACGTATGCCTCCGCCGGTACTCCGGTGGAGATCCTTCATCCCTTCATTGGAGTCCTCATCGCGTCGCCGACCATCCATGTGAAGAATCGACGACGGATCTGGGATCCAGATCCGCGGCCGCCGCCATGCCCACCATCGCCAGCACCACCAGCCATGGGGTCGTCGGTTGTCGTCGCACGGCTAGGGAGCCGCCCTGGGCTAGGTGCAAAGCCCCCAGCCCGAGGTGCCCCAGCCGCCTCGATGAGTTGTCGCAGCCACCTCCTACCTCAGCGCCTTGGCACCGGGCGCCGCTGCCACCGCGACCAACGCCGGCGGCAACGGCGGCATGGTCTTTCGTTGTGGGTTGTGGTGTTGGCGGCGCCGGGATCTGATCCCCCTGGCGCCGCCCAAAAATGTCAAGAGTAAGATATATTAATGAAAGACTTCCATTGGTTTACAGGTTTTAGTGCATCAAAACTCAACAGATAAATATAGTGACAAAACCAGCTTCTGCTGCTCACTGACTAATCAATTGATTTTTTTGCATGGGACTAATCAATTGTTAATTGCATAGTTCCCATGTAATTACAAGGCGAACGAGAGAAGATACAGTTAATGGATGCCGAAACCGTTGGGCCCAAAGGTTGTGTAGCCATCCACACATATGGCCGGATGATTTTATTTTATTATTTTTTTGCTAATGAAACAAATATATTAATCAACCAGAGTCATTACAATCTTGTTGACACATATGGCCGGATGATATTCTTTCTACTTCTGTCGATCGTTTTTCTTTTAGTTCCCTTCAAAAACTCTGTACATACTCTGTTTTCTTCTCTCGTCTAAATGAAAAGGAAGCGTTCTTGCCGGTTCCTCGGGAAAAAAAAGAGAGTTAGGAATGAAACACGTTCTTGGGTTTGAAAACCGAAGCTATCGGCACTACAACACAAAGGCTATCCGCTGCCATTGCCATTGCTCAGAGCATCTCTAATAGGTTTCTCAAAAGTCGTTTTTCTGAGAGAAATTTCTAATTTATTCATCAATCATGATGGTATAGAGAACACAAGAGGTAATAAAAATTACAAGCACTGGAACGAGCCGAAGGCGCGCTGCCGTCATCGCCCTTCCCTCATCGGAGCAGTGCAAGCCTTGTTGTAGTAGAGAGTCGAAAAGTCGTACTGCGAAGGCCCCAAAAGGCCAGCGCAGCAGAGCAGCAACCATCGCCGATGAAAATAGTTGTAGATGGGAAAGATCAATCCTTTAACCAAACGACCGAAGACAAACAAAAACTGGATCCAAATAGATCCAACGAAGACCAACACCGACCGAATCCCGCGAGATCCGACAGAGACAAACCTCCAAATAGAAATCTAATAGGTGTCTGAAAAGTCGTATTTGAGGACAATTTTTTTGGGGGAGTTAAGCAACCCTCATAAAGTTTAATGTCTTAAATATGACTTTTTACAAAAAATAGCCCACCACTCTCTCAAATTTAGTTCGGCCGCGACCATTCTTAGTAAAAAAAGACCCGGCCGCGCAACTTCCCGCTCGACCCCACCGCTGCCGCCGCTACCCCTCTGTCGACCGTTCCCGGCCCCGATGGGCAGTGGAACGGAAAAGCCCACACCGTCGCACCCCAGCCACACTCGCTAGCGACGGAAACCCACCGTCGGCCAGGAATTCGGCGCCGCAAGAAGCAAAGCGGCGATGCCTAAGCAAGAACCTCATTAAGTTGTCTCGGTCATCGGCAGTGGTCGCCGCTCAATCCGTCGGCATCACCCTACCATCCTTGTTCAACTCGACCAACAAAAGGGACAGTCGGCCAAGGCAGCGAACGATGCAACGGCCGCCGCGAAGAAGAAGGATGCGGTAGTCACGAAGCTACCCCTCGACGTCCTGTGGCGCAAATGACTACTATGCGGCCTATTGCATCCATGCCACCACCCGCTCCACCTCAAATGAGTCGGATTCAAACGAGACCCGGAGCGAGGCCGACATGCTCGATGAAATGGCCGCTAGGTAAGAAAAATATTTCGTTTCCTTTTTATTTTTCAATTGCTCAAGAGATTGATGGCTGATGTGGTATTGATGGCTAGGTTCTTTATTTGCTTTGTAGTGATCAGTTGAATGATGACGTGGATGAATTCTTGGATAACATGACACACTTGGCCTCGATAACATTTTCCATGTCAATGCCATATCCCTCGGAGATGAGGAGAAATGCCGAGAGGTGGAGGAAACCCAAGTATTGAAGAGGAAGACTTGATCGTGCAACTACAAGATCGAGGAAGATGTTACTTTGCGCGATGCTTAGATTAACGTTTCTCTTGATGCCACAGTTGCGCCGACCAAGCAAAGGAGACATTTTGGGGCAGGATCGAGGACTACCTCAACAATCATGTACCACGTCTCTCATTCGTCATTGGGGCTTGATCCAAGACCAATGCAACCGATGGGCCAGATGTGTTGAGCACGTCAACCTTGCGCCGCCAAGTGGAATCTCCAAGCACCATCATTCATCCTCTTTACAAGTAGAGGACAAGAGACACGGAGGCAAAGCCTTTTGTTTGCATCATTGCTACAAAGAGCTTGATGGACATGACAAATAGACAAGAAGTAACTATGTGACGACACTAGGCAAAGGCTCAACACCAATGTTGTTGTTGATGATGACTTGGTAGAGAACCCATCTATTTTGTCCGACCGGATGGAGGAAAAATTGCAAAGCAAACCAAGAAGAATGGTGGTGTTGGAGCATACAGAGAAGACTTGATTGCGATGGTGGAGATGAAGAGGGCATTGGTGTCCGACCGAAAGGAGGAGAAGTGGAAGGCAAATGCGGCGACCAAAGAGAGGAAGGTAATAGCGGAAGAAAAAGAGTTGAAGTTGAGATGAAAAGATTTGCTTTAGAGGCCGAGAAATGGAAAAATATATTTAGAGTGGTCGAGGATCATGCTATTATGGTCATGCCCCTAGCAACATGGACAAGAAGGCAAAGCAATATTGGGAGTTCACTCATGGGGACATCTTGGCTAAGATGTGTCGTGGAGGCGGTGATGGCCGTGCTGATGGTGACGACGTGATTGCATGAAGCCCATGCGGGGATGTCTTTAGGTCCATCATGTGTTGGTGTTTTTTTGGAATGAACTTGTTCATTCAGTACCTTTGGGCACATGTTATGGTTGTGTTTGATTGAATGAGTGAAATTTATTTATGCCCTTGTTCAATTATTATATGGTGCATTTGAATTGTTTATGTTTGCTTTGAAATGTGATGGTTTTCCTTCAATTATTTGACCAGAGGTTTGAAATAATTGGCAAACCAATTTTTTACAGGATTAAGTTTTGGGGCATCTCCTAGTTGAGCAAAAGTTTAATCCCCTAAGAAATTTGTTTTTTGGGGGGGGGGATAGGGAGAAAGTTTAAGGATTAAGTTTAGGACATGCGCTAGAGAGCATTCGGGAATTTCTGATGTAGAAAAAGTATTTTTGCTCCATGAGTCAATGAATGAGGTCTGATCAATCACTCTTAACTCCCATTAGTATTTGAGTTGTTGCTAAGATGTGTTTCTTTAAGACGGACAAATATGCGCGTTTGTGTTTACATTAGATATTTGCCTACTCAGTTCACATGACTTCAATGCTTACACACGTGAGAATTTACCCGATTATAATCATCTTGGGATCATGTAAATCCTAAATGGACGATATTTTCCAACTCAAAAGTTTAAGTAGATGAATAATGGAGATTAGAGCGCAAAGGACACCGAAGATGTTAGGCGGAAAATAAAATTGCATCGCATAGTGCAGTTGATGATGTCGATGGTTTCAAATTCCCTTTCTCAGAGGGATGGATCTTCGGTAGAATCAGCCTGCCGGAGGGGAAAAGTGCACCTTCTCGTTTCTGCCTCGCTGTAGTGGCGGAGAAATCTTCGCTAGCATCTCCATGGATAGATAGATCTTTGGGTGTTTCGTATGAAGTTTTTTGTTTTTCATGCAACATGCCCCATGACCGCCCACATTGTAACTTTTTATTTAAACGTCTTAGCATTTTCATATGATTCATTTCTTCATTCATCTAACACACTCAAATCAAGCAAATCTTTTCTCACTGGCAAGTTTGTAGTCATAATTAAGTTTCTTAACAACCCAATAAGCTCTATGCTCTAACTCAAGAGGTAAGTGACAAGCTTTACCATAAACCATTTGATACGGTGACATCCCCATAAGATTCTTATAAGCAGATCTATAAGCCCAAAGTGCATCATCAAATTTATTAGACCAATCCTTTTGTAATATTAATTTAATTTCTCTATTAGATAATTCAACTTTACCAATAGACCGAGGATGATAAGGTGATCCTACTCTATGCTTTTACATCATAATTAGCAAGAACTTTTCTAAAAGCACCATGAATAAAATATAAACCATCGTCAGTCATAAGATATCTGGGAACTCCAAACCTCGAAATGATAACATATTTAAGCATTTTAATAGAAGTCTTATCATCAACACTTTCAGTTGGAATAGTTATTGCTCGGTTAATAACATAATAAGCAACTAGAATATGAGTATAGCCATTTGAGGTTGGTGGAAGACCCATATAAAGAAAACCCAAACATCAAAAGGTCTAATAACAAGAAAATAATTAATATGCATTTCCTGACGTCAACCAACATTATCAATTCTCTAACATTCATCACAAGAGAGAATAAACTTCCGAGTCTTCACTAACTGAAGGAATATGTTTGATTCAACACTCACACGAAGACTTCAATCTTACGCCACTTAGACCCCTTTTCATAGTATGGGTTGCCCTACGACTCAAATGAATAATAAAGAAACTAGCAAACAAAAAGTCCACAAGACAACTTCCAATTCTTTAATAGGCATCCCGAAGACATCAATGTTCTCGTAATATTTCTTCGGGTCATCACCACAAAAATCTTAGGGACTTCACCTGTGGATTCTTACAAACACACTAGTCCCTTAATTGTTCTGTCATTAATCATCCAAATCCCACTAGGGGCAAACAAACTACCAGTGAAACATAATGGCAACTGACACGAGAAGTGCAAAGTGGTTGGACACGTTTGTCGGGGTTTCCCCGTCAGATTCGACGACTTGCCAAATGCCTAGGTGGCAGAGGCTGTCTCCTTCAGTAGGCGACGACTTATACCGTTCAGAACATGAAGCGTAGTAATGCACTACATCAGCCAACACTCTTTTGAGCCTATGAGGAAATAGTATGGGGTCATCGGATGGCCCCATGTGGGTTTTTGGCAGCACCGACGACTCCAGTTTGCGGTTTCTGTTGTGTGTGACAGTGAATGTGCACATAGAAGATGATGAGTAGCCTTGTTGCTTCTTCGCATCACATACGACATGCTTCTAGGAAGCCTGACAAGGGGTGTATCCTGGTGACTTCGGTTGAGGCATTGTCCTTTCTAGGCATTACCTGAAGGTGGTTTCTACTGGCGAGTCAAGACTTGGTACCGCAGGATACCCTCTCAAGTAGGCTTTTGGCGATGTCAACGACCTCCCATAATGGCTGGTACACGACTTCCGACCATGGCAAGTGTGCTTCGCTCGACACCTCGTTTACGTGGGCACGTCTATGTCGGGGTTGTGCCAGTGTGTGGCTATCGCCGTGTGGTGATCTCGCTTTGTGGTAGTGACTACGTTTATTGGAAGCGAGGTCACAACATAGTGTGACTTTTTTATTGGAAGTGAAGCCGACAATATAGAGTGACTTGAGTTTGACGGTTCTCTTCGAGTACATGGTCTCGAGTTCTAAGCAAAAAGTTAGGTCTAACCCTCGTTAGTTGTACATAGCAATGGTCGTGTTTTCCACATCATCCCTTTGTTGCGGGCATTTTTGAACTATAGTTGTATTTATCTCCAAAGTGAAAATGCACAGTCTAGCCATTATTGCTAGATGAGAAGACGACATTGCTCGCACGTCATTTTCTTCTCGAAGACATCGTTGTTGGAGAACCTCTCTCTCATTATGGGTATCGCATTGATGGTTGCTACTGCATGGCGTAGATCGCTTTGACATGACTATCAGAGGTCATATAGTTTGTTTTTCTTTACCTACTTTTTTGTTTTAGAATATTTTGAGTATGTTCAATCTCCCTGCCTCGACTAGCCTTTAACATTGTGTTTATATAATACTTTCTCTGTTCATAATTATAAGATATTCTAACTTTATTTTAATTCGGATGCATATGAATGTATTTACCATGTTTGTTCATTTATTTTAGTTTGTATATAATTCATATTGAAATATCTAAATTATCTTATTTCGGAACGGACGCAGTAGAAAACATCGAACATCTACTGCATAGTTTGGGAAAATGCACATTCGAAAGATGGGGAAAAAGCCAAAACACCTCTAAACCCCAAGAGGGTAGTAGAAAGCTTGAAGTCTTGAACGAAGCAGAAAGGAGAGGGAGAGAGACGACGGCCGTCACAGCCCCCCGTGATTTCCTTTCACCTTTCACTTTCATCTCTGTGTCTGTGTTCCGTTTCATCCTTTTACCTCGCACTACGTTCTAAAACCAGAACCAGCCCCCGAACCCGTCCACTCACGCCCCCTCATCAGTCATCACACCAGCCTGCACCACTCCACTTACTACTGGTACGGCGCGACGCCAGAGCAGAGCAGTGTACCACCGCGCCCGAGAAACGTGATGGCGCGCTGGCGCCGCGACAAGTGACGAAGACGACGCGATGACGCTGCAGATGGAGCCGCCGCGGCCGCCGCCGCTCAAGTCCGTGTCGACGAGCTGCGACCTGCACCCGGAGGAGACCTTCACCGGCTTCTGCACCGCCTGCCTCCGCGAGCGCCTGGCCGGCCTCGAGGCCTCCGCCGCCGTGGCCGCCGCGCCTGGCCGCAAGTCCACCTCCGCCATCCGCTCCCTCTTCTCCAGGCCTTTCGCCGCGGCGCCGTCGGGCTCCGGCGCCGCCCCGCCAGACCTCCGCCGCTGCAAGTCCTTCTCGTGCGGCCGGCGCGGGGGCGACGCGCTCGCCGCGGCCGGCGCGGACGAGCCGCAGCGCTGGTCGTGCGACGTGCGCGGGCGCAGCACGCTCTGGGCGCTGTTCCACCAGGACGACCGCGAGCGCGTCCGCGACGGCACGGCTTTCGGCGCGTTCCCCGCCTCGTCCTCCGCCGCGGCCGCGGCGCTCCCCGCCGAATTCCACCAGCTGCCACCGGCTCGACCGTGCGTCCCTGAGATCTTCTTGGAGGACGAGATCGTCATGGCAGAGAGCTCCGACGAGATAACTCCGGTGGTGGAGCCCGTCTTGGTTGTGGGCACCTCGGGAGAGATGGAGACCGAAGCTTATGGGACCGGGGAGGTCAAGGCCATGAAGGATCACATAGATCTTGAATCTTCGCTGCCCAAGAAGCCGCCGCCCATGGACCTGAAGGAGATCGCCGGGAGCTTCCGGCTCGCTGCCTCGGTCTTCAGCAAGAAGTGGCACAAGTGGAGGCGCAAGCAGAAGCTCAAGAAGGAGGAGGCAGCCGGCAGCAAGGCAGCGGCCGCGGCAATGCCGCCGTCGGAGAAGCCATCCAAGCCCTCGTTCCTTCGGCGGAGCCGCCTTCGTGGGGAAGCAGGCTCGGAGTTCGCCGGAGGCCGTCGTTCGTGCGACACAGACCCAAGATTCTCCCTTGATGCTGGCCGCATGTCCGTCGACGATGTAGGCTTATCCTGGGACGGGCCCCGCGCGTCCTGGGACGGCTACCTCTTCGGCCCCGGCGCAGGCATTGGCCTTGGCCGAGCGCCTCCGCCGCTGTCCCGGCTCCCGCCCATCCTCTCCGCGCTCGAGGACTCACCTGCCGGCGTGGTGGAACGCTCCGATGGCCAAATTCCGGTGGAAGATGCCTCGCAGCCGGAGCCCGACGGCGACGCCAATACCCCTGGCGGCTCGGCGCAGACGCGAGACTACTACATGGACACGTCCAGCCGTAGGCGCCGGAGCCTGGAGCGGTCAAGCTCCGTGCTGAGAAGGTCGTTCGAATTGCCCGACCCAAAGCCAGCACCCACAGCGGCCGCCATCACCAATGCCACGGTGCCCCCGCTGATCGGCAGCTCAGAGTTCTACCACTTCCACCATGCCGAAGACCTGCTCGACCAACGGTTCAGCTCCAACTCTCTCATCGAAGACTTCCCGGTGACCCTGGACGCCGCGTTCCCAGGCCCCGCCAAGAAGCCACGGCGTCTCGGCAAGGCGTGGAGCCTGTGGGGCTTCATACACCGCCGGGCCACGGGCCGCCGGAGCAGCCCGTCCGACGCCGCGGACCGGGCGTTCTCGGAGCCGTGGCCGGAGCTGCGCGTCCGCGGGTACGGCAACGCCGGGATGCAGAGGTGCAACAGCAACGCCAGCGCGCGCAGCTCGTTCAGCAGCAACAGCGCCGGCCTGGGCAGCTCGCGGCGCTGCTTCGTCGACGGCCACGGCAGCGTCAAGCGGCGACAGGAAGACCAGTGCGTGCTGGAGCGGAACCGCAGCGCTCGGTACTCGCCGGGGCACCACGCGGACAACGGCATGCTGCGGTTCTACCTGACCCCGCTGCGGAGCGCCAGCGGCCGGCGCGGCGCCACCGGGCTGCCGGCCAACGGCGGCCGGCACCTGCGGTCGCAGTCGTTCGCGAGGAGCATGCTCCGGCTGTACTGAGACGTGACATCTCGTTTCACTACCTGACCAGTAGCTCGGCACTCCGGTCGAGTCGTTTCTTTGCAGCAGCAGCAGTGGTGATTAAGGCTTAGTAGTAGTATGATTAAGGTCTGATTAAGGGCAATGGTATAGTCATAAATCCTTTTATTACATGCTTGTGTAGGTTTGGATGGAATGGAACGAGGTTTTATCTCATGTGATCACTTGTTTGTCTCGTGCTGTTCTTCTGCTATTGCTTCTGTCCGTCGTCGGTAGCTAGCTGTCCATTGTTCACCTCGGTAGGAAGCTTACAAATCCCGATGTTCATATGTTGTTACTTTGGTGTCGAAGTCTGGGGTCGGGTCCTACTGCTCCTCCTCTGGGACTGGGAGGGAGGGAGGGACCGTGTCTGTCGAATAGTAGTAGCTTTGACATGAACAAGCAGAAGCACGTCGTCGTGCCGTGGTGACGCCACGGGGGGGCGAAAGTGCGTGCCGCGTTGGGCTCCGCGGCCCCGGCTGCCAGGCCGCCACCTGACCGATCGACTCATCGACAGTTGCGGCGGCGGCCGCCTCGTAAGCCGTTAAAGAGGGCGCGCACCCACGTTCCTCTGCCGGTCCCTAGGCTCGCTCTGGGGCTCGCCGTGCCGGCCCGGCCCGGGCCACCCGCGCCGTCTGCCCCCGTATCGGCGGGCGGGCGCGCGCCCACGGCCACGAGCCGTGCCGCGGGCGCCCCGGCACGCCGTATTGCATTGCCGGCCCGAGGCGACACGGCACGTACGGTGGCGCCGCCGCTGCTGCTTCTTCATTCGTCCGGCCACTCGCACGGGCCACGGTTCGTGCCGATCCTGGTCGGTTGGTTCGGACGCCGCGCACGCGCGCACGGGGTTCTGATTTGGTCGAGGCCGGCTCGACTTATTTAGTCGTAATAATCAGCGCGGCGCTGGATCTGGATCGACTTGGGATCGCCCTGGATGCGTGATCACGGACATGTGCACGAGAAACCACAAGGGCAGGGGGGTTGGTTCTTCAACGGGGTTCGCGCGCGGGCGCGGCACAGCTGCGTGGTGTGATGCTATTTCGCTGCTCCTCGACAAGCTCATGTTACT
Organism: Aegilops tauschii subsp. strangulata; assembly: GCF_002575655.3. Classification (NCBI taxonomy): domain Eukaryota; kingdom Viridiplantae; phylum Streptophyta; class Magnoliopsida; order Poales; family Poaceae; genus Aegilops; species Aegilops tauschii. The sequence goes on from NC_053035.3 coordinate 387,624,744, forward strand.
AGTAGTGTGTTGTTTGCGCAAAATATGTTTCTGAAATCAACTTCGAGCAGTCACTAGTGGTAACACGCTGGTTAATTAGCGTGCGTTTCTCCTCTATTTTGTCCCGAGCGAGTGAACCGTGTGGCCACGTGATCCAGAGCTTGTTTCTCACGGCGGAATGAATGGGCGAGCGCATCGAATGTACGTGAGCTGCCGAAGTAGCAGGCCGCCACGCCAGGCCAGGCCTGTACTGCGCATCGCTTCTGATCCAGCTGTTAAGTCGCGCATTCATGGCGCTGGCAGCCGCAGCCCGCAGTGAAGGCGAGCACGCGAAGCGAAGTAGTGGTGGTGGTATGATGATGACGCGAGCTTACGGCGTCGCCCTCCTCGCCAGCGTGCCTCCGCGCCGTCTGCTGCTTGCTTCCTTGCAGCGTGTCATCTGGTTTCTGGCCGTGCTGCTGCTGCGGCCAGCCGGTGTGTCTGATCTGATGTACTAGTAGCATGTCACCGTGTCAGCTCAGCTCCTACAACTGTTTCATGCAGGATGGAACCATCCATCCATCCTCGTAGATCATCAGGGACACCGTTTCTGCCTTGCGCTCCAGGACACGCATCATGTACTAGAGGCGTACAATGTATGTAGGTCTCAAGGCTCTACATGGGCTGTACAATCATACGTTCAACTCGGGCTCTGTCACTGAAACAACAGGAAACCCATCATTACCCTGCCCGGACTGTGCTTTTTTTTTTCTCCATTTTTCGCAACATATTACCTGGCCCGTATGCAGATAATGGCTTTCGGTACGATTACAATTAAACCCATAATATGCAGCGGGAATAACAGCCAGATGAAGGTACTGCCTCGACGCCGGGGGGCAGTGTGTACATGCTCTTCTGAACCTCCAGATACTGAAGATTTACGTCCCATTACTCCGTGCCTGAAATTACTTTGCTACCCGCAGAAAAAGTTTTACTTTGCTGTGACGTACCGCCAAGCTCGTCAGTCCATTGTCCATACGAATAACAGCAGGCTCGCCTGTTTGTACTCGAGTTCGTCCGTCCACGCCCTTGACGACCTTGTCGCCCACCAGTTGCAGCTTGCAGGCCGTGCCGTCGCTTCCTGTGTACGTACTCGTGCTCCGGTGTACGTTCCTTATCACGAAATCCACTGTCGGCTGCTTCAAACACGGGCTGCTCGTACGCCAGACCGAGAGAAAAAAGAGGGGGAGGAAGTTGAATGACTATTTGAATTCGCCAACCTTGCCCTGGCCGAAGTTGACCGTGGCGCGCCAAGTTGTTGGCCCATACCCAGGGCTGCATACGCTTGCTTGCCTTGTCTCAAAAGAGTGTCTCTTTCGTGCCGGGACGCATGCAATACATACATGTACTCCCTCCGTCTCACATCAATATACGGAAGGAGTACTCGTAGATTTGACATGACGGCTTGATCACGGCCATGTCTTGGCTGAATCGTGGAAACCTTTGTCCACGTCATGGCGGAATGCGAGGGCACTTGCGGACTTGCGAGGATTGCATCCAAAGTCGCCTCTTTTTTTTTCCGAGGAAAGATAATGGGTTGCATTTCAAAACAGAAAAATTGCAGGGAGGGTTGAGTTGCATTTCATTGATGTAGGAGAGTAAATTTTAGTACTCCCTTTGTATATAAACTAGAAAAAAATGCTCGTGCGTTGCAACAGGAGAAAATTTAACTTCCCTAGCAAAGACTAAAATATAAACCATTATTTAATTTATGATCCACGACAATTATTCCCGGGATGAAAAGAAATTATGCTTTCAATCATACCGTCTTCACAAAATGATCAAAGTTCAGTTTGCGGCTTCATAGTTTCATTCTCACCTCCATGCCACAATCGAATGAGAAGAAAGAAAAAAAATGTTTCAGAATAGGCCCATCTTGGCTGACATAGGGGCGAAATGGAAACGTATTATTTTTCGCAGCCCCACAATTGAATCAAATAAAGAAAAAGGTGTGGAGCAGCCTAGCTCGGCCCACGCGTCGTAGAAACATAAAAGCTGTGTGGTACATTGATAGATAGATGACGGCTGAAACTATAATTGGACAGAAGAATCCTTCCTTTCTTTAATACTAATATAATAATTAGTACCCCGCAAAAAATATATATAATAATTAGTATATATAAAAAAGGATTAGGGCAACAAAGTGACACAAATTTTACATCAGGGCAAAATTTTGATGACCTCATCGAGGCGATGACGGAGTTTGCAACATCTGGTTCATGAGCATGGATGGCACCGATCATGTTGCGTGCAGCCAACAACAACAATCAAACCATCAACAAAATCTAGGAGATTGACGGCATCTTCATGAATTTTGTTGTGAGTAATTGGAAATTTTCTTACAGAGCATGATGATTATTTTTTGAATGGATGATTACTTGTTATAACTTGTGAACAATTTTTTCAATAGGCACACATTTTTGGAATGGGTGCACATTTTTTGTTTGATGAACATTATTTTTTAATGCATGAAGATTTTGAATCAGCGAACATTTTTTGAACCAACAAACTTTTTTGAAATTCACAACCATTTTTTATTTTTGTGAACATTGTTTAAAAAATTCATGAACATGTTTTGAATTTGCAGATATTTTTTAAAATTGACAAACATCTTACAACTTCTGAAACATTTTTCAAAATTCACATTTCTTTTAGCTTGGAACTTTTCTGCAATCCCAAACTATTAAAAAAATATAAAAAAAGAAAAAACAAAATAATGAAACAGTGGCGTCCCTCCCCACTCATGGGCCAGTCTAATAGGGCGCACGGTTTCTAAAACATTTTTCAATATTCACATTTTCTCTTGAAAATTGGAACTTTCTGAAATTCCCCAATTATTTTAAATAAGAAAAAATAGAAAAAAGAAAAAAAAGGAAAAAGAAAAAGAAAAAGGGGAGTCCCTCCCCGCTATTGGCCGGCTCAATAGGGCACGCGGGAGAGGAGCATATTAAAGGTAATATTCCTCTATGTTTTCAAAAAACATTGTGGCTTGGTGGATTGGTTGGTGCATTGCGTTTCAACATGAGTGGCAAGTGTTCAAGTCCGTGTGAAAGCAATTTTTTATTTTTTTTAATATAAAACACACTTTTTTTTAATGTACAACGGTGACGGACGAGAAACATAAGACGTACGAAAAACATCTGATGGACAAAAAAAGGTGGAGAAATAATCCGTCCTTTAATATTAGATTAGAAATAGAGATAGAGATATGAAACCTTTCAAAGACTTGATCTACGTACACAAGAAGTACCTCACAGGCTCAAGATGAGTGGTAAACCGGCTACAGGCTATAGCTAAACTGTTTTATGCTACAAGCGGCTATGGAGGTACTGGAGGCGGCACTTTGAAGTTTGGTTCTTTGGCCTTCTGTTTGTCATATTAGTATGGCGCCAGGTGCTTGTGTGAGGTCTGTTAGTTTTCTTCTTCTTGAATTTTGCTACAAATCGAACGTCATAATTTGAAGTGTGGCAAATCAAACATTTGAGATGACAAATTATGTTATCGTGAGGCTGTCAATTTAGCAAGCATAGCAAAATCCTTGCCATGTTCAGTTTTTTGACCGAAATTTTCATCCTCGTGGTAGCATAATTTGCCATAAGAAACTTCTGATTTGCCATGTTGATAAATCTCACGTCGGCTTTTTACCATTGTTGTCCTTGTTTTAAGATTGGGATCCTGGACATGTGGATCATCCAACAGTGATACCTTCAACGATTTCTTCTCGAGGAAACTGATCCAGTAGGACAATGATCTTGATGACTTTTCCTCCCATCAATAACAACTGGCGGGCTCATACAATGATGAGGCTGCAATGTTGGCGTGCCATCGTCCCGGAGATGTTCCGTCCCAAAAATCTTGACATAAGTACTTTTTAATTTCTCAAAGGTGTCTAAGCTGTTAGTTTATAATCAACAAATCTAAGATTTTTTTAATGAAAAAAAGAGAGCTAGGATTTCCTCTGTGCCGCATGATGCTACATGTCCCTCACAATGCTTCATTGTTTTGTTTTCGAGAATCATCTCTCACAATGCTAGGATGGTCTGCCTAATGAAAGCTCCTATTGGATGTTCGCGTGCGTCCAATAGTTGAGTTTTCGCTGAAGTGCGTGCAAATGGGTCGGCCCATTCGCAAACGTCGAATGTAAAACTTCAGGGAAAAAGAGTGGAGACGTGAAGTCAAACTCCCGACCTCACCATACAAAAGCACCGTTGGTAGCCAGTCGAGATGGCAACTCTGGCTGGCTAAAACACAATGCTAATATTTAAGTACTAGCTACAAAGGCCAGTCCATTTTTTTCTTCAAAATGTTCAACATTTCTTGGAAAGAATTTATTTTAAAGAAGTGAATTATGATTGAAAATGTCAACAAATTAACAATTTTGGAAAAAGTGAACAAAATTTAAAAACGCGAACAATGTTTCATATAAGCTCAACAATTTTGAAATATACATTGAACATTTTTCTAATATATGCTAAACAAATTTTTAATACACATTGAACATTTTCGTGATATACAGTGAATAATTTTTAAATACACACTGACCATTTTTGTGATATACGTTGAACTGTTTTTCAATACACAATGAACGTTATTTTAAAATACATTGAACATTTATTAATACCATGAACATTTTCTTAGATAGACGACGAACATTTTTTTAATACACGATGAACTTTTTGTATAATACACAAAACTAGAAGAATAAACCAGAGAAAAGAAAACAGCCAAAAAACAGTGAATACAAAACAAAAAGAGAAGAAAAACTCCAATAAAAAAACAAGTGCAGAAACCTTTTAGAAGGTTCCAAAACCAGCCAAGAATCTTCGAGAAGGTTCCCAAACCGTGATCCCTCAGCGAAGAAAATGGGTGATCCTTCTATTTTCTTTTTTGAGAAAACAGGAGCTCCTAGTCAGCGCCTTCGGCGCCAACTAGGGTTTCCGGCGCCCTCGGCTAGCGCATCTCTTGGGCCCGGCCCAAAACGCATGCTCGTTTGCTGGTCAGGTCTAGCAGCGAACGTTGCCTAAAAGAAGCAGCGAGCTAAAAAACAGCAGCAAATGTAACAGAAGCAGACAACGTGTTTCCTTCGCTACTGACTGGTCGCGGTTGACCGGTTAACTATGGACCAATCAACTGTTGAATTTAGAAAAAAAAATTGCAAAAAATCCGTGATTTAAAAAAATGTACATGAAATTTTCAAAAAGTTCACAATTTTTTGCAAAAAATTTCATCCACTTTGAAAAATGTTTATCGAATTTTAAAAAGGTTCATCAAATTTGAAAAATATTAATTGATTTTGAAAAAAGCTCATTTAATTTAAAAAAATCATCGATTTAAAAAAAGTACATCAATTTAGAGAAATCATTCAAAACTGAAAATAGTTCATAAGATTTGAAAAAGCACATTCACCGTATTTGGAAAAAGTTCATAGAATTTGAATTTTTTTCATCGATTTCAAGAGAAGTTCAACATTTTGTGAAAATAGTTCAAGAAATTTGAGAAATGTTCACCATTAAAAAACATGAATTTGGAAAAATTAAAAAGAAAAAACAAATAAAACCGCCCATGAAAATGACCAGCGAATCAGTGAAAACCCGGTTTGGGAAGCTTCTAGAAAGAAACCCAAAACTGGGGGACCTTGATTTTGAAGAGGGAAAATAAAATAAAGAAAACGCTTTAGAAAGCAGAAGTCCTTGGTTGGCCTAGTTGTTACACTTGTTTCCCTGGAAGGAGCTGGGCGTGGGTTCGAAGTCTAACACATTTGTAGGCGCCCGTTTGCACAAACAACATGAACGGGAGCCTACAGCGCCAAATAGGAATCGGCGAAGAAAAAAACATTGCTGCCGTTGGCCGCCCCAATTGGACGTAGTAGATGGCCCGCTTCAGCGAAAGCTCATTTGGTTGCCATTTACGGGCCTAAAAAACGGGTTGCCCTTGTGTCTATCTTCCGACCCAATGTATTCGCGGAGGGGATATATTTCGCTGAAGCGGCCCATAGAAGCGACTTCGGCCCACTTTGTATTCGCCCGATGGACCAAACACTGCTCGAAACATAACCTGCCTTACCGCGGGCGCGCTTATACTGGAGAGCTCCTGATCGGCACCTTCAACACCGATTAGTTGATTTGGCGTCTAGTATGCGCCTAAGCGGGCTGCATTCACAATGCCCACTTATTTGCACATGTTACATTTGTCCACCTCGACTGTTTGTTTCGTTCGTTCGTTCAGGTGGACTCATTCATTCGATCATTGGCAAAGTGTGCCGAACTTTTGGAAAAACTTCACGAATTCGGAAAAAGTTCACGAGTTTGAAACAGTTCATGAAATTTGATTTTTTAACCAATTTGAGAAAAAGTCATGATTCTTGTAAAAAATTGGTGAGTTTGAAAAAATATCTCGGATTTCAAAGGGTTCATAGATATTTAAAAAGTTCATGAAATTTGGAAAAAGTCCATGAGTTAAAAAAATGTTTAACAGTAAAAGTTCAAGAAATTGAAAAAGATCATGAAGTCGAAAAAGTTCGCGAGTTAAATAAATGTTCATGGGATTTGAAAAAGTTCACGAATCCAAAAATATCATGGAATGTTAAAAGTTTGAGTATTTTTTTACAGATCTGGATAAAGTTGGCGAAATTGAAAAAAAGCTCATGCATATGAAAGAAAACATTGATACGTCTCCAACGTATCTATAATTTTTTATTGCTTCATGCTATTATATTATCTGTTTCGGATGTTTAATGGGCTTTAATATGCTCTTTTATATTATTTTTGGGACTAACCTATTAACCGAAGGCCCAGTGCCAGTTTCTGTTTTTTTGCCTATTTAAGTGTTTTGTAGAAAAGGAATACCAAACGGAATCCAAACGGAATGAAGCCTTCGCGATGATATTTCTTGGAACAAACGCAATCCAGAAGACTTGGAGTTGAAGTCTGAAACTCCGCGAGGCGGCCACGAGGCAGAAGGGCGCGCCTAGGAGCATGCGCGTAGTTCTTGGTTTTGATTACTTGTAGATTTTTGCAATAAGTATGTGAGTTCTTTATAACTAATGTTGAGTTCATGGATTATAGCACTCTCACCCTTCCATCATTGCTAGCCTCTCTAGTACCGCGCAACTTTCGCCGGTATCATAAACCCATCATTTATCTTCCTCAAAACAGCCACCATACCTACCAATTATGGCATTTTCATAGCCATTCCGAGATATATTGCCATGCACCTTTCCACCGTTCCGTTTATTATGACATGCTTCATCATTGTCATATTGCCTTGCATGATCACGTAGTTGACATCGTATTTATGCAAGGCCACCATTCATAATTTTTCATACATGTCACTCTTGATTCATTGCACATCCCGGTACACTGTCGGAGGCATTCATATAAAGTCATATTTTGTTCTAAGTACCGACTTGTAAATAAATAAAAGTGTGATGATCATCATTATTAGAGCATTGTCCCGTGTGAAGACAAAAAAGAGAAAGGCCAAATAAAAAAGAGAAGGCCAAAAAAGAGAGAAAGAAAGGCCAAATAAAAAAAAGAGAAGGCCAAAAAAAAAGAAAAAAGAAAAAGAGAGAAGGGGCAATGTTACTATCCTTTTTTCCACACTTGTGCTTCAAAGTAGCATCATGATCTTCATAATAGAGAGTCTCTTATTTTGTCACTTTCATATACTAGTGGAAATTTTCGTTATAGAACTTGGCTTGTATATTCCAACAATGGGCTTTCTCAAATGCCCTAGGTCTTCGTGAGCAAGCAAGTTGGATGCACACCCACTTAGTTTCTTTTGTTGAGCTTTCATACATTTATAGCTCTAGTGCATCCGTTGCATGGCAATCCCTACTCACTCACATTGATATCTATTGATGGGCATCTCCATAGCCCATTAATACGCCTAGTTGATGTGAGACCATCTTCCTCTTTTTTGTCTTCTCCACAACCACCAATCTATTCCACCTATAGTGCTATGTCCATGGCTCGCGCTCATGTATTGCGTGAAAAGTTGAAAAAGTTTGAGAATACTAAAGTATGAAACAATTGCTTGGCTTGTCATCGGGGTTGTGCATGATTAGAGCATTTTTGTGTGACGAAGATGGAGCATAGCCAAACTATATGATTTGTAGGGATGAACTTTCTTTGGCCATGTTATTTTGAGAAGACATGATTACTTTGTTAGTATGCTTGAGGTATTATTATTTTTATGTCAATATTAAACTTTTGTCTTGAATCTTTCGGATCTGGACATTCATGCCACAATAAAGAAAATTGCATTGAAATTATGTTAGGTAGCATTCCACATCAAAAATTCCGTTTTTATCAATCACCTACTCGAGGACGAGCAGGAATTAATCTTGGGGATGCTTGATACGTCTCCAACGTATTTATAATTTTTTATTGTTCCATGCTATTATATTATCTGTTTTGGATGTTTAATGGGCTTTAATATGCTGTTTTATATTATTTTTGGGAGTAACCTATTAACCGAAGGCCCAGTGCCAGTTTCTGTTTTTTTGCCTATTTAAGTGTTTTGCAGAAAAGGAATACCAAACGGAACGAAACCTTCGCGATGATCTTTCTTGGAACAAACGCAATCCAGAAGACATGGAGTTGAAGTCTGGAACCCTGCGAGGCGGCCACGAGGTAGGAGGGCGCGACCCAGGGGGTAGGCGTGCTCCCGCCCTCGTGGGCCCCACAGACCTCCACCGACGTACTTCTTTCGCCTATATATACTCTTATACCCTAAAAACATCAGGGGGAGCCACGAAACCACTTTTCCACCGCCGCAACCTTCTGTACCCGTGAGATCCCATCTTGGGGCCTTTTCCGGCGATCTGCCGGAGGGGAAATCGATCACGGAGGGCTTCTACATCAACACCATAGCCTCTCCGATGATGTGTGAGTAGTTTACCACAGACCTTTGGGTCCATAATTATTAGCTAGATGGCTTCTTCTCTCTCTTTGGTTCTCAATACAAAGTTCTCCTCGATGTTCTTGGAGATCTATTCGCTGTAATACTCTTTTGCGGTGTGTTTGCCAAGATCCGATGAATTGTGGATTTATGATCAAGTTTATCTATGAATAAGATTTGGTTCTTCTCTGAATTCTTATATGCATGATTTGATATCTTTGCAAGTCTTTTCGAATTATCGGTTTAGTTTGGCCTACTAGATTGATCTTTCTTGCAATGGGAGAAGTGCTTAGCTTTGGGTTTAATCTTGCGGTGTCCTTTCCCAGTGACAGTAGGGGCAGCAAGGCACGTATTGTATTGTTGCCATCGAGGATAAAAAGATGGGGTTTATATCATATTGCTTGAGTTTATCCCTCTATATCATGTCATCTTGCTTAATGCGTTACTCTGTTCTTATGAACTTAATACTCTAGATGCATGCTGGATAGCGGTCGATGTGTGGAGTAATAGTAGTAGATGCAGAATCGTTTCGGTCTACTTGACACGGACGTGATGCCTATATTCATGATCATTGCCTAGATATTCTCATAACTATGCGCTCTTCTATCAATTGCTCGGCAGTAATTTGTTCCCCCACCGTAATACATGCTATCTTGAGAGAAGCCACTAGTGAAACCTATGGCCCCCGGGTCTCTTTCTTATTATATTGCATCTCTTTTATTTACATCACATCTCGTTTTACTATTTTGCAATCTTTAGTTTCCAATCTATACAACAAAAATACCAAAAATATTTATCTTACTATCTTTATTAGATCTCACTTTTGCGAGTGACCGTGAAGGGATTGACAACCCCTTAATCGCGTTGGTTGCAAGGTTCTTGATTGTTTTTGCAGGTACTAGGTGACTTGCGTGTTATGTCCTACTGGATTGATACCTTAGTTCTCAAAAACTGAGGGAAATACTTACGCTACTTTGCTGCATCACCCTTTCCTCCTCAAGGGAAAACCAACGCATGCTCGAGAGGTAGCAAGAATGATTTCTGGCGCCGTTGCTGGGGAGATCTACGCTCAAGTCAAGACATACCTAGTACCCATCACAAACTCTTCTCCCCCGCATTACATTATTTGCCATTCGCCTCTCGTTTTCCTCTCCCCACTTCTAAAATGATTTTCGAAAACCTTTGCCTTTTCTTCGCCCTCCTTCCGTTCGATCTTGTGTTACCATGTGCCTTCTTTTTGTCGGCATCTTCACTTGCTAAAAGTTTATGGATCCTCATCCCCTTGCTAATCTTTTTCAGAGACCGAATTATGATGAACCAATTTCTAGTGATTTGAGTGCACTAGATTATCTTTATGAGGTTTTGCTTGAAATTCATGAATCTGAAAATTGTGATGAAGAAATTTATGAAGAGATTCACGATAGCTCCTTGAATAAAAAGCATGATTGCAATGATTTTACTATAAATTCTCTTGATGTAAATTGTGCTAATAGTATGTGAAACCCTAAGCTTGGGGATGCTAGTTTTGCTATGTCTACTACTTGTTCCAATGATCATGATTTGGGTGATTCTTCTTATGATCTTGAAAATTTATTTAAGCCCCATGATGAATATGAGATTGATAGTAGTGTTTGCAATAATATTGTAAGTGGGTTTGGAAGAGTGTCAACTTTAGATCCCACATATTTGGAGGATTTTCAATCTTATGAATTTTTTGATAAAAGTGGGTTTGGAGAGGTCATGGCTTTAGTTAATGTTAATCCCACTATTTTGGAAGAGTGTCAACTTTGCATGCATGTGGTTCATAAAGAGAATATTTTATGTGATAGCTATGTTGTTGAATCTGCTTATGATCCTACATGTAATTATTATGAGAGAGGAAACTATGGTTGTAGAAATTTTCATGTTACTAAATTACGTCTCTACATGTTGAGAATGCTATCGTCTCTTTCTTCTTCCTTGCATATGCTAGTTTTTGCTTGCCTTGAAAATTTGTTTGCTTACAAAATGCCTATGCATAGGAAGTATGTTAGACTTAGATGTGTTTTTCACGTGTTTTACGATGCTCTCTTTGCGCTTCAATTCTTGTCTTCATGTGAGCATCATTAAAATTATCAATGCCTAGCTAAAAAGGCTTTAAAGAAAAGCGCTTGTTGGGAGGCAATCCAATTTTATTTTTGTTCTTTGCTTTTTGTTCCTGTTTAGTAATAAATAAATCATCTAGCCTCTGTTTAGATGTGGTTTTATGTTTTAATTAGTGTTTTTGCCAAGTAGAACCTTTGGGAAGACGTGGGTGAAGTCTTTGCGATCTTGCTGTAAAAAAACAGAAACTTTTACGCTCACGAGATTAGCTGTCATTTTTTACTGGAGAGTGCTTTTAGGTTGATTCTTTTTGAAGATGATTAATAGACAAATTACTCACGTCCACCAATTTATTTCAGAATTTTTGGAGTTCCATAAGTATTCTATTTAGTCAGATTGCTACAGACTGTTCTGTTTTGACAGATTCTGTTTTTCGTGTGTTGTTTGCTTATTTTAATGAATCCATGGGTAGTATCGGAGGGTATGAACCATATAGAAGTTGGAATACAGTAGGTTTAACACCAATATACATAAAAAATGAGTTCATTACAGTACCTTAAAGTGGTGGTTTGTTTTCTTATACTAACGGAGCTCATGAGATTTTCTGTTAAGTTTTGTGTTGTGAAGTTTTCAAGTTTTTGGGTAAAGATTTGATGGATTTTGGAATAAGGAGTGGCAAGAGCCGAAGCTTGGGGATGCCCAAGGCACCCCAAGGTAAAATTAAAGGACAACCAAAAGCCTAAGCTTGGGGATGCCCCGGAAGGCATCCCCTCTTTCGTCTTCGTCTATCGGTAACTTTACTTGAGGCTATATTTTTATTCACCACATGATATGTGTTCTGCTTGGAGCATCTTGTATGATTTGAGTCTTTGATTTTTAGTTTACCACAATCATCCTTGCTGTACACACCTTTTAGGAGAGACACACATGAATCGGAATTTATTAGAATACTCTATGTGCTTCACTTATATCTTTTGAGCTAGATAATTTTGCTCTAGTGCTTCACTTATATCTTTTTAGAGCACGGTGGTGGATTTATTTTATAAAAAATATTGATATCTCATGCTTCACTTATATTATTTTGAGAGTCTTTTAGAACAGCATGGTAATTTGCTTTGGCAATAAAAATAGTCCTATTATAATAGGCATCCAATATGGGTATAATAAAAACTTTCATGTAAAGTGCATTGAATACTATGAGAAGTTTGATGCTTGATGATTGTTTTGAGATATGAAGATGGTGATATTAGAGTCATGCTAGTTGAGTATTTGTGAATTTGAGAAATACTTTTGTTGAGGTTTGCAAGTCCCGTAGCATGCACGTATGGTAACCGTTGTGTAACAAATTTGAAGCATGAGGTGTTTCTTTGATTGTCCTCCTTATGAGTGGCGGTCGGGGACGAGCGATGGTCTTTTCCTACCAATCTATCCCCCTAGGAGCATGCACGTAGTGCTTGGTTTTGATGACTTGTAGATTTTTGCAATAAGTATGTGAGTTCTTTATGACTAATGTTGAGTCCATGGATTATACGCACTCTCACCCTTCCACCATTGCTAGCCTCTCTAGTACCGCGCAACTTTCGTCGGTACCATAAACTCACCATTTACCTTCCTCAAAACAGCCACCATACCTACCAATTATGGCATTTCCATAGCCATTCCGAGATATATTGCCATGCAACTTTCCACCGTTCCATTTATTATGACATGCTTCATCATTGTCATATTGCCTTGCATGATCACGTAGTTGACATCGTATTTGTGGCAAGGCCACCATTCATAATTTTTCATACGTGTCACTCTTGATTCATTGCACATCCCGGTACACCGCCGGAGGCATTCATATAAAGTCATATTTTGTTCTAAGTATCGAGTTGTAATTCTTGAGTTGTAAATAAATAGAAGTGTGATGATCATCATTATTAGAGCATTGTCCCGTGTGAGGAAAAAAAGAGAAAGGCCAAATAAAAAAGAGAAGGCCCAAAAAAAGAGAGAAAGAAAGGCCAAATTAAAAAAAGAGAAGGCCCAAAAAAGAGAGAGAGAAAAAGAGAGAAGGGGCAATGTTACTATCCTTTTTTCCACACTTGTGCTTCAAAGTAGCATCATGATCTTCATAATAGAGAGTCTCTTATTTTGTCACTTTCATATACTAGTGGAAATTTTCGTTATAGAACTTGGCTTGTATATTCCAACAATGGGCTTCCTCAAATGCCCTAGGTCTTCGTGAGCAAGCAAGTTGGATGCACACCCACTTAGTTTCTTTTGTTGAGCTTTCATACATTTATAGCTCTAGTGCATCCGTTGCATGGCAATCCCTACTCACTCACATTGATATCTATTGATGGGCATCTCCATAGCCCATTAATACGCCTAGTTGATGTGAGACCATCTTCCTCTTTTTTGTCTTCTCCACAACCACCAATCTATTCCACCTATAGTGCTATGTCCATGGCTCGCGCTCATGTATTGCGTGAAAAGTTGAAAAAGTTTGAGAATACTAAAGTATGAAACAATTGCTTGGCTTGTCATCGGGGTTGTGCATGATTAGAGCATTTTTGTGTGACGAAGATGGAGCATAGCCAAACTATATGATTTGTAGGGATGAACTTTCTTTGGCCATGTTATTTTGAGAAGACATGATTACTTTGTTAGTATGCTTGAGGTATTATTATTTTTATGTCAATATTAAACTTTTGTCTTGAATCTTTCGGATCTGGACATTCATGCCACAATAAAGAAAATTGCATTGAAATTATGTTAGGTAGCATTCCACATCAAAAATTCCGTTTTTATCATTCATCTACTCGAGGACGAGCAGGAATTAAGCTTGGGGATGCTTGATACGTCTCCAACGTATTTATAATTTTTTATTGTTCCATGCTATTATATTATCTGTTTTGGATGTTTAATGGGCTTTAATATGCTGTTTTATATTATTTTTGGGAGTAACCTATTAACCGAAGGCCCAGTGCCAGTTTCTGTTTTTTTGCCTATTTAAGTGTTTTGCAGAAAAGGAATACCAAACGGAACGAAACCTTCGCGATGATCTTTCTTGGAACAAACGCAATCCAGAAGACATGGAGTTGAAGTCTGGAACCCTGCGAGGCGGCCACGAGGTAGGAGGGCGCGACCCAGGGGGTAGGCGTGCTCCCGCCCTCGTGGGCCCCACAGACCTCCACCGACGTACTTCTTTCGCCTATATATACTCTTATACCCTAAAACATCAGGGGGAGCCACGAAACCACTTTTCCACCGCCGCAACCTTCTGTACCCGTGAGATCCCATCTTGGGGCCTTTTCCGGCGATCTGCCGGAGGGGAAATCGATCACGGAGGGCTTCTACATCAACACCATAGCCTCTCCGATGATGTGTGAGTAGTTTACCACAGACCTTCGGGTCCATAATTATTAGCTAGATGGCTTCTTCTCTCTCTTTGGTTCTCAATACAAAGTTCTCCTCGATGTTCTTGGAGATCTATTCGCTGTAATACTCTTTTGCGGTGTGTTTGCCGAGATCCGATGAATTGTGGATTTATGATCAAGTTTATCTATGAATAAGATTTGGTTCTTCTCTGAATTCTTATATGCATGATTTGATATCTTTGCAAGTCTTTTCGAATTATCGGTTTAGTTTGGCCTACTAGATTGATCTTTCTTGCAATGGGAGAAGTGCTTAGCTTTGGGTTTAATCTTGCGGTGTCCTTTCCCAGTGACAGTAGGGGCAGCAAGGCACGTATTGTATTGTTGCCATCGAGGATAAAAAGATGGGGTTTATATCATATTGCTTGAGTTTATCCCTCTATATCATGTCATCTTGCTTAATGCGTTACTCTGTTCTTATGAACTTAATACTCTAGATGCATGCTGGATAGCGGTCGATGTGTGGAGTAATAGTAGTAGATGCAGAATCGTTTCGGTCTACTTGACACGGACGTGATGCCTATATTCATGATCATTGCCTAGATATTCTCATAACTATGCGCTCTTCTATCAATTGCTCGGCAGTAATTTGTTCCCCCACCGTAATACATGCTATCTTGAGAGAAGCCACTAGTGAAACCTATGGCCCCCGGGTCTCTTTCTTATTATATTGCATCTCTTTTATTTACATCACATCTCGTTTTACTATTTTGCAATCTTTAGTTTCCAATCTATACAACAAAAATACCAAAAATATTTATCTTACTATCTTTATTAGATCTCACTTTTGCGAGTGACCGTGAAGGGATTGACAACCCCTTAATCGCGTTGGTTGCAAGGTTCTTGATTGTTTTTGCAGGTACTAGGTTACTTGCGTGTTATCTCCTACTGGATTGATACCTTGGTTCTCAAAAACTGAGGGAAATACTTACGCTACTTTGCTGCATCACCCTTTCCTCTTCAAGGGAAATCAACGCATGCTCAAGGAGTAGCAAACATCATGTTAACAAAAATAAAAAAATGTTCGTATCAACTTGAAAATACTTCACGTATTTAAAAAAATAAACAATAAAAAGGAAATAATAAACCGAGTAAAAACCAAAGAAAAACCAGCCAAAAAACCAAAAGAAAAGAGAAAACCAGAGACTTCTTTTCAGTGTTATATCCGAGGCAGAAGAAAGAAGAGAAAATAAGTTAATAGGTACGGTAGGTGAGCGGTCTCAGATGGTTAGTGTGGTTGGTACTTGGTAGTGAACCATGAGGCCTAGACTAGAGTTCAAATCTCAGGTATGCCCATTTTTTGTAGATTGAAAAAAAGTAGATGAAAGTATGCCCACTTTGTGAACTGTTCCTTCATTTTTCTCTTTTATTTGTTTGTCAGTTCGTTTTGTTCCTTTTCCCTTTTTATTTTAGTTTTTATCTTAAATGTGCGGCTTTTTAGTTCTTGAACCTTTTCTTAAAACCGCTGAACTTTTTAAAACTAGATGATCTTTTTCTTTAATATACGATGAATTTTTTTTAAAATTGCTGAACTTTTCCAAATCGAATGATTTTTTTTCAAAATCGGTCTTTTTCAAATCCGATGAACTTTTTTCAAAATCAGAGAACTTTTATTAAATCCGATGAACTTTTTTTCCACTTTTATGAACTTTTAACAAATCTATGAACTTTTTTGAAATTTAACATACTGTTTTTTATTTGAAAAAGTAGGCATTTTCCAAATAGATTTCAAATAACTCAAAAATCTTAGTGGTATAGTAAATGGCTGAGTAATGAATAGCGCGGTTGCATTTGTTCTAAACAAATTCGCGTTGCTATTTTTTCACTAGGGTTCTGAAGCTCCAGTGGTTGAGCTAAGCAATCACAATTCACAGACAATTCATTCTATCATTTTTTCACGTGTTTTTTTCGTGAAAGAATCTGTTCCTGGGTCGAGCGTCGGCGTCGTTTCCACGTTCAGGTGCCTACAGCGCTGAACAGGAGCTCCCAATAACCGGTGCTGAGGGCGTCAAATAAGAGTTGGGCCTATACATGCAGCGGCTATATACCTGTCATTTTTGATGCCGAGTCCAAATTGGGCCGCCCCGTAACACCGTGCTAAATCAAGATGGTGTCATGCCTTTTTTCTTCCATTTATTTTATTTCATTTTATTTTATTTCGAACTATTATATATATATTTATGTATGCATTTATTTATATAAAATTTAGTTAAATTTTGAGAACTATCAACCCTTCATTTGAAAAATGTTAATGTGTAAAGAAAAACATTTTCAATGTATACAAATATACAGCATGAATGAAAAAAATTATAAATTTGAATCATGTGTGTGGAAAATCTTACTCACGCGTATGATAAAAGTTTTTGCCATTTAACAAATATTGCTCATTACAAAATAATTTACATATCAGTTAGAAAAGGTTATACAACATAAAGAAATTAATCATGGGTAATTATTATTTTTCGTACATTCATAAAATGTACTTCACATTTAAAAAAAATACAAGTTCCAAAAATGTTTCCGTGAAGTTTTGAAAAAAATATTTCTACAGTGTACAAAATGGTTTGCATAGTTGAAAAAAATGTTTTTATCATCCAAAAATGTTTCATCATCTATTTGAAAAAATGTTTAACACTGATTATATATATATATATATACATACATATATATATATATATATATATATATATATATATATATATATATATCCAAAAGATGTTTTTGTAAAAATATTAAACGTGTATTTTAAAAACAAAGGAATTTTGGAACATAACTAAGGAAAAAGAAAAACCAAAGAAAAGAAACAATAGAAAATGAAAAAAAGGAGTGAATTGATCGGATGCAGCAATACGGCCCGGGCGAGCGAAGGAATCAAGCTGGCCGGCCCGTAGTCGGCTGCCCATATGAGGTTCCTATTAGGGATGCGCACGGGAGAGATTATCAGGAAAAAAAACTATATGGGAGAGACATAGCCCTCGTGGCCTATACCTCGCCTATTGCAAGTTGGGGCGACCAGTCGTGTTAGGGTGTCGCGAAGGGACGACCCTGGTAGGTTACAGGTAAGTTCATCTTCTCTCCAGTTTTTCCTTAGTTTTTATATTTTATTCTTATTTTTAAAATAATGTGAATACATATATTGCAAAAAATAAAAATATATATTATAAATCTTGAATTTGAAATGTAAACACAATGTAAAACAATTGTTATCTTGATGAAAAAAAAGTTGATATAGCTCTCGCGACCTAGTGCATGGAAAACAGAGAAAACCAATTAAAAAATATATATAATAAAACATAAGTTATAAGTAAGATGAGAAAGAAAAACCAACGAAAACCATAAAAAACAAAAAAATACCTCAGAGAAAAAAAAGAAAAAAAGAAAGCAATGTGAACCTACAGTGAGTGTATCTTGAGAGTATCTTACGCTAATGGGCCGGCCCGCTCACGCTGCGCCTGACACGAGAGAATATATGGTCTCGCTATAAGCGAGATATAACCCTGACGGCCATTCTATGATATAACTATATGGGTGAAACTTTTGAACAGTTCTTAAGAACGTAAACCCCATTAAATACTTTTTGAGTAATTGCGTTGGGTTATGATGGAACCTCGTCCCTCGAAAAACCTCGTCCCTCGGAAAAGTAGTAAAAGCTACAATGAAGCATGTGGCACATCGTTGCTCCCATGCGTCCCTAGCAAACCGTGACATGATTATTAAAAAGCGGAGACAAGGAGCTTCCAGGGACATGTACACATGTAAACTACCACACGGCTACTAAATCACTGGAAACATGGAGTTTCCAGATTGACCAAATCAACACAGACATGAGAGTTTTCTATAAGGTATCGCCTACAGCGAGCGAGTCAGACCTACCCATCCGCGTGATCACTCGCTGCAGCTATAGCGTCGCTGTAGGGCGCATCTATGTGCCGCTTGTTTGTCTTATTTTAGACATAAAAAGAGAACGTAAGAAAACCTATAATCGTCGTAAAAAATATTTCCTGTTACGTAAAATTACAAATGTAAAAACATATTGTAAAATGTACGTAAAATACAATTTTTGACCTATATTTTTTTGTTATGCCAAATTTTTTGCAGTAAATCAATATGAATGTAACTATTACTATTTCAAATGTAATTTATTTATGAAATGATCGTAAGGTTACCTCGGGTGAAGAATAACGTATTCTGCACCCTGGGTGATGAATAGTAACACTATATTTGAAAAAGTTTATACAATACTTTACATAAAATTTTCAAAATGTTAATCATATATTTGAAAAAGTTTATACTTGTATAGCGAAATGGTAGTCATGCATACCAAAAATGCTATCGACATTTTAATAATGTCACGTGTTTTGAAAAATGTACATGATATTTGAGAAAAAAATTATGAAATGTGCAGAAAATGTTTGAGTAATTTAAAAAGAATGTTTTGTAAATGTATGTTGTATTTTAAAAGAACTTTTTTCTGGACATTTGCAAAAAAATACAATGTAAAAAAGAAACGTTTGCATAATGTAAACACATGTTTCATATTATTAAAAAATACACGTGACATTTTTTAAAAACAATTCTGGCTACTCAAAAAAATGTTTGTGACATTAGTAAAAGTTTATGCAATGTAAAAAAATGTTCCAGTAGGTTAAGAAATATTTATTTCTATTGAAAAAATGTACGTGACAGTTTAACAAATTATTCATGTGTTTACAACAAATGTCTGTGATTTTTTAAAAATGCTTATATAATATATATAATGTTGGTATAGTTTAAAAAATGTTTATTAGCATGAAAAAATGTACATTGTGTATTTTGGAAAATGTAACTTTGTATTAAAAAAAGTGTTCATAGGAAAGAACAAGTAGACTTGTGTTAAAAATCTGATTAAAATCGACAAAGAAACAGAAAGCGAAGGCAAGAAAATCAAGGAATACGAGAAAACAAAGAAAGAAACAAAAAGAACCGAAAGTACAACATAGAAATAAAGAACCAAGGAAATCAAGTGAAAAAACAAAGAAAAACAATGTATAATGAAGGGAAAAAAAAGAAAAATAAAGAAACACGGTGAAAATACAAAGAAAAACAAAAAACAAACAAAAAAAAGAAAGAAAACAGGAGCGAGTGGGCGGACCTAGAGCGACGGGCGTGTCTACGCCTTGGGGCGATTGCTCACATCAGGGCGTCATGAAGGGGCCTGTCCAAGTAGGTTCCAGGTAAGTTCATATATTTTAAAAAATGTTAACGTATACAAATTTAAAAAATGTTCACGCATTTCAAAATATGTATGTGATATTATTAAGAAAACTTTATTCATGTATTTGGAAAAAGATAACCATATATCAAATAAATGTTTCAGGCATATATGTAAAATGTACAGCGTGTATAAAATTGTATTTGAAAGCAAAGTTAATCATTGTAGTTAAAAATGCTAACCATGTATTAAAATATTAACACATATACAAAATTATTGATGTATACAAAAAATGTATATACAAAATTTATTTCTAAAAATATTAATTACGTATTTTAAATTATTTAGCATGTTTTAAAATAACGTTTCACATGTACTTGAAAGATGTACATATAAAACCGAGGAAAAATGAGACAAATAGTTCATAGAAAACAAAAAAGTCAATCAAAAAGGTTCTAAAACCAAAGAAACCGATGGAAACCATAAAGAAAAACACATAAAAAGTAAGCAAGAAAAAACCCAAAGAAAACATAATGAAACCAGTGAAAAAAAGATAAATGAAGAAAATCGAAGAAAAACAATGGAAACCAAAGAAAGAAACAAAGAAAGATGAACAAAAGGAAAAAAAAGAAGAAACAGTGAAAACTAAGAAAAACAATACTTGAAGTTACAGCCGAGCTGCAACACTTGTAGTTTCATGTCTAATGGTGGACATGCAACAAGCCCCTGCACACTCCCCTCACGACCCGTGCAGTTGCAATCGGGTTACAACACTTATGGTTGCATGTCTAGTGATGGACATGCAACTGGCCCGACAACCCTCGTCCGAACCCAGTTTTAGTCATGTTGTGCCCATGCAGTTGCAGTCGGGTGGTAACGCTTACAGGTGCATGTTTAATGGTGGACATGCAACTGGCCCCAATAAACTCCCTTGCCGATCCAAGTTGTAGTTGCTTTATGCCCTGTGCAGTTGTAGTTGGGTTACAACACCTGTAGTTGCATGTCTAGTGATGACATGCAACTGGCCCGACAATCCCCTCCCGAATCCAGTTGCAATCATTTTGTACCCATGTAGCTACAGTAATTTTGTGCCCATACAGTTGCAGTTGGGTTACAATACTTTGTAGTTACATGTCTAGTGGTGAACATGCAACTGGCCCGACAATCCCCTCTCGCCCCTAGTTCCATTGTGGCCCGTTGAAGTTGCATTCGGATTGCAACATTTGCAATTGCATGTCTAGTTATGGACATGCAACTGATTCGACAACCTCATCCCGACACCGGTTGTAGTCGTATTGTGGTACGTGCAGTTATAGTCGGTCATAATACTTGCAGTTGCGTGTCTAGTGGTGGACATGGAACTGGCCCTACAACCCTCTCCCCCAATTGCAGCCACATTGTGGCCAGTGTAGTTTCGTGTCTAGTGGTGCATATGCAACTCGCTTGCATTCTTCTTGTTGTCTATAAAAAATAGTGATTTGTTGTCACGTTCTTCTATTTTCGTTTGACCAACAAAAAAACTGCAAAACACATAGATACACTTCATGTATGTTTTTGAAAAAAGACATGCCAAAAACACATTCTACTCCATGCTTACCACAAAATTGACAACACAAAATCAAAAAAATATATACTGTTGATTGAGACATATTGGTGACTGAGATACCGATCACCTAATCAAACACATGCCCGGTCGTAGAAATAGGAAAAACAAAGCCTATAACCCATGACACAAGCTCATAATAGACGACCATAAAAAACATGAAATGGGCAAAGTACCAATCTTTGTTCAAACTCACACGCACCAAAAGAAAACCCGCTATGAATGTCTCTGCGTGTGTTTTAGCTAGCAAAACAGTAGAAGAACACAACAAATCATAATATAAAGTTGTTCATGCATTTCGAAAGTACACGTTCATACATAAAAATGCTCCATATATGTCGAAAAAGAAAAGAAAAATAAACATAAAAAGTAAAACACAAAGATATACACTAAAGGAGGAAGAGATAAGTAATTTTTTATACAATTCACGAGAAGCCAGCAAATCAAATCAAATACATGAATAGAGAGGTGGCGAACCTTTGATTTTTCCAGGCTTCACTATCATATGCTTGAAGAAAACTTTGTTGATAGTTCATCCTATTCAAAATGTATCTAATTCGCTTAGAAATTTTCGGTAACTCATCGTCCGGACCACCTTTGTGCATCTATCCCTCTTTATTCTTTTAGCAGCTGGTCTTACTAGAGTGTCCACAGAGTTACCAGGTGACTTCAACATGGCTCTTTCTGTTGGAGTTTGTACAACATCAATAAGTGACTTATCTACAACTGATCTAAAACGAACAACCCTGAAAATACTCTTAGATGACCTCAAAGGGTAAGTTCTACTTGACAATACTCGAAAGATTTTGCTTCCCCTGTTAGCTGCCCTTTTATGCTTAAGGGCCTCAGGGTTCATGCTAGAGTTTGCATAATTCTGAGCCTCAATAATGTCCTGGGCAAAGCCAGAAGTATTGCTTTGGTCCATTGGATGGAGGCAAGAAATTATTTTATTCTAGAAAAAAAGATGGCTCCAGAGAATTTTCTGCTTGCGGAGCATAGTGGCAACGGAATAGGGATCTCTATGTAGTTGCACCATATGAACCAACACATACAACAAGTATAGAAAGTATAGTGAACATTTGTGGTTGTAAGAACTAATCACATATAACTTATCAAACATAGATACTTGATATATAACTAGACTTGGCCCAGAGCATTGCTGGGAATAGTATTCCTTGACCGATGAAGATAACTGAGAATGGAAGGATACGCTTATTTTTCCAGACACATCATTTTGATAATATGGTTTTGACTAACCCATAATTTCCGATTGCACTAAGATTTTGGGTTTGAGGAGCCCCGAAATCTGAGCTAGCCATTTTGTAGGTAAATTTGGTATGCTACATGGTATTGCAATATTAAAAGCTAAGTATGTCGATTGTGATGCAAACGAGCAAATTGACAATCCATAGAGAGGGGCGAAAAGTGTGTCTCTCTTATAACTGGCCTTGCCAATTTATTTTACTCAAGTTTATCCTTAGTAAGATTACCAAATACAAGAAAAAATTGAATTGTCCTTTGTTTGGACTTTGAAATGTGTAAATTGCACCTTTTGTGTGGAAAAGTGTAGATTGCACTTTACAATCAAAGCTTAAAGGTAATGATACGTGCTCCATCGTTGTGCACACCTTTATACTAGCAGGTAGAGGTGTGGAGGCACGCCGCGCTCGTGTATGAGCCCATCGGTTCACAATTTTATAGCTTAATTTGTTATGAAAAAGTACAATGCGTAAGCACTGGTTTAAGATTGTACATTGTCTAGCTAAATGGTTTACACATGTATATAAAGAGAAAATATTGGTGGAATAACTTGTTGCTTGTTAGCACTCTGGATGATTTTATCTTGGCCGTCATGCTTGGGTGGCTTGCTTCCAACCATCATGTCGTGTCGTCGTTCTCTTCATCATAGAATCCTTTGTGTGTATGGTTCTTGGCCTCTTATTCTTGCTATTGCCCTGCATGATTGGATGATTTGCTTCGAACCTCCATGCTTTGTTGTTCTTCTCTTTCTATAACCAATGATAATAGTTTCTTTTCCTTTAGACATTCATGAAATATGAGCAGAAAAAGGCATATATGTGGTATACATGGAGAAGAAGTTTACATGACAATTTTTGTTGGCACTGCTAAGTTGTGCAGTATAATCAGAAGAAACTGGAAAACATGGATGAAAGAAATTAAGATGGTCAAGCTTGCAACTTTTATTTTATGAAGGAAAAATAATTACAACAAGTAGTAGTCTTGATTGTGTAATAAAAGAACATGATAACTTGTTGGACCGAGCTATCTATTACTACACCTTGTCTCTAGCTGGGTGTAGAAATGTTGTCCACCACATTTAAGAATAGACTACTACCTAAAAAGGGTCTAGAAATGTTGTCATTTAATCAAGTCTGTAGACAACACCTTCAACTTAATGTGGTAGATCAATGTAAATGAAGGAAAAACCAGTCATTCTTTTGCATGCTAGAAATAGATTAAGGGGAGCAATTATATACATAATTACATCAACCATAGTGAAATGAATAGAATCATTGGCAAGCACATAGATACACACACATTTATAGTCTTGACTCATCGATTTGGGATCTGTACAACTAACCTCGAGTTTATAGTGCATTTAATTAGGACTGTTGTGGTGATACCTGATACGTCTCCGTTGTACCTACTTTTCCTAACACTCTTCCTCTTGTTTTGGACTCTAATTTGCATGATTTGAATGAAACTAACCCGGACTGGCGCTATTTTCAGCAGAACTACCATGGTGTTGTTTTGTGTAGAATAAAAGTTCTCGGAATGGAACGGAACTTTTTGGAGATTTTTTATGGAATAAAAGAAAAATACTGGAGCGAAGAACCACCGGAGGGGCCCCCTTGGGTGAGCACAACCCACCAGGGCGCGCCCCCCTCCAGGCGCGCCCAGGTGGGTTGTGCCCACCTGGTGGCCCCGCTGACCCTATCTCCAATGCTATAAAATCATATTTTTGGAGAAAAAATGAGGGAGAAAGAATTA
This sequence comes from Aegilops tauschii subsp. strangulata, assembly GCF_002575655.3. Classification (NCBI taxonomy): domain Eukaryota; kingdom Viridiplantae; phylum Streptophyta; class Magnoliopsida; order Poales; family Poaceae; genus Aegilops; species Aegilops tauschii. The sequence continues at coordinate 387,648,970 of NC_053035.3, forward strand.
CCGCGTTTCACAAGACGGAGCCGCCGCCACCTCCTGTTCTTCATCAGGAGGCCAGATCTGGAGTCCGTTTGGGGCATCGGAGAGTGGGATCTTCGATCTTCGTCATCACGAACCCTTCTCCATCGCCAATTCCATGATGCTCCCCACTGGGAGTGAGTAATTCCTTCGTAGGCTCGCTGGTCGGTGAGGAGTTGGATGAGATTCATCATGTAATCGAGTTAGTTTTGTTAGGGCTTGATCCCTAGTATCCATTATGGTCTGAGATTGATGTTGCCATGACTTTGCCATGCTTAATACTTGTCACTTTGGGCCTGGGTGCCATGATTTCAGATCTGAACCATTTATGTTATCATCATCATATCTATGTTCTAGATCCGGTCTTGCAAGTTATAGTCACCTATTACGTGTTATGATCCGCAAACCCCGGAGTGACAGTATTCGGGATACTTTCCGATGATGACCGTAGTTTGAGGAGTCCATGTATTCACTATGTGCTAATGCTTTGTTCCGGTTCTCTATTAAAAGGAGGCCTTAATATCCCTTAGTTTCCTTATCGACCTCGCTGCCACGAGAGGGTAGGACAAAAGTTGTCATGCAAGTTATTTCCATAATCAGTTATGACTATTTACGGAATACATGCCTACATTATATTTATGAACTGGAGCTAGTTTTGTATCGCCCTAGGTTATGACTGTTATATGATGAATATCATCCAACGAATTCACCAATCCAATGCCTACGAAATTTCCACATATTGTTTCTGCTAAGTTACTACTGCTGTTGCTACTGTTACACTTGCTACAAAATCATTGCTATAACCGTTACTGTTATTGCTACCGTCACCACTACTATCAAAATATCATATTACTTTGCTACTGAGCATATTGCTGCAGATAATTAATCTCCAGGTGTGGTTGAATTGACAACTCAGTTGCTAATACTTGCAAATATTCTTTGGCTCCCCTTGTGTCGAATCAATAAATTTGGGTTGAATACTCTACCCTTGAAAACGGTTACGATCCCCTATACTTGTGGGTCATCAAGACCTTTTTCTGGCGCCGTTGCCGGGGAGCATAGTTATATTTGTTGAGTCACTTGGGATTATTATCTATTTCTCACTATGAAGAATCTGAAGAATACTAAAACTAAGATCGTTCCCTCTAGGACGAGGGGAGGTAAGGAACTGCCATCACACTCTGCACTTGATTCACCTTCTGTTTTGAGTAGACTTGCAACGCCACCACATGCTATTAATCCTGATATGTCGCAAGTTATTGATGCTACTTCTATGAATGCGACTCATGATGATGCTAGTACCTTGCTTGATGAAGATGTGCCGCTAGGTGAATTTCTTGATGAACAAATTGCTAGAGTTAGAGAGAAAGAAACTATTGAAACTGATGAGATCACTGAAACTGATGAAGTACTTGAAACTGAAAATCTTGAAACACCTGTTAGACCTAGCTCTCCTAGATATGAATTTCCAAAGATACCTGAGGGTTATATTATGGATGGAGAGGTAACTAGAGAAATTTTTGCTTGTAAGGATAGAGATGATCTGAAAAAATTATTATGCAAGTATAAAGAAAAGACTTTGAATGCTAAAATGAAATGTGATCCTCAGTTTGCTACTTCACCTATCTTTGTTGATGATAAGGATTATGAATTCTCTGTCGATCTAGAGTTAATTACTTTGGTTGAATCCGATCCTTTCCATGGCTATGAAACTAAAACTGTAATGGCACACCTTACTAAACTGAATGATATAGCCACCCTTTTTGCTCATGAGGATAAAATTCACTATTACCATATCCTCAAGTTATTTCCGTTCTCATTAAAGGGTGATGCTAAGATATGGTACAATACTCTCGCTCCTGGTTGTGTGCATAGTCCCCAGAATATGATTTATTATTTCTTTGAAAAATATTTTCCCGCTCATAAGAAGCAAGCTGCCTTACATGAAATATTTAACTTTGTGCAAATTAAAGAAGAGAGTCTCCCACAAGCTTGGGGGAGGCTTCTTGTAACACCCCCAGTGTCATGCTACAGTAATCCCCTGTTAATGGTGCCATGTCATCATGTTACTGTTGCTAATCTTCACTTGATCCAAATCACCATTCAAATTCAAATCCAATCTAAAGTCAAAAATTCATATTTGTCAGACATGAAAGCTAAAATGTTCATCATGTGGAAAATATTCCATAACTACTTATGGTGGTGAACCAACATGTTGTAAAATGTTTTAATGCCCTAAACTATTTAAAACATGGGCTAAAACAATTATTTCAATGCTTTTAATTTATAAAGTTGCAAAGTATTTTATTTAAATGCTAACTTAATTGTAGGAGTGGCCTAAGTTATAATGTTATTTTAGGTGCAAGCTTTGTATTTTATAGAACTATTTTGCTTTCTGGAAATAAAAGAAATCAGAGAAGTTCTAAAAGAAAAACAAAAGCAAAGATAAAATAGAAAGGTCGAAGCCCCCTGCACCCCTGAGCTACGGCCCACTCGAGGCAGCCCACCTACCCTACCGGTCGCCTTCTCCTCCTGTTCTCCTGGCGCGACTGCTACAGGGGCGCGTCCCTGTCCGACCAGCTCGCCGGCGCCGCCCCGAGGGGATAAGGGCGCCGTCCCCTCGACGCCTCGAGCCCCCCCTCCACTCACCGCTCTCCCACTTGCTTCTCCCCACTCACTCTTTTCCCCTCGGCTGTGCTCCCTTCCCCCTCAGATCCACCTCGCCCGCTAGTGCCATCACCGTGTCGTTGTCACCACGCATCAGAGCCTCCCCGAGCCTCACGGCGGTGTCCAGGGGCCCCGACGGGTCCTTCTTCGTCAACTACACCACCGGAGCGAGGGTGGAGAGCCTTGACGCTGTCGCCCACGCCGTCTTTGTCCTTGGAACGCCGCCGTCGGTCGCTTTCGATCCACAACCACCGCAGCGTCCCCGCCTCCGTCGAGCCCTTCGCTGCACCCCCCTGTGAGCTCCTCCTCCGACCTTCCTTTCCTCAACCTTGTCCCGTCGTCGGCCGCACCCCGCTGCTCCCGTCGTCGTGCGCTGCGCCCGCAGCTGCCCTTGCCCGTGCGCGGGGGCAACTACTGCTGCTCGTGGCCGCTGCCTGCTACTTTGCCGTTGTTGCCGCTGAAGCTCTGCTGCACTTGCCAGGTGCTGCTGCTCTGCCACACCGCGCGCGCGAGCTCTGCCTGGCCGCACCTGCCGAGCCGCCGCCCGCGCTTGCTGCCACCACCGCTCGCCTGCGTCGCAGCCGCCCCGCCGCTCCCTGCGCACGCCGCGCCCATCGCTGCTCACGCCCGCGCCGGCCACCGCTCGTCGGCCCTGCCGCCAACCGCTGCCGGCGCCGCCTAGTCTCCTCCTCCCCCCCGCGCCTGCTTCGGCCGGCCGGGGTCGTCGGCCGCGCCCCCTGGCCGCACCGCGCCGGCGCCCCCGCAGCCAGGACGGCCACGACCTCGACCACGCCCGCCCCGTTAGCCCGCTGCACCCGCACGCCCGCTAAACCCCCGGGCCACTTACAAGTGGGGCCCAGCCCCTAAAAAAAGAAACAAAAAATTTAGTTAAATTAATTAATTAACTTAATTAATTTAAACATAATTAGTCTAATTACCTAATTAGTCAATTAGTCAGCACTAACAGAAACTGACATGTGGGTCCCCTGCCTAGTTGACCAGTCAACTGGTCAACAGTTGACCTGGTCAACGGGGTCCACTGTCAGCCTCTGGTGGCCCTGCTGTGTGCACTCTGCTGGGTGCACATAGCAATTTCACCTTTTATTTCGAATTAATAATAATTTCAGAATATTGTTTAAACTTCGGAAATTCATAGAAAATATTACATAACTCGGATCAAAATGTTTTCTACATGAAACTTGCTCAGAACGACGAGAGGAATCCGAATACGTGATCCGTTTACCTGTCAGATGCCTCTAACTATCTGAACACGGAACATTTCCCGTCCGGTCATTTGTCTGACACAGGTCCGGAACCGAGAAAACATTCCCGGTTGTTTCCCCCCTTCACCTATTTCGTGCAGCACTCCGTTAGGTCGACCCTAGTTCTGCTTTTCGTCATGTCATGCTTAGTAATGTATCTGTGTGCTTTATATTTACTGTTTCTTCCCCCTCTTCTCTCCGGTAGACCCCGAGACCGATGATGCCCTGGTGATCGACTACGTCGACAACGACACTTCTTCCTTTTCAGCAGAGCTTCCAGGCAAGCCACCCCTTTGATCATCACGATATCGTCCATTCCATTCCCTCATGCTTGCATTAGATTTTGCTACTGTAATTGATTGCTCCTATTCTGATGCATAGCCTGCTTTTGTAACCTGCTTATTATTACCTACCTGCTTATCCTAAACTGCTTAGTATAGGTTGGTTAGTGATCCATCGGTGACCCCACCTTGTCCTTGTTGCCCCTGCTTCATCATCGAAGACCCGATCAACGAGATCGAAGACCAGGCCCCGGCACCGCACATCACTTTCCCCGTAGTTTCTCGACACTACTGGGTTACTATCGAGTGCCGAGGGTGAGACCTCATCAGCACTTCTGATGTTAACCCTGTAGTGTGGCTATTGGGTCGTGGTCATCGAGGGTGATTCCGCCTTAACCACTTCCGATACGACTCTGTCGTGCAACCCCTCAAGTGTGAACCTCGAGGGTGGATCCTCTTACGTTCACCTTGATGATTACATCGAGTGGAATCCGTCAAGGGTGATTCCTCAGGTTTTCCACTTGGTGTTAGACACACGGTTACTATGGTTACTATGACTTTACACCGAACCCTATTACTAAAGACGGGTTGGCCCTGAGGGGTACCTGCGCGAGCATATTCGTGAGTGATGAGGAGACGGGTTGACCTGGAAGGTGCCCGCGAGATAATTACGAGGCATGGCTGGGCATTCTTAGCCCTTGCCGCAAGTCCTCGAGACGGGGCAACGGGGTCACATCTTTCATGAGTCTCTGCTTGTTACCGCGCGTTCCTAATCCACTACGATTTGGATATTTGATCTGAGGGGCCTCTGGCCAGATAGCACTAACAATCACATGGGCATAGTATGGGCGTTCTGCGTCGTATGCATCAGCCAAAGCTTAATAGACGTCAGCGACTGAGCGGCGCGCGCCGGGTTGGACTGCGTAAGCACCTGCCTTGTTTAAGGAGGTAGCTAGGTCTGCTCACCGGCCGCGTTCGCAACGTGCAGGAGATCCCAGGGCGATGGCCCATGACCCCTGGGGGCATAGGTTTAGTCCGGCGTGCTGAGCTCTCTATTAAGCCTAGGTCGGGTTGCGGCGTATTGTTTGGCCGAGGCCGGGCATGACCCAGAAAAGTGTGTCCGGCCGGAGTTAATCGAGCGTGGTGGGTAAGTTGGTGCACCCCTGCAGGGAAGAAAACATCTATCGATAGCCTGTCCTACGGTAACAGACACTTGGAGTTGTATCCCAATCGATACAACTAGAACTGGATACTTGAGATGAGACATGAATTTGAGAAATGGATAGTATGGCTCTGGGATTGCTTTCTCGCAGGGAGTCGGGAAAGGATATCTGGCCGAGGTTGATAACACTACTACTACTTTACTTTATGCTATTCTGTACTCTTCTGAATGCTGCAAGATGCTTGGAGCTGCTTGAAGATGCTAGTCTTCGATAGGCTAGGCTTTCCCCTTCTCTTCTGGCATTCTGCAGTCCAGTCCACAGATACAACCCATTTCATTGATACCGATGCATATGTAGTGTAGATCCTTGCTTGCGAGTACTTTGGATGAGTACTCACGGTTGCTTTGCTCCCCCTTTTCCCCTTTCTTCTTCTTTCAGGTTGATGCAACCAGATGTCGGAGCCCAGGAGCCAGATTCCACCGTCGATGCCTACTACTACGTGGAGACCGCCGACGACGAGGAGTAGTTAGGAGGCTCCCAGGCAGGAGGCCTTGCCTTTTCGATCGTAGATGCTTTTGTGCTGGCCTTCTTAAGGCAAACTTGCCTAACTTAGGTCTGTACTCAGATATTGTTGCTTCCGCTGACTCTTGGGTTTTCGAGCTTATGTATTCGAGCCCTCGAGGCCCTTGGCTTGTAATATAAAGCTTGTATTATTTTAATTTGTGTCTAGAGTTGTGTTGTGGTATCTTCCCGTGAGTCCTTGATCTTGATCGTACACATTTGCGTGTATGATTAGTGTACGATTGAATCGAGGGCGTCACAAGTTAGTATCAGAGCCAGGTTTCGATCCTCGGACCACGTTCACTGAGATAGCCCCCAGGTACCTATCTTGTGTTGTTTACTTCTGAAGTTTGTGGAATAGGTTCCTAAGATGCCCCTATTGGTTGAACCTATGCCTCCCATAATCCGTTTGAACCCGAGAGTTTTAACGAATATTACTCTTCTGGTGTTTAGCCAGATAACATTTCAACACTACAACTTCATCGAAAGCGAGAAGTAAATGAAATGATATGCATTGAAGAAGTGGGAGTCGACCTTGAACTTTGGGTTGATGCCCATGGACACGATGTAGATCTTATCATGGAAGCTTCTCTTAAAATTAATTATCCCCATGGTATAAGATCATCTTATATCTGGGATTTGATCCTTTGCAACCGTGGTTCTGACCATGATTGTTCCCCTTTGATTTCATTTCTCGGACAAGTTCATGCACTTGTCTTCTGCAGATCAATGCAACTACGCAACCTCTATTTTGATCTTCCTTCGAGTATTACCCTCTAGTATCTCGAGAATATCAAAGAACTGAGTTGCTTCCTATGAGTATTCATCTAGTATTACTTCTCACTGATTTCAGATTTCCCCCCGGGTTCTGAGTTATTACTCACTCGAGAACACCGATAAGAGATTCGATTCCGCAGTCTGATTCAATAACTCTAAATAATTTTCATTGCTTACGAGTTTAATAATCCTTCAAGTCATTCCTAGCCTGGTCGGCTATATCATTATCGTGCTAGATTTTAACTGTGCTACCTGGTCCTTCCCGGAGCAGAATTTTCGACGACGAGCTAAGCTTATGTCGATCTTCCTCGTCATACCATTTCGCCATGAACAACAAGCTTGCTTTCGAGTTTGTGTCGTACTCGTGGTTCCAGTAACCTTTCGCTTCATCATTCCATTGACTTGATGTCATCGCCGATCGATTACATCTTCCTGAAATCTCTCGACAAATGTGTCTTTATCATCATCAACTTTCTGAACTCTCCCAGGATATCAATCGAATTCATGATGAGAAATACCATCCTTGCCCCTTGATGATTTGTGTTATAATCGACAACATTCTTGTCTCCCCCACAACACAAACTTGTTCATATAATTTTGGAAATACATCCTTTGTGACATGTCGATGGATTGCTACTGAACCCATCGGCCACCTTCTCATCTTTTACCTATTAAAATTGCATGAGATGGCCTAAAAATTCCTGATTGATCCTTTGTATTCCCAAGGTCCGATCTTTACCTGATGACCATGTCAATGCTATCCCGAAGCATGACAGTTGTACTCCGAACATCAATAAGAACATTGGGAGCGCAACGCTAACTGTTCTTGATCAATTATCCAAACACCGTTGTATGGGTAAACCTCATAAATTCCTTGCCCCTTATCTATATGGTTTAATACTTGGAGCCCTATCATGCCCTGCCTTTCCTTGGGAAAGTTATACTCCAATACTTGGGTATAAACACCTTTCCTTTCCATTGGTCTGATTATCATAATAATCACATTTTCCTTTCCCTTGTTTTGTTTCACCTTTCTTGTAATCTAACTTGTCTGAGCAGAGTTAAATCCCTGCTTAAGTAAGCACCTCGGTGTACAACTCTGTTAGTAAGACCCTGTTACTATTGTTGATGACATTCCGGTAACCACCGATGGACGAGAACTTTGCCTATTGGTCCGCCTCGTCTTACGAGCAGGAAAATGGTTCTCTTTGTCCCACGCTCTTGGTACCAAACTTTGTTGCCAACATAACTGACAAGCTGTCCTCTGACCCGCCTTGCTATCATGACCGTTCAAGATGTTAGCGCCTTCCTACTTTTGAACCACATGGTGGGCCCATAACCCACAGTTCCACAGGATCGAAACTGACTCTCCTGCACACCCTTGTTTCTAAAAGTTATTTCTCATGCTTGGCTTCATATGTAATTCACGATTCACCTTCCAAGAGATCATCAAATCTTGTATCAGACGCAATACTTATTCTCGTTGCTCTGGACCCCCTTTACACTTTGTTTCAGGCATCGAACGATTGCCTACCCGCTCGAAACTTCCTATTGCACCTTCATATTTTTCTCTCGATGTTTTCTTAAGTTTCAACTCGAGAGATACTTCTGCCACTTTCGCTGAATTGTTCACCAGATAATTAACCCTATAAGGGTCAGTTCTCCCGGAGTTACTCTTTACTTCCCCACTTAAATCTCGGGATGAGATTTCTTGTAGTGGAGGAGATTTGTAACACCCCCAGTGTCATGCTACAGTAATCCCCTGTTAATGGTGCCATGTCATCATGTTACTGTTGCTAATCTTCACTTGATCCAAATCACCATTCCAATTCAAATCCAATCTAAAGTCAAAAATTCATCTTTGTCAGACATGAAAGCTAAAATGTTCATCCTGTGGAAAATATTCCATAACTACTTATCGTGGTGAACCAACATGTTGTAAAATGTTTTAATGCCCTAAACTATTTAAAACATGGGCTAAAACAATTATGTCAATGCTTTTAATTAATAAAGTTGCAATGTATTTTATTTAAATGCTAACTTAATTGTAGGAGTGGCCTAAGTTATAATGTTATTTTAGGTGCAAGCTTTGTATTTTATAAAACTATTTTGCTTTCTGGAAATAAAGAAAACAGAAAAGTTCTAAAAGAATAACAAAAGCAAAGACAAAATAGAAAGGCCGCCCCCCTGCCCCTGAGGTGCGGCCCACTTGAGGCAGCCCACCTACCCCACCGGTTGCCTTCTCCTCCTGTTCTCCTGGCGCGACTGCTACACGGGCGCGTCCCCGTCCGACCAGCTCGCCGGCGCTGCCCCGAGGGGATAAGGGCGCCGTCCCCTTGACGCCTCGAGCCCTCCCCTCCACTCACCGCTCTCCCACTTGCTTCTCCCCACTCACTCTCTTCCCCTCGCTGTGCTCCCTCCCCCCTCAGATCCACCTCGCCCGCTAGTGCCATCACCGTGTCGTTGTCGTCACCGCGTATCAGAGCCTCCCAGAGCCTCACGGCGGTGTCCAGGGGCCCCGACGGGTCCTTCTTCGTCAACTATACCACCGGAGCGAGGCTGGAGAGCCTCGACGCCGTCGCCCACGTCGTCTTCGTCCTCGGACCGCCGCCGTCAGTCGCTTTCGATCCACAACCACAGCAGCGTCCCCGCCTCCGTCGAGCCCTTCGCTGCACCCCCCTGTGAGCTCCTCCTCCGACCTCCCCTTCCTCAACCTTGTCCCGTCGTCGGCCGCACCCCGCTGCTCCCGTCGTCGTGCGCTGCGCCCGCAGCTGCCCTTTCCCGTGCGCGGGGGCAACTGCTGCTGCTCGTGGCCGCTGCCTGCTACTTTGCCGCTGTTGCCGCTGAAGCTCTGCTGCTCTTCCCAGGTGCTGCTGCTCTGCCACACCGCGCCCGCGAGCACCGCCTGGCCGCACCTGCCGAGCCGCCGCCCGCGCTTGCTGCCACCGCCGCTCGCCTGCGCCGCAGCCGCCCTGCCGCTCCCCGCGCACCGCCGCTCCCAGCGCTGCTCACGCCCGCGCCGGCCACCGCTCATCGGCCCTGCCGCCAACCGCTGCCGGCGCCGCCTAGTCCCCTCCTTCCCGCTGCGCCTGCTTCGGCCGGCCGGGATCCTCAGCCGCGCCCCCTGGTCGCACCGCGCCGGCGCCCCCGCAGCCAGGACGGCCACGACCTCGACCGCGCCCTCTCCGTTAGCCCGCTGCACCCGCACACCCGCTAAACCCCCGGGCCACTTACAAGTGGGGCCCAGCCCCTAAAAAAAGAAACAAAAAATTTAGTTAATTTAATTAATTAACTTAATTAATTTAAACATAATTAGTCTAATTACCTAATTAGTCAATTAGTCAGCACTAACAGAAACTGACATGTGGGTCCCCTGCCTAGTTGACCAGTCAACTGGTCAACAGTTGACCTGGTTAACGGGGTCCACTGTCAGCCTCTGGTGGCCCTGCTGTGTGCACTCTGCTGTGTGCACATAGCAATTTCACTTTTTATTTCGAATTAATAATAATTTCAAAATATTGTTTAAACTTCGGAAATTCATAGAAAATAATCCGTAACTCGGATCAAAATGTTTTCTACATGAAAGTTTCTCAGAAGGACGAGACGAATCCGAATACGCGATCCGTTTACCTGTCAGATGCCTCTAACTATCTGTACATGGAACATTTCCCCTCCGGTCATTTGTGTGACACAGGTCTGGAACCGAGAAAACATTCCCGGTTGTTTTCCCCCTTCACCTATTTCGTGCAGCACTCCGTTAGGTCGACCCTAGTTCTGATTTTCATCATGTGATGCTTAGTAATGTATTTGTGTGCTTTATATTTACTGTTTCTTCCCCCTCTTCTCTCCGGTAGACCCCGAGACCGATGATGCCCTGGTGATCGACTACGTCGACAACGACAGTTCTTCCTTTTCAGCAGAGCTTCCAGGCAAGCCCCCCCTTTGATCATCCCGATATCGCCCATTCCATTCCCTCATGCTTGCATTAGATTTTGCTACTGTAATTGATTGCTCCTATTCTGATGCATAGCCTGCTTTTGTAACCTGCTTATCCTAAACTGCTTAGTATAGGTTGGTTAGTGATCCATCAGTGACCCCCACCTTGTCCTTGTTGCCCCTGCTTCATCATCGAAGACCCGATCAACGGGATCGAAGACCAGGCCCCGGCACCGCACATCACTTTCCCCGTAGTTGCTCGAAACTACTGGGTTACTATCGAGTGCCGAGAGTGAGACCACATGAGCACTTCTGATGTTAACCCTGTAGTGTAGCTATTCGGTCGTGGTCATCGAGGGTGATTCCGCCTTAACCAGTTCTGATATGACTCTGTCGTGCAACCCCTCAAGTGTGAACCTCGAGGGTGGATCGTCTTACGTTCACCTTGATGATTACATCGAGTGGAATCCGTCAAGGGTGATTCCTCAGGTTTTCCCCTTGGTGTTAGACACACAGTTATTATGGTTACTATGACTTTACACCGAACCCTGTTACTAAAGACGGGTTGGCCCTGAGGGGTACCCGTGCGAGCATATTTGCGAGTGATGAGGAGACGAGTTGACCTGGAAGGTGCCCGCGAGATAATTATGAGGCGTGGCCGGACATTCTTAGCCCTTGCCACAAGTCCTCGAGATGGGGCAACGGGGTCACATCTTTCACAAGTCTCTGCTTGTTACAACGCGTTCCTAATCCACTACGATTTGGATATTTGATCCGAGGGGCCTCTGGCCTGATAGCACTAACCATCACGTGGGCATAGTATGGGCGTTCTGCGTCGTATGCATCAGCCGAAGCTTAATAGACGTCAGCGACTGAGCGGCGCGCGCCGGGTTGGACTGCGTAAGCACCTGCCTTGTTTAAGGAGGTAGCTAGGTCTGCTCATCGACCGTGTTCGCAACGAGCAGGAGATCCCGAGGCGATGGCCCATGACCCCTGGGGGCATAGGTTTAGTCCGGCGTGCTGACCTCTCTATTAAGCCTAGGTCGGGTTGCGGCGTATTGTTTGGCAGAGGCCGGGCATGACCCAGAAAAGTGTGTCCGGCCGAAGTTAATCGAGCGTGGTGGGTAAGTTGGTGCACCCCTACAGGGAAGAAAACATCTATCGATAGCCTGTCCTACGGTAACGGACACTTGGAGTTGTATCCCGATCGATACAACTAGAACTGGATACTTGAGATGAGACATGGATATGAGAAATGGATAGTATGGCTCTGGGATTGCTTTCTCGCAGGGAGTCGAGAAAGGATCTCTGGCCGAGGTTGATAACACTACTACTACTTTACTTTATGCTATTCTGTACTCTTCTGAATGCTGCAAGATGCTTGGAGCTGCTTGAAGATGCTAGTCTTCGATAGGCTAGGCTTTCCCCTTCTCTTCTGGCATTCTGCAGTCCAGTCCACAGATACAACCCATTTCATTGATACCGATGCATATGTAGTGTAGATCCTTGCTTGCGAGTACTTTGGATGAGTACTCACGGTTGCTTTACTCCCCCTTTTCCCCCTTTCTTCTTCTTTCAGGTTGATGCGACCAGATGTCGGAGCCCAGGAGCCAGATTCCACCGTCGATGCCTACTACTACGTGGAGACCGCCGCCGACGAGGAGTAGTTAGGAGGCTCCCAGGCAGGAGGCCTTGCCTTTTCGATCGTAGATGCTTTTGTGCTGGCCTTCTTAAGGCAAACTTGTCTAACTTATGTCTGTACTCAGATATTGTTGCTTCCGCTGACTCTTGGGTTTCCGAGCTTATGTATTCGAGCCCTCGAGGCCCCTGGCTTGTAATATAAAGCTTGTATTATTTTAATTTGTGTCTAGAGTTGTGTTGTGATATCTTCCCGTGAGTCCTTGATCTTGATCGTACACATTTGCGTGTATGATTAGTGTACGATTGAATCGAGGGCGTCACAAGTTAGTATCAGAGCCAGGTTTCGATCCTTGGACCATGTTCACTGAGATAGCCCCCAGGTACCTATCTTGTGTTGTTTACTTCTGAAGTTTGTGGAATAGGTTCCTAAGATGCCCTATGGGTTGAACCTATGCCTCCCATAATCCGTTTGAACCCGAGAGTTTGAACGAGTCTTACTCTTCTGGTGTTTAGCCAGATAACATTTCAACACTACAACTTCATCGAAAGCGAGAAGTAAATGAAATGATACGCATTGAAGAAGTGGGAGTCGACCTTGAACTTTGTATTCATGCCCATGGACACGATGTAGATCTTATCATGGAAGCTTCTCTTAAAATTAATTATCCCCATGGTATAAGATCATCGTATATCTGGGATTTGATCCTTTGCAACCGTGGTTCTGACCATGATTGTTCCCCTTTGATTCCATTTCTCGAACAAGTTCATGCACTTGTCTTCTGCAGATCAATGCAACTCCGCAACCTCTATTTTGATCTTCCTTCGAGTAGTACCCTCTAGTATCTCGAGAATATCAAAGAACTGAGTTGCTTCCTATGAGTATTCATCTAGTATTACTTCTCACTGATTTCAGATTCCCCCCCGGGTTCTGATTTATTACTCACTCGAGAACACCGATAAGAGAATCGATTCCGCAATCTGATTCAATAACTCTAAGTAATTTTCATTGCTTACGAGTTTAATAATCCTTCAAGTCATTCCTAGCCTGGTCGGCTATATCCTTATCATGCTAGATTTTAACTGTGCTACCTGGTCCTTCCCGGAGCAGAATTTTCGATGACGAGCTAAGCTTATGTCGATCTTCCTCGTCATACCATTTCGCCATGAACAACAAGCTTGCTTTCGAGTTTGTGTCATACTCGTGGTTCCAATAACCTTTCGCTTCATCATTCCATTGACTTGATGTCATCGCCGATCGATTACATCTTCCTGAAATCTCTCGACAAATGTGTCGTTATCATCATCAACTTTCTGAACTCTCCCAGGATATCAATCGAATTCATGATGAGAAATACCATCCTTGCCCCTTGATGATTTGTGTTATCATCGACAAGATTCTTGTCTCCCCCACAACACAAACTTGTTCATATAATTTTGGAAATACATCCTTTGTGACATGTCGATGGATTGCTACTGAACCCATCGGCCACCTTCTCATCTTTTACCTATTAAAATTGCATGAGATGTTCTAAAAATTCCTGATTGATCCTTTGTATTCCCAAGGTCCGATCTTTACCTGATGACCATGTCAATGCTATCCCGAAGCATGACAGTGGTACTCCGAACATCAATAAGAACAATGGGAGCGCAAGGTAACTGTTCTTGATCAATTATCCAAACACCGTTGTATGGGTAAACCTCATAAATTCCTTGCCACCTGTCTAAATGGTTTAATACTTGGAGCCCTATCATGCCCTGCCTTTCCTTGGGAAAGTTATACTCCAATACTTGGGTATAAACACCTTTCCTTTCTATTGGTCTGATTATCATAATAATCACATTTTCCTTTCCCTTGTTTTGTTTCACCTTTCTTGTAATCTAACTTGTCCGAGCAGAGTTAAATCCCTGCTTAAGTAAGCACCTCGGTGTACAACTCTGTTAGTAAGACCCTGTTACTATTGTTGATGACATTCCGGTAACCACCGATGGACGAGAACTTTGCCTATTGGTCCGCCTCGTCTTACGAGCAGGAAAATGGTTCTCTTCATCCCACGTCCTTGGTACCAAACTTTGTTGCCAACATAACTGACAAGCTGTCCTCTGACCCGCCTTGCTATCATGACCATTCAAGATGTTAGCGCCTTCCTACTTTTGAACCACATGGTGGGCCCATAATCCACAGTTCCACAGGATCGAAACCGACTCTCCTGCACACCCTTGTTTCTAAAAGTTATTCCTCATGTTTGGCTTCATATGTAATTCGAGATTCACCTTCCAAGAGATCATCAAATCTTGTATCAGACGCAATACTTATTCTCGTTGCTCTGGACCCCCTTTACACTTTGTTTCAGGCATCGAACGATTGCCTACCCGCTCGAAACTTCCTATTGCACCTTCATATTTCTCTCTCGATGTTTTCTTAAATTTCAACTCGAGAGATACTTCTGCCACTTTCCCTGAATTGTTCACCAGATAATTAACCCTATAAGGGTCAGTTCTCCCGGAGTTACTCTTTACTTCCCCACTTAAATCTCGGGATGGGATTTCTTGTAGTGGAGGAGATTTGTAACACCCCCAGTGTCATGCTACAGTAATCCCCTGTTAATGGTGCCATGTCATCGTGTTACTGTTGCTAATCTTCACTTGATCGAAATCACCATTCAAATTCAAATCCAATCTAAAGTCAAAAATTCATATTTGTGAGACATGAAAGCTAAAATATTCATCATGTGGAAAATATTCCATAACTACTTATGGTGGTGAACCAACATGTTGTAAAATGTTTTAATGCCCTAAACTATTTAAAACATGGGCTAAAACAATTATTTCAATGCTTTTAATTAATAAAGTTCCAAAGTATTTTATTTAAATGCTAACTTAATTGTAGGAGTGGCCTAAGTTATAATGTTATTTTAGGTGCAAGCTTTGTATTTTATAAAACTATTTTGCTTTCTGGAAATAAAAGAAAACAAAAAAGTTCTAAAAGAAAAACAAAAGCAAAGATAAAATAGAAAGGCCGAAGCCCCCTGCCCCCTGAGCTACGGCCCACTCGAGCCAGCCCACCTACCCAACCAGTCGCCTTCTCCTCCTGTTCTCCTGGCGCGACTGCTACAGGGGCGCGTCCCCGTCCGACCAGCTCGCCGGCGCTGCCCCGAGGGGATAAGGGCACCGTCCCCTCGACGCCTCGAGCCCTTCCCTCCACTCACCGCTCTCCCACTTGCTTCTCCCCACTCACTCTCTTCCCCTCGGCTGTGCTCCCTTCCCCCTCAGATCCACCTCGCCCGCTAGTGCCATCACCGTGTCGTCGTCGTCACCGCGCATCAGAGCCTCCCCGAGCCTCACGGCGGTGTCCAGGGGCCCCGACGTGTCCTTTTTCGTCAACTACACCACTGGAGCGAGGCTGGAGAGCCTCGACGCCGTCGCCCACGTCGTCTTCGTCCTCGGACCGCCGCCGTCGGTCGCTTTCGATCCACAACCACCGTAGCGTCCTCGCCTCCGTCGAGCCCTTCGCTGCACCCCCCTGTGAGCTCCTCCTCCGACCTCCCCTTCCTCAACCTTGTTCTGTCGTCGGCCGCACTCCGCTGCTCCCGTCGTCGTGCGCTGCGCCCGCAGCTGCCCTTGCCCGTGCGCGGGGGCAACTGCTGCTGCTCGTGGCCGCTGCCTGCTACTTTGCCGCTGAAGCTCTGCTGCTCTTGCCAGGTGCTGCTGCTCTGCCGCACCGCGCGTGCGAGCTCTGCCTGGCCGCACCTACCGAGCCACCGCCCGCGCTTGCTGCCACCGCCGCTCGCCTGCGCCGCAGCCGCCCCGCCGCTCCCAACGCTGCTCACGCCCGCGCCGGCCACCGCTTGTCGGCCCTGCCGCCAACCGCTGCCGGCGCCGCCTAGTCCCCTCCTTCCCGCCGCGCCTGCTTCGGCCGGCCGGGGTCATCGGCCGCGCCCCCTGGCCGCACCGCGCCGGCGCCCCCGCAGCCAGGACGGCCACGACCTCGACCGTGCCCGCCCCGTTAGCCCGCTGCACCCGCACGCCCGCTAAACCCCCGGGCCACTTACAAGTGGAGCCCAGCCCCTAAAAAAAGAAACAAAAAATTTAGTTAAATTAATTAATTAACTTAATTAATTTAAACATAATTAGTCTAATTACCTAATTAGTCAATTAGTCAGCACTAACAAAAACTGACATGTGGGTCCCCTGCCTAGTTGACCAGTCAACTGGTCAACAGTTGACCTGGTCAACGGGGCCCACTGTCAGCCTCTGGTGGCCCTGCTGTGTGCACATAGCAATTTCACCTTTTATTTCGAATTAATAATAATTTCAGAATATTGTTTAAACTTTTGAAATTCATAGAAAACAATCCGTAACTCGGATGAAAATGTTTTCTACATGAAAGTTTCACAGAACGACGAGACGAATCCGAATACGCGATCTGTTTACCTGTCAGATGCCTCTAACTATCTGAACATGGAACATTCCCCCTCCGGTCATTTGTCTGATACAGGGCCGGAACCGAGAAAACATTCCCGGTTGTTTTCCCCCTTCACCTATTTCGTGCAGCACTACGTTAGGTCGACCCTAGTTCTGCTTTTCGTCATGTCATGCTTAGTAATGTATCTGTGTGCTTTATATTTACTGTTTCTTTCCCCTCTTCTCTCTGGTAGACCCCGAGACTGATGATGCCCTGGTGATCGACTACGTCGACAACGAAACTTCTTCCTTTTCAGCAGAGCTTCCAGGCAAGCCCCCCCTTTGATCATCCCGATATCGCCCATTCCATTCCCTCATGCTTGCATTAGATTTTGCTACTGTAATTGATTGCTCCTATTCTGATGCATAGCCTGCTTTTGTAACCTGCTTATTGTTACCTACCTGCTTCTCCTAAACTGCTTATTATAGGTTGGTTAGTGATCCATCAGTGACCCTCACCTTGTCCTTGTTGCCCTTGCTTCATCATCGAAGACCCGATCAACGGGATCGAAGACCAGGCCCCGGCACCGCACATCACTTTCCCCGTAGTTGCTCGACACTACTGGGTTACTATCGAGTGCCGAGGGTGAGACCTCATCAGCACTTCTGATGTTAACCCTGTAGTGTAGCTATTCGGTCGTGGTCATCGAGGGTGATTCCGCCTTAACCAGTTCCGATACGACTCTGTCGTGCAACCCCTCAAGTGTGAACCTCGAGGGTGGATCCTCTTACGTTCACCTTGATGATTACATCGAGTGGAATCCGTCAAGGGTGATTCCTCAGGTTTTCCCCTTGGTGTTAGACACATGGTTACTATGGTTACTATGACTTTACACCGAACCCTGTTACTAAAGACGGGTCGGCTCTGAGGGGTACCCGCGCGAGCATATTTGCGAGTGATGAGGAGACGGGTTGACCTGGAAGGTGCCCGCGAGATAATTACGAGGCGTGGCCGGGCATTCTTAGCCCTTGCCGCAAGTCCTCGAGACGGGGCAATGGGGTCACATCTTTCGTGAGTCTCTGCTTGTTACCGCGCGTTCCTAATCCACTACGATTTGGATATTTGATCCGAGGGGCCTCTGGCCTGATAGCACTAACCATCACGTGGGCATAGTATGGGCGTTCTGCGTCGTATGCATCAGCCGAAGCTTAATAGACGTCAGCGACTGAGCGGCGCGCGCCGGGTTGGACTGCGTAAGCACCTGCCTTGTTTAAGGAGGTAGCTAGGTCTGCTCACCGGCCGCGTTCGCAACGTGCAGGAGATCCCGGGGTGATGGCCCATGACCCCTGGGGGCATAGGTTTAGTCCGGCGTGCTGACCTCTCTATTAAGCCTAGGTCGGGTTGCGGCGTATTGTTTGGCAGAGGCCGGGCATGACCCAGAAAAGTGTGTCCGGCTGGAGTTAATCGAGCATGGTGGGTATGTTGGTGCACCCCTGCAGGGAAGAAAACATCTATCGATAGCCTGTCCTACGGTAACGGACACTTGGAGTTGTATCCCGATCGATACAACTAGAACTGGATACTTGAGATGAGACATGGATATGAGAAATGGATAGTATGGCTTTGGGATTGCTTTCTCGCAGGGAGTCGAGAAAGGATCTCTGGCCGAGGTTGATAACACTACTACTACTTTACTTTATGCTATTATGTACTCTTCTGAATGCTGCAAGATGCTTGGAGCTGCTTGAAGATGCTAGTCTTCGATAGGCTAGGCTTTCCCCTTCTCTTCTGGCATTCTGCAGTCTAGTCCACAGATACAACCTATTTCATTGATACCGATGCATATGTAGTGTAAATCCTTGCTTGCAAGTACTTTGGATGAGTACTCACGGTTGCTTTGCTTCCCCTTTTCCCCCTTTCTTCTTCTTTCAGGTTGATGCAACCAGATGTCGGAGCCCAGGAGCCAGATGCCACCGTCGATGCCTACTACTACATGGAGACCGCCGACAACGAGGAGTAGTTAGGAGGCTCCCAGGCAGGAGCTTTTTCGATCGTAGATGCTTTTGTGCTGGCCTTCTTAAGGCAAACTTGTCTAACTTATGTCTGTACTCAGATATTGTTGCTTCCGCTGACTCTTGGGTTTTCGAGCTTATGTATTCGAGCCCTCGATGCCCTTGGCTTGTAATATAAAGCTTGTATTATTTTAATTTGTGTCTATAGTTCTGTTGTGATATCTTCCCATGAGTCCTTGATCTTGATCGTACACATTTGCGTGTATGATTAGTGCACGATTGAATCGAGGGTGTCACACTTCTCCAGTTGCTTAATGCTTTGTCTGATCATCCACTTAAGAAAAATGAAATACTCGATATCTTGTATAATGGACTAACCGATGCTTCTAGGGACTTCCTAGATAGTTGTGCTGGTTGTGTTTTCAGGGAACGAACTGTTGAACAAGCTGAGGAACTATTGAATAATATATTGGAAAATTATGATGATTGGATTCTTCCTGAACCACCGCATAAACCCACTCCGAAGAAGAGGGGAATCTTATATCTCAGTCCAGAAGATATGCAAGAGGCAAAGAAATCTATAAAGGAAAGGAGTATTAAAGCAGAGGATGTTAAAAATTTACCACCTATCGAAGAAATACATGGCCTCGACACACCACCACCATCACAGGTGGTAGAGATGAATTCTTTATTAAAGTTTGATGAAGGTGATATCCCTTATAATAAACATCCTAGTCAGTGCTTATATGAGTTTGAAACTACATTATGAAACAAGATCATTTCAATGCTAATGTTATGAAACAATTGAAATATAATTCTGATATGATTGCTCGCTTGAGTGACTTGCTATTTAGAATCTTCAATGATGTTAGAGGTGTGGGAAAACATGCCTCTATGGTTCAAACTCAACTGGAACAAGTTGCTAAATCTCAAAGAGAATTGCTTGCTGAAATGAACAACAACATACATGACTTTGCTGTTAGAGTAGCAACTAGAGGAGGTAAAATGACTCAGAAACCACTTTATCCTGAGGGACACCCTAAAATAATTGAAAAAGACTCTCAAAAAATTAACACTGCTGCTCCTAGTCCTTCTAAAAAGAAGAAGAAAAAGAAAAATGGTAGGACTTTGTATGCTTCTAGTGAACCTGAAATAGAAAGATAATGATAATGATGTTTCTATCTCTGATGCTGGAACTCAATCTGGTAATGAACATTCACCTAGTGATAATGAAAAAGATAATGAGGATGTTCATGAAGACACTCAACCAAACAATGATAAAGAACCAGATAATGATGTTGAGATAGAACCATCTGTTGATCTTGATAGCCCACAACCTAAAAATAAAAGATATGATAAAAGAGACTTTGTGGCTAGAAAATATGGAAGAGAAAGAGAACCATGGGTCCAAAAACCCATGCCCTTTCCACCTAAATCAACTAATAAGAAAGACGAAGAAGAATTGGAACGCTTTGCTGAAATGCTTAGGCCAGTCTTTTTGCACACTCACTTGACTAATATATTAAAGATGGCCCCTTATGCAAAATATATGAAAGACATCATCTCTAATAAAAGAAAAACATCGGAAGCTGAAATCTTCACTATGCTTGCTAATTATTCTTTTAAGGATGGAGTCCCTAAAAAACTTGGAGATCCGGGAATACCAACTATACCTTGCTCCATAAAAAGAAATTATGTTAAAACTGCTTTGTGTGATTTAGGAGTTGGTGTTAGTGTTATGCCTTTCTCTTTATATAAATTCACACCTACTGAAATATCTTTGCAAATGGCTGATAAATCAACTGCCATACCTATCGGTATTTGTGAGGATGTCCCCGTTGTTGTTGCAAATGTTACTATCTTAACTGACTTTGTTATACTTGAGATGCCCGAAGACGATAACATGTCGATTATCCTTGGTTGACCCATCTTGAATACTACAGGGGCTGTTATTGATTGCAATAAAAGCAAGGTCACTTTTCATATCAATGGTAATGAGCATACGGTGCACTTTTCAAAGAAATAATTTCAAGTGAATGGTGTTAATGTTATTGAAAAATCTCCGACACTCACTATCGAAAGTTTTCAACTACCTCTACCTACTGCCAAAAAGAATTATGAAATGCTTATTGTGGGGGACATGCATATCCCCGTTGAGGCAACTTAGTGTTTTTACGAAAGTTCCTCGGTTTCATGCTAATCAAAGGTGGTTGTTAATAAGACTTGATCAACCTTATTAATGGATCATCTTTGAGATGCATGAAGTTGGTGAATTTAGTAGGCATTACCTTCTGTCCTTACCTTTTGTTTTCTGTTTTTCTTAGTTAAATAAAATAAAATGTCATGTTTTATCTGTTTTCTGATTTTCCCGTGCAATAAAAACTGACCAAAAAATAAAAGTTCTCAGAATGCCCTGAAAATTTAATATGATTTTTTTGTGAATATTGAAGAATTTTTAGTGCAAATAACATCAGAGGGGGGGGGGGGGGGTGCTCCAGGTGGGCACAACCCACCTGGGCGCGCCAGCAGCCCCAAGCGCGCATGGGTGTTGCCAACACCGGGCATGCATAGATGGAGACCAACAGAAACTAGACGCCATGTCAGAGGGACCAACAAAAAAGGCCTCCAGGACGGTTTCGGCGCAAAATGGATGGGTAGAAGGTGTCGATGTTGCCCACAAATGTCGGAGTAGACAAAATGGACGGGCAAGATGACAGTGATGCAGGCGACGAGCGTGTGCTGGACGAAGACGAAGGGTGGTCGGTGGAATCAAAGGTAGCCTGAGGGGGGCCATGTCAGTTGCCTGTAGAAGCGCGGCAGTGGTGCTCGTAGTAGGCTAAGAAGAACACTGCAATTAATGAAAACCATGCGCGGACGACCGCGAGATCCTATGCCTAGGGAGGCGGCGCAATGGGCGCCACGATAGACTTTAACGTGCGGGACCGGTGAGGTGGACGGCATGCGGTGGCGCTGCAACCCGAATGGGTGACGAGGCGGCAACCCGTGTTTTGATACAACGGCGAATAAAACCTCAAGGCGGCGGCAATGCGGTCCGAAGAGATTACGCAGTGGCAGCCTATTGCTTAATCGGTAAAGAGGCACGTATACTTGGTGAAGATATGCACATGAATATGCAAAGGCGTGCGCAAACGACTGATCACGTCGGTCGTGCAATGCGGATGTAGCGGATCGCGTGCGCTCGGATAATCAATTTGATTGCTCGAGAAGTGGGGAACGCTCGGGGATGGCGAAGTGCAGCTGGACGAGTATTGCAACCAAGCCACCAAGACCACGCGTGAACCGACGCGCCAATGGCCGGCGCATGCACACGGCCAACGCCCAAGCATGGCGTGTAAGGCTGGTCGTAATGGTGAGCATCATATATTAGTATCATGCATATGATATTGGTGTATGATACTATGTCCGTAATGCATAGTATCACAAGTTAGTATTTTAGGTTGCCTTATTAATTACCATGCATGACATAAAGTAGTACATCATTTAATATGATACGGTATCATGATATGCTACCACACCCTCTTTTTTCTCATTTAATTATGTGACACATCATCTAAAAAGTCTAGTTGGCATGCATAATACCACTTATGATACTTTCATTACGGCCAGCTAAGTGCGCATCACAACGCAGTCGACCAACGCATCACGTGTGTGGTGTTGGTGGCCAAGCCATGCAAGGCAAGGGAAGCATCCTGATGCAACCGAGCGGGATGGAGGTATGGTTGATGTAGGGCTCCCAATCGGATCAAGGCGACGACGGCCGCTGGAGAATGATGCACGATGACACATCACGTGTCGCTCCAGTCCGCGTAGTCAAGGAAGAGGCTGGTGTAGTCGACGCCGATGTTGGAGTAGAGGCACTCGAAGGGTAGTCAATGTGCGGCGGACGATACAAACTATCTTAGATCAGAAAAAAAAGAACACCGATCAATTGTTCACCGAGAAGGGAAAACCCTAATTAATGGATCGAAAAAAATACACTCTAGAGCAAACGATTAACATGATCGATGGACGAACCCTAGCTATGGGTTGTTCAACCCCTGAAGGAGATCATGGAGGTTGACCTCACCGGGGCGACGTAGTGCGGAAGTGGTGGTGGAGCTAGGTCTAAGAACTTGCGGTCGGTACCATGTAAGAGGATCAGAGAGGAGAGTATTCGCGTAATGCGGTGCATGTTGTATTGAGCCTCTCGAACAGTTTATATAAAATACAAAACTTAGAAGGCAATAAGCCTCTTCTAAAGATAAGGTAGAAAGTGATTACAAATCATATTCCATCAAATATAAAGTTTAACATCGCTGTCTCTTTTCTAGTGAGGCCCAATCACTTCTGCTAGTGATGTGCTTTAATCACGTAGTCCCAGAACAACTCAAGACCATCAACATGCTCTTGGACGTTGGAGTGCCAAGTTAGAAGGTAGGAACCATCAAATAGACTGATCGCCTACGTGTTTGCCCGGCCTCCGCATCCTTGCAACCCACTCAAAAATGACGAGGAATCAACGAAAGTGTTGGTAGGTAACCTGATTATCTAACTAACTCTCCTGTACAAATGTAGAGTTTTTCTTAAAATAATTTAGAATCAAACTAACGATGCAGAGTTTTTTTAAAGAATATTCAAACTCTGACCTGCGTATTTTTGCCATATTTTTTTCGCGGGAAAACTTCCAATCTATTCATCTTCAATCATGGCAGTACAACGAACACCAGGAATAAAAATTACATCCAGATCCATAGACCATCCAGCAACGACTTCAAGCACTGAAGCGTGAAGCGAGACGAAGGAACCATGATTAAAGGATGCACTTAGAAATGTTTTTTAAGGTGGCTATTTCTAAACATAAAATGGGCTGGCACAGGTCAAATGGAAATGCTCATATACACGCATTGTACGAACACATGCATGCACCAGCCCCTACTATGAGCATCTTTGAGATACCGAACTGACACAACATCCTCAGATCGACGAAGTCACCACATGCGCCCCAAACTCAACGAATGCACTTAATGAACATGGCAAGAAAGGCTGAAATAAATCCAAAAAAATGCGAGCACCAGCGCTAAAGTTTGGAACTTGAACCCTGGTGAGGTGGTACCACCACAAGAAATCTAACCATCTTGGTTACGGTCAGTTCACAACATAAAATGAGTTCGCATAGTAAAATTGACCATATTTTGGAAATGGACATGAGGAAGTAAAATTTTACAATGTTACAAACTCCATTGTCCGGTCAGGTCAATATTCTAAAAGAAATATTGAGCAAGGCAATTGGATGGGAAAGGTCGGTCCAACAGAAAAAACCTATTAAGTACTAAGGTCATACAAGTTCTCTTATACTTGGGCTCTTATACCGACTTAAATAGACAATGGTTATCATAATATGTGGTGCTATGTCAAACCTACTCGAAACTTTAAAATATGTACTCACCAAAAAAATGGTGAAATCACATGTGGGTTTACACCCGACCTTTCCCATTCTAACCGTGTGTAAAGATGGAGAATTCACATGCCATTCCCATTATAAAGTTGTTCATGCATGTCGAAAATGCACGTTTATACAGGAAAATGCTATATATGTGCCAAAAAAAGAAATAATCTTAAAAATATAATGTAAAATAAATTTTTTAGAAAACAAAGATATACACTAAAGGAGGGAAAAAGTAAATGTTTTTACACAATTCAGGAGAAGATGCTAGCCAATCAAATCAAATACATGAATAGAGAGGTGGCGAGCCTTTGAATTTTCCAGCCTTAACTCACATATGCTTCAAGGGAATCATTGTGCACATTGGCAAGCTGTCAAACACAAATATTTAGCCATTACACTTATATAACTGTGCATTTATTTCCTAGCAAAATCAATAAATATATAATCCCATAGAAGTAGTTTTGGCAAAAGGATATTCTGATGTATTAGTGAAGAATTTGAATAGACTTGTACGTATATATTAATATTCCAATTTGCATTTGGGCACAATTCAGTTTTTTATCTCTACATGAACGGTTCAAATTTCTAATCAAGTTTTAGCAGGACGGGCAACCGTATCATGACTAATGAAACTATTTTTGAAAAGGAAATGATTCCCTTTACCCGGTCATCCAACGCGGGTCGTTCGCAACCTCTAGCGCGCGACACATGTCTAGTGTGACCCTCCACGCCCCTCATACTTTTTATCTATTGCAAAAAAAAAAAAAATCTGCAATAGGACTTCTGTTGCAAAAAGTTTTGCAATACGACCTCTGTTTTTGCAAAAAGGATTCTACAACATGATCTCTGTTGCAAAAGGATTCTTCAACATGACCTTTGTTGTAATTATGTGAAACAGAGAAAAAAGAAATAAGGTTCAAAATATATTTGCAATAACGCTCTTATTGCAAAAGGCCGAGCGCAACAAGGCTCTTGTTGTAGAGATTGGAGGAAAAAAATGTTTCGGGGCTTTTTGCAACAAGTTCGCTGTTGCAGAGAGACGTGCACAACTTTGCTTGGTACAATTCGGTTGACTCATGTGAAGGAGATCCTACGGCTCTGTCTCACTCCGAGGGTAGAGGAGGCAATCGATCTTTTCCATTGCTTCAACCGCCCGACGCCTACCATGGACCTTTTGGAACAAATAAATGCATACTTAGAAAAAAGTATTTTACAAAGGAAGCACACATGAGAACTACTATGAGAATAGGAGGCACCAGATATATCCTCGCAGTTGTAGTTGGTTCATAAAAATCTCTTTTCTCTCATTCTCTCTATATTTTCTAGTGAGGTCCAATCACTTATGCTAGTGATGTGCTTTAATCACGTAGTCCTAGAATAACTAAACCACATCAATATTCTCTTGGACATTGGAATGCCATGTTAGATAGTAGGAACCATAAAAAAATAGACTTATTGCCAACGTGGTAGTCCGACCTCCGCATCCTTGCAACCCGAGCAAAAAACGACGAGGAATCAACGAAAGCTTGGGTAGGTAACCTGATTATCTATCTTTCATTTTAGAATTATCAATTAACTCTCTTGTACCAATGTAGAGTTTTTCTTATAATAATCTAGATTAAAACTAACATTGCAGAGTTTTTTTAAGAAAAGATTCAAACTCTGACATGTCTATTTGCACCATATTTAATTTATATGAAATCAGAAAATTGAACTAAGGTTAAAGGATGCACTTAGAAATGTTGGGTTTTAAAGGTGGCTACTTTTTCTAAACATAAAACAAAAACATAAAATTGGTTGGAAGAGGGTTAAATGCAAATGCTCACATACACGCATTGTATGAACGCATGCACACACCTGCCCCTACTATGAGCATCTTCGAGATACTGAACCGACACAACATCCTGAGATGGACGATGTCACCACACGCACGTCATAGTCAATGAAAACGCCTCTTGCACTTAACGAACATTGCCAGAATGTCTGGAATAAATCCGGAAAAATGCGAGCACCAGCGCTAAAGTCTGGAACTTGAACCCTGGTGAGGTTTTTTCATAGCAAGATCTATCTATGTGATGCATAGCAACGAGCGGGAGAGTGTGTCCACGTACCCACGTAGACCGAAAGCGGAAGCGTTAAGTAACGCGGTTGATGTAGTCGAACGTCTTCGCGATCCAACCGATCAAGTACCGAACGCACGGCACCTGCGCGATCTGCACACGTTCAGCTCGGTTGCCGATAACTTTAACAAAACATGATCATCTCATACAACAATTTATATCTCATCACGTCTTGACCATATCACATCACAACATGCCCTGCAAAAACAAGTTAGACGTCCTCTACTTTGTTGTTGCAAGTTTTACGTGGCTGCTACGGGCTTAGCAAGAACCGTTCTTACCTACGCATCAAAACCAGAACGATTTTTCGTCAAGTGTGTTGTTTTAACCTTCAACAAGGACCGGGCGTAGTCAAACTCGATTCAACTAAGGTTGGAGAAATAGACACCCACTAGCCACCTGTGTGCGAAGCACGGCGGTAGAACCAGTCTCATGAACGCGGTCATGTAATGTCGGTCTGGGCCGCTTCATCCAACAATACTGCCGAATCAAAGTATGACATGCTGGTAAGCAGTATGACTATTATCGCCCACAACTCTTTGTGTTCTACTCGTGCATATAAGATCTACGCATAGACCTGGCTCGGATGCCACTGTTGGGGAAGGCAGTATTTCAAAAAAATTACCTACGATCACGCAAGATCTATCTATGTGATGCATAGCAACGAGCGGGAGAGTGTGTCCACGTACCCTCGTAGACCGAAAGCGGAAGCGTTAAGTAACGCGGTTGATGTAGTCGAACGTCCTCGCGATCCAACCAATCAAGTACCGAACGCACGACACCTCCGCGATCCGCACACGTTCAGCTCGGTGACGTCCCTCGAACTCTTGATACAGCTGAGGCCGAGGGAGAGTTCCGTCAACACGACGGCGTGGTGACGGAGTTGATGAAGTTACCGACGTAGGGCTTCGCCTAAGCACTACAACGATATGACCGAGGTGGAAATCTGTGGAGGGGGGCACCGCACACGGCTAAGATCAAAATTGATGTGTTCTAGGGTGCCCCCCTCCCCACGTATATAAAGGAGGGAGGGGGAGGCCGGCCGGCCCTCATAGGCGCGCCAAGGGGGGAGGAATCCTCCTCCTAGTAGGAGTAGGACTCCCCCCTTTCCTAGTCCTACTAGGAGAAGAAGGAAGGAGGGGGAAAGAGAAGGAAGGAGGGGGCGCCGCCCCTCCCCTAGTCCAATTCGGACTAGGCCCATGGGGAGGCGCGCGGCCAGCCCTTGGCAGCCCCTCTCTCTCCCCTAGGCCCAATAAGGCCCATTACTTCTCCGGTGGTTCCGATAACCCTTCCGACACTGATATTTATCCAGTGACCCTCGGAACTCATCCGGTGTCCGAATAACATCGCCCAATATATCATTCTTTATGTCTCGACCATTTCGAGACTCCTCGTCATGTCTGTGATCACATTCGGGACTCCGTACTACCTTCGGTACATCAAAACACATAAACTCATAATACCGATCGTCATCGAACGTTAAGCGTGCGGACCCTACGGGTTCGAGAACTATGTAGACATGACCGAGACTCATCTCCGGTCAATAACCAATAGCGGAACCTGGATGCTCATATTGGCTCCCACATATTCTACGAAGATCTTTATCGGTCAAACCGCATAACAACATACGTTGTTCCCTTTGTCATCGGTATGTTACTTGCCCGAGATTCGATCATCAGTATCCTCATACCTAGTTCAATCTCGTGACCGGCAAGTCTCTTTAATCGTTCCGTAATGCATCATCCCGTAACTAACTCATTAGTCACATTGCTTGCAAGGCTTATGGTGATGTGCATTACCGAGAGGGCCCAGAGATACCTCTTCGATTCACGGAGTGACAAATCCTAATCTTGATCTATGCCAACCCAACAAACACCTTCAGAGACACCTGTAGAGCATCTTTATAATCACCCAGTTATGTTGTGACGTTTGATAGCACACAAGGTGTTCCTCCGGTACTCGGGAGTTGCATAATCTCATAGTCAGAGGAACTTGTATTAGTCATGAAGAAAGCAATAGCAATAAAACTAAACGATCATTTATGCTAAGCTAACAGATGGGTCTTGTCCATCACATCATTCTCCTAATGATGTGACTCCGTTCATCAAATGACAACACATGTCTATGGTCAGGAAACTTAACCATCTTTGATTAATGAGCTAGTCTAGTAGAGGCATACTAGGGACACTTTGTTTTGTCTATGTATTCACACATGTATCAAGTTTCCGGTTAATAAAATTCTAGCATGAATAATAAACATTTATCATGATATAAGGAAATAAAATAATAACTTTATTATTGCCTCTAGGGCATATTTCCTTCAGTCTCCCACTTGCACTAGAGTCAATAATCTAGTTCACATCGCCATGTGATTTAACACCAATAGTTCACATCACCATGTGATTAACACCCATAGTTCACATCGCCATGTGACCAACACTCAAAGGGTTTACTAGAGTCAATAATCTAGTTCACATTGCTATGTGATTAACAGCCAAGAGCACTAAGGTGTGATCATGTTTTGCTTGTGAGATAAATTTAGTCAACGGATCTGCCATATTCAGAGCCGTATGTATTTTGCAAATTTCTATGTTTACAATGCTCTGCACGAAGCTACTCTAGCTAATTGCTCCCACTTTCAGTATGTATCTAGATCGAGACTCAGAGTCATCCAGATCAGTGTCAAAGCTTGCATCGACGTAGCTCTTTACGACGAACTCTTTATCACCTCCATAATCGAGAAACATATCCTTATTCCCCTAAGGATAATTTTGACCGTTGTCCAGTGATCCACTCCTGGATCAGTATTGTACCCTCTTGCCAAACTCATGGCGAGGTACACAATAGGTCTGGTACACAGCATAACATACTTTATAGAATCTATGACTGAGGCATAGGGAATGACTTTCATTCTATTTCTATTTTCTGTCATGGTCGGGTTTTGAGTCTTACTCTACTTCACACCTTGCAACACAGACAGGAACTCCTTCGTTGACTTTTCCATTTTGAACTACTTCAAAATCTTATCAAGGTATGTATTCATTGAAAAATCTTATCAAGTGTCTTGATCTATCTCTATAGATCTTGATGCTCAATATGTAAGCAACTTCACCGAGGTCTTTCTTTGAAAAACTCCTTTCAAACACTCCTTTACGCTTTCCAGAAAATTCCACATCATTTCCGATCAACAATATGTCATTCACATATACTTATCAGAAAGGCTGTAGTGCTCCCACTCACTTTCTTGTAAATACAGGCTTCACCACAAGTCTGTATAAAACCATATGCTTTGATCACACTATCAAAGCGTATACTCCAACTCCGAGAGGCTTGCACCAGTCCATAAATGGATCGTTGGAGCTTGCACACTTTGTTAGCACCTTTAGGATCGACAAAACCTTCTGGTTGCATCATATACAACTCTTATTTGAGATATCCATTAAGGAATGTAGTTTTGACATCCATTTGCCAAATTTCATAAAATGCGGCAATTGCTTACATGATTCGGACAGACTCTAAGCATCGATACGAGTGAAAAAATCTCATCGTAGTCAACACCTTGAACTTGTCGTTTGCGACAATTCGAGCTTTGTAGATAGTAACACTACTATCAGCGTCTGTCTTCCTCTTGAAGATCCATTTATTCTCAATGGCTCACCGATCATCGGGCAAGTCAATCAAAGCCCATACTTTGTTCTCATACATGGATCCCATCTCAGATTTCATGGCCTCAAACCATTTCGCCGAATCTGGGCTCATCATCGCTTCGTCATAGTTTGTAGGTGCGTCATGGTCTAGTAACATGATTCCTAGAATAGGATTACCGTATCACTCTGGTGCGGAACATATTTTGTTTGACCTACGAGGTTCGGTAGTAACTTGATCTGAAGTTTCATGATCATCATCATTAACTTCCTCACTAAATGGTGTATTCATCACTGGAACTGATTTCTGTGATGAACTACTTTCCAATTTGGGAGAAGGTACAATTACCTCATCAAGTTTTACTTTCCTCCCACTCACTTCTTTCGAGAGAAACTCCTTCTCTAGAAAGGATCCATACTTAGCAACGAATATCTTGCCTTATGATCTGTGATAGAAGGTGTACCCAACAGTTTCCTTTGGGTATCCTATGAAGACACATTTCTCCGATTTGGGTTCGAGCTTATCAGGTTGAAGCTTTTTCACATACGCATCGGAGCCCCAAACTTTAAGAAACGACAGCTTAGGTTTCTTGCTAAACCATAGTTCATATGGTGTCGTCTCAACGGATTTAGATGATGCCCTATTTAACGTGAATGCAGGTGTCTCTAATGCATAACCCCAAGTAAATCAGTAAGAGACATCATAGATCGCACCATATCCAATAAAGTACGGTTACGACGTTCGGACACACCATTACGCTGTGGTGTTCCAGTGGCGTGAGTTGTGAAACTATTCCACATTGTTCAAATGAAGACCAAACTCATAACTCAAATATTAATCTCCACGATCAGATCGTAGAAACTTTATTTTCTTGTTACGATGATTTTCCACTTCACTATGAAATTCTTTGAACTTTTCCAAATGTTTCAGACTTATGTTTCATTAAGTAGATATACCCATATCTGCTCAAATCATCTGTGAAGGTCAGAAAATAACGATACCCGCCGTGAGCCTTAACACTCATCGGACTGAATACATCAGTATGTATTATTTCCAATAAGTCAGTTGCTCGCTCCATTGTTCCGGAGAACGGAGTCTTAGTCATCTTGCTCATGAGGCATGGTTCGTAAGCATCAAGTGATTCATAATCAAGTGATTCCAAAAGTCCATCAGCATGGAGTTTCTTCATGCGCTTTACAACAATATGACCTAAACGGCAGTGCCACATGTAAGTTGCACTATCATTATTAACTTTGCATCTTTTGGCTTCAATATTATGAATATGTGTATCACTACGATCGAGATTCAATAAACCATTTATATTGAGTGTATGACCATAGAAGGTTTTATTCATGTAAATAGAACAACAATTATTCTTTGACTTAAATGAATAACCGTATTGCAATAAACATGATCAAATCATATTCATGCTCAACGCAAACACCAAATAACATTTATTTTAGGTTCAACACTAATCCCGAAGGTAAAGGGAGTGTGCGATGGTGATCTTGTCAACCTTGGAATCACTTCCAACACACATCATCACCTCGCCCTTAACTAGTCTCTGTTTATTTTACAACTCCCGTTTTGAGTTACTACTCTTAGCAACTGAACCAGTATCAAATACCGAGGGGTTGCTATGAACACTAGTAAAGTACACATCAATAACATGTATATCAAATATACCTTTGTTCACTTTGCCATCCTTCTTATCCGCCAAGTATCTAGGGTAGTTCCACTTCCAGTGACCGTTCCTTTTGCAGTAGAAGCACTCAGTTTCAGGCTTAGGTCTAGCTTTGGGCTTCTTCACGGGAGTGAAAACTTGCTTGTCATTCTTCTTGAAGTTCCCTTTCTTTTCCCTTTCCCTTTTCTTGAAACTAGTGATTTTGTTTAACCATCAACACTTGATTCTTTTTCTTGATTTCTACCTTCGCCGATTTCAATATCGCGAAGAGCTCGGGGGTCGTTTTCATCATCCCTTGCATATTATAGTTCATCACGAAGTTCCAGTAACTTGGTGATAGTGACTAGAGAACTTTGTCAATCACTATCTTATCTGGAAGATTAACTCCCACTTGATTCAAGCAATTGTAGTACCCAGACAATCTGAGTACATGCTCACTGCTTGAGCTATTCTCCTCCATCTTGTAGGCAAAGTACTGTCAGAGGTCTCATACCTCTCGACACGGGCATAAGTATGAAATACCAATTTCAACTCTTGGAACATCTTATATGCTCCGTGGTGTTCAAAACATTTTTGAAGTCTCGGTTCTAAGCCGTAAAGCATGGTGCACTAAACTATCAAGTAGTCATCATACCAAGCTTTTGTCAAAACGTTCATAACGTCTGCATCCGCTCCTGCAATAGGTCTGTCACCTAGCAGTGCATCAAGGACATAATTATTCTGTCCAGCAATGAGGATAATCCTCAGATCACGGAGCTAGTCCGCATCATTGCTACTAACATCTTTCAACTTATTTTTCTCTAGGAACATATCAAAATATAAAACAGTGGGGCTATACGCGAGCTATTGATCTACAACATAGATATGCTAATATTATCAGGACTAAGTTCATGATAAATTAAAGTTCAATTAATCATATTACTTAAGAATTCCCACTTAGATAGACACCCCTCTAGTCATCTAAATGATCTCGTGATCCATATCAACCAAACCATGTCCGATCATCATGTGAGATGGAGTAGTTTTCAATGGTGAACATCACTATGTTGATCATATCTTCTATATGATTCACGCTCGACCTTTCGGTCTCCAGTGTTCCAAGGCCATATCTGCATATGCTAGGCTCGTCAAGTTTAACCCGAGTATTCCACGTGTGCGAAACTGGCTTGCACCTGTTGTATGTGAACGTAGAGCTTATCACACCCGATCATCGCGTGGTGTCTCAGCACGAAGAACTGTCGCAACGGTGCATACTCAGGGACAACACTTATACCTTGAAATTTTAGTAAGGGATCATCTTATAAGCTACCGCCGAACTAAGCAAAATAAGATGTATAAAAGATAAACATCACATGCAATCAAAATATGTGACATGATATGGCCATCATCATCTTGTGCCTTTGATCTTCATCTCCAAAGTACCGTCATGATCTCCATCATCACCGTCATGCCACCATGATCTCCATCATCTTGATCTCTATCAACGCGTCGTCACATGGTCGTCTCGCCAACTATTGCTTTTGCAACTATTGCTATCGCATAGCGATAGAGTAAAGCAATTACATGGCGCTTGCATCTTATGCAATAAAGAGACAATCATAAGGCTCCTGCCAGTTGCCGATAACTTTAACAAAACATGATCATCTCATACAACAATTTATATCTCATCACGTCTTGACCATATCACATCACAACATGCCCTGCAAAAACAAGTTAGACGTCCTCTACTTTGTTGTTGCAAGTTTTACGTGGCTGCTACGGGCTAAGCAAGAACCGTTCTTACCTACGCATCAAAACCACAACGATTTTTCGTCACGTGTGCTGTTTTAACCTTCAACAAGGACCGGGTGTAGTCAAACTCGATTCAACTAAGGTTGGAGAAATAGACACCCACTAGCCACCTGTGTGCGAAGCACGGCGGTAGAACCAGTCTCATGAACGCGGTCATGTAATGTCGGCCTGGGCCGCTTCATCCAACAATACCGCTGAATCAAAGTATGACATGCTGGTAAGCAGCATGACTATTATCGCCCACAACTCTTTGTGTTCTACTCGTGCATATAACATCTACGCATAGACCTGGCTTGGATGCCACTGTTGGGGAAGGCAGTATTTCAAATTTTTTACCTACGATCATGCAAGATCTATCTATGTGATGCATAGAAACGAGCGGGAGAGTGTGTCCACGTACCCTCGTAGACCGAAAGCGGAAGCGTTAAGTAACGCGGTTGATGTAGTCGAACGTCTTCGCGATCGAACCGATCAAGTACCGAACGCACGGCACCTCCGCGATCCGCACACGTTCAGCTCGGTGACGTCCCTCGAACTCTTGATCCAGCTAAGGCCGAGGGAGAGTTCCGTCAATATGACGGCGTGGTGACGGTGTTGATGAAGTTACCAACGCAGGGCTTCGCCTAAGCACTACAACGATATGACCGAGGTGGAAATCTGTGGAGGGGGCACCGCACACGGCTAAGATCAAATTTGATATGTTCTAGGGTGCCCCCTCCCCACGTATATAAAGGAGGGAGGGGGAGGCCGGCCGGCCCTCATAGGCGCGCCAAGGGGGGAGGAATCCTCCTCCTAGTAGGAGTAGGACTCCCCCCTTTCCTAGTCCTACTAGGAGAAGAAGGAAGGAGGGGGAAAGAGAAGGAAGGAGGGGGCGCCGCCCCTCCCCTAGTCCAATTCGGACTAGGCCCATGGGGAGGCGCGCGGCCAGCCCTTGGCAGCCCCTCTCTCTCCCCTAGGCCCAATAAGGCCCATTACTTCTCCGGTGGTTCCGATAACCCTTCTCGCACTCTGATATTTATCCAGTGACCCCCGGAACTCATCCGGTGTCCGAATAACATCGTCCAATATATCATTCTTTATGTCTCGACCATTTCGAGACTCCTCGTCATGTCCGTGATCACATTCGGGACTCCGTACTACCTTCTGTACATCAAAACACATAAACTCATAATACCGATCGTCATCGAACGTTAAGCGTGCGGACCCTACGGGTTCGAGAACTATGTAGACATGACCGAGACTCATCTCCGGTCAATAACCAATAGCGGAACCTGGATGCTCATATTGGCTCCCACATATTCTACGAAGATCTTTATCGGTCAAACCGCATAACAACATACGTTGTTCCCTTTGTCATCGGTATGTTACTTTCCCGAGATTCGATCGTCGGTATCCTCATACCTAGTTCAATCTCGTTACCGGCAATTCTCTTTACTCGTTCCGTAATGCATTGATACGTCTCCAATGTATCTATAATTTTTGATTGTTCCATGCTATTATATATTCTGTTTTGGATGATTAATGGGCTTATTTATACACTTTTATATTATTTTTGGGACTAACCTATTAACCGGAGGCCCAACCCAAATTGCTGTTTTTTGCCTATTTCAGTGTTTCGCAGAAAAAGAATATCAAACGGAGTCCAAACGGAATGAAACCTTCGGGAACATGATTTTCGGAACAAACGTGATCCAGAGGACTTGGAGTGGACGTCAAGCAACCAACAAGGAAGCCACGAGGTAGGAGGGCGCGCCCTCCACCCTCGTGGTCCCCTCATGGCTCCACCGACCTACTTCTTCCTCCTATATATACCTACGTACCCCCAAACCATCAGAAACGAAGCCAAAACCCTATTTCCACCGCCGCAACCTTCTGTACCCGTGAGACCCCATCTCGGGGCCTTTTCCGGCGCTCCGCCGGAGGGGGCATTGATCACGGAGGGCTTGTACATCAACACCATAGCCTCTCCGATGATGTGTGAGTTGTTTACCTTAGACCTTTGGGTCCATAGTTATTAGCTAGATGGCTTCTTCTCTCTTTTTGGATCTCAATACAAAGTGCTCCTCGATTCTCTTGGAGATCTATTCGATGTAATCTTCTTCTGCGGTGTGTTTGTCGAGATCCGATGAATTGTGGGTTTATGATCAAGATTATCTATGAACAATATTTGAATCTCCTCTGAATTCTTTTATGTATGATTGGTTATCTTCTCAAGTCTCTTCGAATTATCAGTTTGGTTTGGCCTACTAGATTGATCTTTCTTGCAATGGGAGAAGTGCTTAGCTTTGGGTTCAATCTTGCGGTGCTCGATCCCAGTGACAGTAGGGGAAACGACACGTATTGTATTGTTGCCATCGAGGATAAAAAGATGGGGTTTACATCATATTGCATGAGTTTTTCCCTCTACATCATGCCATCTTGCTTAAAGCGTTACTCCTTTCTTATGAACTTAATACTCTAGATGCATGCTGGATAGCGGTCAATGTGTGGAGTAATAGTAGTAGATGCAGGCAGGAGTCGGTCTACTTTTCACGGAAGTGATGCCTATATACATGATCATACCTAGATATTCTCATAACTATGCTCAATTCTATCAATTGCTCGGCAGTAATTCGTTTACCCACCGTAATACTTATGTTATCTTGAGAGAAGCCACTAGTGAAACCTATGGCCCCCAGGTCTATTTTCCATCATATTAATCTCCCGCCAACAAGTTATTTCTATTACCGTTTATTTTGCTTTCTTTACTTTTAGTCTTTATCATAAAAATACCAAAAATATTATCTTATCATCTCTATCAGATCTCACTTTTGCAAGTGGCCGTGAAGGGATTGACAACCCCTTTATCGCGTTGGTTTCAAGGTTCTTATTTGTTTGTGTAGGTGCGTGGGACTTGAGCGTGGCCTCCTACTGGATTGATACCTTGGTTCTCAAAAACTGAGGGAAATACTTATGCTACTTTGCTGCATCACCCTTTCCTCTTCAAGGGAAAACCAACGCAGTGCTCGAGAGGTAGCATGCATCATCCCGTAACTAACTCATTAGTCACATTGCTTGCAAGGCTTATAGTGATGTGCATTACCGAGAGGGCCTAGAGATACCTCTCCGATTCACGGGGTGACAAATCCTAATCTTGATCTATGCCAACCCAAGAAACACCTTCGGAGACACCTGTAGAGCATCTTTACAATCACCTAGTTACGTTGTGATGTTTGATAGCACACAAGGTGTTCCTCCGGTATTCGGGAGTTGCATAATCTCATAGTGAGAGGAACATGTATAAGTCATGAAGAAAGCAATAGCAATAAAACTAAACGATCATTTATGCTAAGCTAACGGATGGGCCTTGTCCATCACATCGTTCTCCTAATGATGTGACCACGTTCATCAAATGACAACACATGTCTATGGTCAGGAAACTTAACCATCTTTGATTAACGAGCTAATCTAGTAGAGGCATACTAGGGACACTTTGTTTTGTCTATGTATTCACACATGTATCAAGTTTCCGGTTAATACAATTCTAGCATGCATAATAAACATTTATCATGATATAAGGAAATAAAATAATAACTTTATTATTGCCGCTAGGGCATATTTCCTTCACAATATTCCCAAAAAAATCTCAAATAATACAATTGAATGGGGAAGATGTCATTTGTTGGCCCATCAAGAAAATCCCATTAGGTAATAATGTCATACAAGTTCTCTTATACTTGGGCTCTTATATTGACTTAAATAGATAATGGTTATGATAATATGCTGCGCTATGTCAACCAACTCAAAACTTTGTAACGCGTACTTGCTACCTCTTGAGCACTGCGTTGGTTTTCCCTTGAAGAGGAAAGGGTGATGCGGCAAAGTAGCGTAAGTATTTCCCTCAGTTTTTGAGAACCAAGGTATCTCGAGTCCCTTGCACCTACACAAACAAATAAGAACCTTGCAACCAACGCGATAAAAGGGGTTGTCAATCCCTTCACGGCCACTTGCAAAAGTGGGATCTGATAGAGATGATAAGATAATATTTTAATATGATAGA
The DNA here is from genome assembly GCF_002575655.3 of Aegilops tauschii subsp. strangulata. Classification (NCBI taxonomy): domain Eukaryota; kingdom Viridiplantae; phylum Streptophyta; class Magnoliopsida; order Poales; family Poaceae; genus Aegilops; species Aegilops tauschii. The sequence goes on from NC_053035.3 coordinate 387,686,412, forward strand.
GAATAGACCCGGGGGCCATAGGTTTCACTAGTGGCTTCTCTCAAGATAGCATAAGTATTACGGTGGTTGAACAAATTACTGTCGAGCAATTGATAGAATTGAGCATAGTTATGAGAATATCTAGGTATGATCATGTATATAGGCATCACGTCCGTGACAAGTAGACTGACTCCTGCCTGCATCTACTACTATTACTCCACACATCGACCGCTAACAACATGCATCTAGAGTATTAAGTTCATAAGAACAGAGTAACACTTTAAGCAAGATGACATGATGTAGAGGGATAAACTCATGCAATATGATATAAACCCCATCTTTTTATCCTCGATGGCAACAATACAATACGTGCCGTTTCCCCTACTGTCACTGGGATCGAGCACCGCAAGATTGAACCCAAAGCTAAGCACTTCTCCCATTGCAAGAAAGATCAATCTAGTAGGCCAAACCAAACTGATAATTCGAAGAGACTTGCAAAGATAACCAATCATACATAAAAGAATTCAGAGGAGATTCAAATATTGTTCATAGATAATCTTGATCATAAACCCACAATTCATCGGATCTCGACAAACACACCGCAAAAGAAGATTACATCGAATAGATCTCCAAGAGAATCGAGGAGCACTTTGTATTGAGATCCAAAGAGAGAGAAGAAGCCATCTAGCTAATAACTATGGACCCGAAGGTTTGAGGTAAACTACTCACACATCATCGGAGAGGCTATGGTGTTGATGTAGAAGCCCTCCGTGATCAATGCCCCCTCCGGCGGAGCACCGGAAAAGGCCCCAAGATGGGATCTCACGGGTACAGAAGGTTGCGGCGGTGGAATTAGGTTTTCGTGGTGCTCCTCAATGGTTTGGGGGTACGTAGGTATATATAGGAGGAAGAAGTAGGTTGGTGGAGCCACGAGGGGCCCGCGAGGGTGGAGGGCACGCCGAGGGGGGTAGGCGCGCCCCCTGCCTCGTGGCTTCCTCGTTGGTTGCTTGACGTCCACTCCAAGTCCTCTGGATCACGTTTGTTCCAAAAATAACTCTCCCGAAGGTTTCATTCCATTTGGACTCCAGTTGATATTCTTTTTCTGCGAAACACTGAAATAGGCAAAAAAACATCAATTTGGGCTGGGCCTCCGGTTAATAGGTTAGTCCCAAAAATAATATAGAAGTGTATAAATAAGCCCATTAAACATCCAAAACAGAATATATAATAGCATGGAACAATAAAAAATTATAGACACGTTGGAGACGTGTCAAGCATCCCCAAGCTTAATTCTGCTCGTCTTCGAGTAGGTAAGTGATAAAAACAGAAATTTTGATGTGGAATACTTCTTAGCATAATTTTCAATGTAATTCTTTTTATTGTGGCATGAATATTTAGATCTGAAAGATTCAAGATAAAAGTTTAATGTTGACATAAAAATAATAATACTTCAAACATGCTAATCAAGCAATTATGTCTTATCAAAATAACATAGCCAAAGAAAGCTTATCCCTACAAAATCATATAGTTAGGCCATGTTTCAATTTCGTCACACAAAACGTTCTCATCATGCATAACCCCGATGACAAGCCGAGCAATTGGTTCATACTTTTTAACGCGCTTCAGCCTTTTCAACCCTTATGCAATACATGAGCGCAAGCCATGGATATAGCACTATGGGTGGAATAAAGTATAATGACGGGGGTTATGTGAGAAGACAAAAAGGTAGAAAGTCTCACATTGACGCGGCTAATCGATAGGCTATGGAGATGCCCATCAATTGATGTCAATGAGAGGAGTAGGGATTGCCATGCAACGGATGCACTAGAGCTATAAATATATGAAAGCTCAACAAAAGAAACTAAGTGGGTGTGCATCCAACTTGCTTGCTCACGAAGACCTAGGGCATTTTGAGGAAGCCCATCATTGGAATATACAAGCCAAGTTCTATAATGAAAAATTCCCACTAGTATATGAAAGTGACAACATAGGAGACTCTCTATCATGAAGATCACGGTGCTACTTTGAAGCACAAGTGTGGAAAAGGATAGTAACATTGTCCCTTCTCTCTTTTTCTCTCATTTTTTGGGCCTTATCTTTTTTTCTTTGGCCTCTTTTTTTATTTAGTCCGGAATCTCATCCCGACTTGTGGGGGAATCATAGTCTCCATCATCCTTTACTCACATGGGACAATGCTCTAATAATGATGATCATCACACTTCTATTTACTTACAACTCAAGAATTACAACTCAATACTTAGAACAAATTATGACTCTATGTGAATGCCTCCGACGGTGTACTGGGATATGCAATGAATCAAGAGTGACATGTATGAAAAAATTTATGAATGGTGGCTTTGCCACAAATACGATGTCAACTACATGATCATGCGAAGCAGTATGACAATGATGGAGCGTGTCATAATAAACGGAACGGTGGAAAGTTGCATGGCAATATATCTCGGAATGGCTATGGAAATGCCATGATAGGTAGGTATGGTGGCTGTTTTGAGGAAGATATAAGGAGGTTTATGTGTGATAGAGCGTATCATATCACGGGGTTTGTATGCACCGGCGAAGTTTGCACCAACTCTCAAGGCAAGAAAGGGCAATGCACGGTACCGTAGAGGCTAGAAAATTGTGGAAGGTTGAGAGTGCGTATAATCCATGGACTCACATTAGTAATAAGGAACTCATATACTTATTGCAAAAGTTTATTAGCCCTCGAAGCAAATTACTACTACGCATGCTCCTAGAGGGATAGATTGGTAGGAAAAGACCATCGCTCGTCCCCGAGCGCCACTCATAAGGAAAGCAATAAAAGAACACCTTATATGTCAAAATTGTCACACAACTTTTACCATACGTGCATGCTACGGGACTTGCCAACCTTAACACAAGTATTTCTCAATTTCACAATTACTCAATTAGCACACTATAATATTACCACCTTTATATCTCAAAACACTTATCAAGTATTAAACTTCTCATGATATTCAATGAACTCAATATGGAAGTTTTTTATTATGCTCATTTTGGATGCCTATCACATTCGGATTAATTTCACAATTGAAGCAAATTACCATGCTGTTTAAGACTCTCAAAATAATATAAGTGAAGCATGAGAGATCATAATTTCTATAAAATAAAAAACCACCACCGTGCTCTAAAAGATATAAGTGAAGCACTAAAGCAAAAACTATATAGCTCAAAAGATATAAGTGAAGCACATAGAGTATTCTAACAAATTCTGAATCATGTGTGTCTCTCTCAAAATGTGTGTACAGAAAGGATGATTGTGGTAAACTAAAAAGCAAAGACTCAAATCATACAAGATGCTCCAAGCAAAACACATATCATGTGGTGAATAAAAATATAGCCCCAAGTAAAGTTACCGATAGACGAAGACGAAAGAGGGGATGCCTTCCGGGGCATCCCCAAGCTTAGGCTTTTGGTTGTCCTTAAATTTTACCTTGGGTTGCCTTGGGCATCCCCAAGCTTAGGCTCTTGCCAATCCTTGTTCCATAGTCCATCAAATCTTTACCCAAAACTTGAAAACTTCACAACACAAAACTTAACAGAAAATCTCGTGAGCTCCGTTAGCGAAAGAAAACAAAACACCACTTCAAGGTACTGTAATGAACTCATTATTTATTTATATTGGTGTTAAACCTACTGTATTCCAACTTCTCTATGGTTTATAAGATCTTTTACTAGCCATAGATTCATCAAAATAAGCAAACAACACGCGAAAAACAGAATCTGTCAAAAACAGAACAGTCTGTAGTAATCTGTATCTAACGCAAACTTCTGGAACTCATAAAAATCTACCAAAATAGGAAGACCTATATAATTTGTTTATTGATCTACTGCAATTGGAATCAGTATTTTAACACGTTCTGGTGATTTTTAACAATTGTTTTCGTGAACAGAAAGTTTCTGGAATTTTCAGCAAGATCAAATAACTATCATCCAAGAAGATCCTATAGGTTTAACTTGGCACAAACACTAATTAAAAAATAAAAACACATCTAACCAGAGGCTAGATCAAATATTTATTGAATAACAGCAAGGAAAAATATTGGGTTGTCTCCCAACAAGGACTTTTCTTTAAAGCCTTTTAGCTAGGCATTGATAATTTTAATGATGCTGACATGAAAGACAAAAATTGAAGCACAAAGAGAGCATCATAAAACATGTGACAAACACACTTAAGTCTAACATACTTCCTATGCATAGGTATGTTATAAGCAAAAAAATTATCAAGGAAAGCAAAAACTAGCATCTGCAAGGAAGAAGAAAGAGACGATAGCAATCTCAACATGAAGAGAGGTAATTTAGTAACATGAAAATTTCTACAACCATATTTTCCACTCTCATAATAATTACATGTAGGATCATAAGAAAATTCAACAATATAGCTATCACATAACATATTCTCAACACGATCCACGTGCATGCAAAGTTGACACTCTTCCAAAATAGTGGGATTAATATTAACTAAAGTCATGACCTCTCCAAACCCACTTTTATCAAAAACTTCATAAGATTGAACATTCTCCAAATATGTGGGATCTAAAGTTGACACTCTTCCAAACCCACTTTCAATATTATTGCAAACATTATCAATCTCATATTCATCATGGGGCTTAAAGAAATTTTCAAGATCATAAGAAGAATCACCCCAATCATGATTATTGCAACAAGTAGTAGACATAGCAAAACTAGCATCCCCAAGCTTAGGGTTTTGCATATTATAAGCACAATTGACATTAATAGAATTTATACTATCATCATTGCAATCATGCTTTTTATTCAAAGATACATCGTGAATCACTCCATAAAGTACTTTATCACAATTTTCAGATTCACGAATTTCAAGCAAAACTTCATAAAGATAATCTAGTGCACAAAACTCACTAGCAATTGGTTCATCATAATTGGATCTCTTAAAAAGATTAGCAAGCGGACGAGGATCCATAGATCGTAGGTTCTCTGTTTAGCAATAAATAAACAACTATTCCAACCAAACGAGCAAACGAGCCAAGTAAGACATCAAAGCAAACGAAAAGACGAACAGAAGAAGGGTGAATAAAACGGCAAGGGTGAAGTGCGGGGGGGGGGGGGAGGAAAACGAGAGGCAAATGGCAAATAATGTAATGCGAGGGATAAGATTTTGTGATGGGTACTTGGTATGTCTTGACTTGTACGTAGATTCCCCGGCAACGGCGCCAGAAATCCTTCTTGCTACCTCTTGAGCACTCTGTTGGTTTTCCCTTGAAGAGGAAAGGGTGATGCAGCAAAGTAGCGTAAGTATTTCCCTCAGTTTTTGAGAACCAAGGTATCAATCCAGTAGGAGGCCATGCTCGAGTCCCTTGCACCTACACAAACAAATAAGAACCTTTCAACAAACGCGATAAAGGGGTTGTCAATCCCTTCACGGCCACTTGCAAAAGTGAGATCTGATAGAGATGATAAGATAATATTTTTGATATTTTTATGATAAATATTAAATGTAAAGAAAGCAAAATAAACGGTAATAGAAATAACGGTAGATTAATATGATAGAGAATAGACCCGGGGGCCATAGGTTTCACTAGTGGCTTCTCTCAACATAGCATAAGTATTACGGTGGGTGAACAAATTACTGTCGAGCAATTGATAGAATTGAGCATAGTTATGAGAATGTCTAGGTATTATCATGTATATAGGCATCACGTCCGTGACAAGTAGACCGACTCCTGCCTGCATCTACAACTATTACTCCACACATCGACCGCTATCCAGCATGCATCTAGAGTATTAAGTTCATAAGAACAGAGTAACGCTTTAAGCAAGATGACATGATGTAGAGGGATAAACTCATGCAATATGATATAAACCCCATCTTTTTATCCTCGATGGCAACAATACAATACGTGTCGTTTCCCCTACTGTCACTGGGATCGAGCACCGCAAGATTGAACACAAAGCTAAGCACTTCTCCCATTGCAAGAAAGATCAATCTAGTAGGCCAAACCAAACTGATAATTCAAGAGACTTGCAAAGATAACCAATCATACATAAAAGAATTCAGAGGAGATTCAAATATTGTTCATAGATAATCTTGATCATAAACCCACAATTCATCGGATCTCGACAAACACACCGCAAAAGAAGATTACATCGAATAGATCTCCAAGAGAGAGGAGAACTTTGTATTGATATCCAAAGAGAGAGAAGAAGCCATCTAGCTAATAACTATGCACCCGAAGGTTTGAGGTAAACTACTCACACATCATCGGAGAGGCTATGGTGTTGATGTAGAAGCCCTCCGTGATCAATGCCCCCTCCGGCGGAGCGCCGGAAAAGGCCCCAAGATGGGATCTCACGGGTACAGAAGGTTGCGGCAGTGGAATTAGGTTTTCGTGGTGCTCCTCGATGGTTTGGGGGTACGTAGGTATATATAGGAGGAAGAAGTAGGTCGGTGGAGCCACGAGGGGCCCACGAGGGTGGAGGGCGCGCCGAGGGGGGTAGGCGCGCCCCCTGCCTCATGGCTTCCTCGTTGGTTACTTGACGTCCACTCCAAGTCCTCCGGATCACGTTTGTTCCAAAAATAACTCTCCCGAAGGTTTCATTCCGTTTGGACTCCGTTTGATAGTCTTTTTCTGCGAAACACTGAAATAGGCAAAAAACAGCAATTTAGGCTGGGCCTCCGGTTAATAGGTTAGTCCCAAAAATAATATAAAAGTGTATAAATAAGCCCATTAAACATCCAAAACAGAATATATAATAGCATGGAACAATAAAAAATTATAGATATGTTGGAGACGTATCAGTACTCACTAAATAAAAAGAGGGTGAAATCACATGTGGGTTTACACTGGACCTTTTCCGTGTCTGTGTGCAAAGATGGTGAAATCATATGCCATTCCCATTATAAAACTGTTCATGCATGCACAAAATAGATGTTCATACGAAAAGAATGCTCTATATATGCCTAAAAATGAAAATAAAAATAAACGTAAAAGTATAGGTCAAAATAAAAAAATAAAAAACAAAGATATACACTAGAGCAAAAATAAGTAATTTTTTATACAATTTAGGAGAATATGCTAGCTAATCAAATCATATACATCAATAGAGAGGTGTCGAACCTACGATTTTTCCAGCCTTTACTCACATATGCTTCAAGAAAACTTTGATGACAGTTCAACCGATTCAAAATGTATCTAATTCGCTTACGAAATTTTAATAACTCATCGTCCAGACCACCCTTTGTGGGCCTATCCTCTTTATTCTTGCAGCTGGTTTTACTAGGGGGTCCATAGAGCAACTAGGTGGCATATTCGCGGCTCTTTCTGTTAGAGTTTACATAGCATCACTAGGTGACTTGTTTGCAACTAATCTAGAACGAAGAACCCTGACAGTACTCTCAGATGACCTCTAGGATAAGTTCTACTTGACAATACTCGGGAGCCTTTCCTTCCCCTGTTAGCTTCCCTTTTGAAAATTTTAATTTCCCCTGACAGGGATGTGTATGGAAGACAAAAACATTGATGCTTAAGAGTCTCAGGTTTTAGGCTAGAGTTTGCATAATTCCGAGTCTTGGTAATGTCCTTGATAGATCCAGAAGTATTGCTTTTGTCCATCGGATGGAGGCTAGAAACTATTTTATTCTAGTAAAAAAGACGACTTTGGAGAATAGTCTTCTTGTGGAGCGCGGTCACAACAGAATAGGTATCTCTATGTAGTTGCACCAAATGAACCAACACTTACATCAAGCACACGAAATATGATCAACATTTCCCGTCGTAAGAACTGGTCAGATATAACTTATCAAACATTCAAAGCTAACTCGACTTGGCCCAGAGCATTGATGGGAAAAATATTCCTTGCCCGATGAAGATAACTGAGAATGGAAGGATAAGTTTATTTTGTCAAACACATCATTTCGATAATACGATCTTGATTAACACATAGTTTCTGATTCCACTAAGATTTTGGGTTTGAGGAGCCCCTGATCCCGAGTTAGGCATTTTGTAGATAAATTTTATATGCTATGAGTAGTTGCAAGATTAAAAGCTTTTGAATTGTCCTTTGTTAGGACTTTGGAATGTGCAAATTGCACCTTTCGTGTGGAAAAGTGTAAATTGCACTTTACAATCATAGCTTAAAGGTAATGATACATGGTCCACCGTTGTGATCTTTTTTATATTTTAAAGTTCCCCTCGTTGTGCATATTGGCAAGCTGTTGGACACAAATATTTAGCCATTAGACTAAAATGTGCATTCATTTGCTAGTAAAACCAATAAATCTATAATCCCATAGAAGTAGTTTTGACAAAAGCATACTCTGATGTATTTGCCTAGCAAAGAATTTGAACAGTCTTATATATTAATATTCCAATTTACATTTTGGAACAATTCAATTTTTTATCTCTACATGAGCGGTTTAAATTCCAGTCAAGGTTTAGCAGGACGGACAACTGTATCATGGCTAATGAAACTATTTTTGAATAGGAAATGATTCCCTTCACCTGGTCGATCCAGCAAGGGGCGTTCGCAAACTCTAGCGCGCGACCCGTGTCTAGTGTGACTCTCCACGCCGCTCCATCCATTTTCTCTGTTGCAAAAAAAAATCTGCAATAGGACCTCTATTGCAAAAAGTTTATGCAACAAGATCTCTCTTGCGGAATTATATACACACGGCCTCTATTTTGCAAAAAGGATTCTGCAACACGATCTCTGTTGCAAAAGGATTCTGCAACAAGACCTATGTTGCAATTATGGGCAATAGAGAAAAAGGAAACATGTTCATAAAATATTTGCAATAAGGCTCTTATTGAGAAAGGTCGAGCGCAACAAGGATCTTATTGCATAGATCAGAGGAAAGAATGGTTTGGGGTTTTTTTTGCAGCAATTTCGCTGTTGCAGAGAGACATACACAACAATTTGCTTGTTGCAATTCGGTTGGCTCACATGGGGGAGAACCAACTGCTCAATCTGTCTCGCTCCGGTGGTAGGGGAGGCGATCGATCTTTTCCATTGGTACAACCGCCCGACGCCTAGCATGACCCTTTTTAGAACAAATCAATACATAGTTAGAAAAAAATATTTTACAAAGGAAGCACCCATGAAAACTACTATGAGAATAGGAGGCATCAGATATATCCTCGCAGGTGTTGTTGGTACATAAAAGTCTCTTTTCTCTAATTCTCTGTTTCTTTTCTAGTGAGGTCCAATCACTTCTTTTAGTGACGTGCTTTAAACACGTATTTTGAGAACAACTGAAGACAATCAACAAGCTCTTGGATATTGGAGTGCCAAGTTAGGTAGTAGGAAACCATGAAATAGACTGATCGCCTACGTTGTAGTCCGATCTTCGCTCGTTGAAACCCATGATACGTCTCCAACGTATCTATTATTTTTTATTGTTCCATGCTATTATATTATCCATCTAGGATGTTTTATATGCATTTATATGCTCTTTTATATGATTTTTGGGACTAACCTATTAACCTAGAGCCCAGTGCCAGTTTCTGTGTTTTCCTTGTTTTTGAGTTTTGCAGAAAAGGAAAACCAAACGGAGTCCAATTGACCTGAAGGAGATTATTTTTGGACCAGAAGAAGCCCACGGAGCATCGGGGATGGACCAGAGGAGTCCCGAGGCACCCACAAGGGTGGGGGGCGCCCTAACCCCTGGGCGCACCCCCTACCTCTTGGCCGCCTCGGAGACCCCCCTGACTTGTTCCCGACGCCAAAACCTCTTATATATACAGAAACCCCCAGAACATAACCTAGACAGGAGTTCCGCCGCCGCAAGCCTCTATAGCCACCAAAAAGCAATCGGGACCCTGTTCTGGCACCCTGCCAGAGGGGGGATCCCTCACCGGTGGCCATCTTCATCATCCCGGCGCTCTCCATGATGAGGAGGGAGTAGTTCACCCTCGGGGCTAAGGGTATGTACCAGTAGCTATGTGTTTGATCTCTCTCTCTCTCTCTCTCTCTCTCTCTCTCTCGTGTTCTTGATTCGGCACGATCTTGATGTATCGCGAGCTTTGCTATTATAGTTGGATCTTATGATGTTTCTCCCCCTCTACTCTCTTGTAATGGATTGAGTTTTCCCTTTGAAGTGATCATATCGGATTGAGTCTTTAAGGATTTGAGAACACTTTATGTATGTCTTGCATGTGCTTATCTGTGGTGACAATGGGATATTCACGTGATCCACTTGATGTATGTTTTGGTGATCAACTTGCGGGTTCCGTTTGTGAACTTATGCATAGGGGTTGGCACACGTTTTCATCTTGACTCTCCGGTAGAAACTTTGGGGCACTCTTTGAAGTACTTTGTGTTGGTTGAATAGATGAATCTGAGATTGTGTGATGCATATCGTATAATCATACCCACGGATACTTGAGGTGACAATGGAGTATCTAGGTGACATTAGGGTTTTGGTTGATTTGTGTTTTAAGGTGTTATTCTAGTATGAACTCTATGATAGATTGAACGGAAAGAATAGCTTCGTGTTATTTTACTATGGACTCTTGAATAGATCGATCAGAAAGGATAACTTTGAGGTGGTTTCGTACCCTACAATAATCTCTTCGTTTGTTCTCCGCTATTAGTGACTTTGGAGTGACTCTTTGTTGCATGTTGAGGGATAGTTATATGATCCAATTATGTTATTATTGTTGAGAGAATTTGCACTAGTGAAAGTATGAACCCTGGGCCTTGTTTCCTAGCATTGCAATACCGTTTACGCTCACTTTTATCATTAGTTACCTTGCTGTTTTTATATTTTCAGATTACAAAAACCTATATCTACCATCCATATTGCACTTGTATCACCATCTCTTCGCCGAATTAGTGCACCTATAAAATTACCATTCTATTGGGTGTGTTGGGGACACAAGAGACTCTTTGTTATTTGGTTGCAGGGTTGTTTGAGAGAGACCATCTTCAACCTACGCCTCCCACGGATTGAAAAACCTTAGGTCATCCACTTGAGGGAAATTTGCTACTGTCCTACAAACCTCTACACTTGGAGGCCCAACAACGTCTACAAGAAGAAGGTTGTGTAGTAGACATCAACCCACGCAAAATGACGAGGAATCAATGGAAGTGTGGGTAAATACTCAATTAAATATCTTGTACCAATGTAGATTTTTCTTAAAGTAATCTAGATTCAAACTAATGATGCAGAGTTCATTTAAGAAAAGGTTCAAGCTCTGACCCGTCTATTTTTGCCATATTTAATTCCTATGTGATTAGAAAATTGAACCAAGATTAAAGGATGCACTTAGAAATGTTGAGTTTTTAAGGTGTCTACTTCTTCTAAACATAAAATGGGATGGAAGAGGATAAATCCAAATGCTCACATGCATGCATTAATTTTATGAACGCATGCACGCACATGCCCTTAGTATGACCTTCTTCTAGGTACCGAACCAACACAACATCCTGAGACGGACAAAGTCACCACAGGTGCCATGTAGTCAAGGAAAGCGTCTCCTTGCACTTAACGAACATTGCCAGAAAAGCCTGGAATAAATCCAGGAAAATGCGAGCACCAGCGCTAAAGTATGCAACATCAACCCTAGTGAGGTTGTTCCACAGCAAGAAACCTATCCATCTGAGCTACGGTCAGTTCACAACATAAAATGGGTTAGCATAGTAAAATTTACCATATTTTGGAAATGGACATGAGTAAGTAAAATTTACAATGTTGGTCACACCAAGGTTCTCAAAGAAGAAATCTCGAACAATAGAATTGAATGGGGAAGATGGTATTTCTTGGTCCATAAAAACAAACCCATTAGGTACTAAGGTCATATAAGTTATCTTTTACTTGGGCTCTTATACTAACTTAAATAGATAATGGTTATCATAATATGCCGCATTATGTCAAGCCTACTCAAAACTTTGTAATACGTACTCACCAAATAAAAAGATGGTGAAATCACACGAGGGTTTATACCTGACCTTTTCCCATTCTAACCGTGTGCAAAGATGGCGAAATCACATGTCATTCCCATTATAAAGTTGTTCATGCATGTCAAAAGTACACATTCATACAGAAAAAATCTCTATATATGCCTAAAAAAGAAAAGAAAATATAAGTTAAAAACAAAGGTATACACTGAAGGAGGAAAACACAAGTAATTCTTTAATACAATTCAAGAGAAGATGTTAGCTAATAAAATCAAATACATCAATAGAGATGTGGCGAACCTTTGATTTTATAGCCTTCACTAACATATGCATCAAGAAATTATTGTATTCTTGTAAAAAAGACGACTTCGTAGAATTGTTATCTTGTGAAGCGCGGTCACAACGGAATAGCTATCTCTGCGTGGTTGCACGAAAGGAACCAACACCTATGTCAAGTACACAAAGTATAACCAACATTTGTGGTTGTATGAACTCATTACATATAACTTATCAGACATTGATAGCTATCTCGAGTTATCCTAGAGCATTGTTGGGAAAAATATTCCTTGCCCGACGAAGACAACTAAGAACGGAAGGATAAGTTCATTTTGTTAAACGCATCATTTCAGTAATACGGTCTTGACTAACAAATACTTTCTGATTCCACTAAGGTTTTGGGTTTGAGGAGCCCTTGGCTTCGAGTTAGCCATTTGGTAGATAAATTTGGTATGCTACGAGGTGTTGCAAGATTAAAAGCTTTTGAATTGTTCTTTGTTTGGACTTTGGAATGTGTAAATTGCACCTTCCATGTGTAAAAGTGTAAATTGCACTTTACAATCATAGCTTAAAGGTGATGATACATGATGCACCATTGTTCTCATTTTCATATTTTGAAGTTCCCCTCGTTGTGCACATCGGCAAGCCATCAAACACAATAATTTAGCCATTACACTTGTCTAACCTTGCATTTATTTGCTAGTGAAACCAATAAATATATAATCTCATAGAAGTAATTTTGACTAAAGGTTATTCTGATGTCTTTGCCCAATGGGGAATTTGAATGGTCTTTCATATAATAATATTCCACCTTGCATTTTGGAACAATTCAACTTTTTCTCTCTATATGAGCAGTTCAAATTTTCAGTCAATTTTAGCAGGACGAGGAACTGTATCATGAGTAATGAAACTATTTTTGAACAGGAAATGATTCCCTTCACCCGGTCGATCCAGCACGGGGCGTTCGCAACCTCTAGCACACCACAAGTGCCTAGTGTGACCCTCCACGCTGCTCCATCCTTTTTATCTGTTGCAAAAGAAAAACTACATTTGTTGCAAAAAGTTTATGGAACACGACCTCTATTGCAGAATTTTATACACACGACCTCTGTATTTGTAAAAGGATTCTGCAACATGATCTCTATTGCAAAAGGATTCTGCAATATGACCTATGCTGCAATTATGGGTAACACAGAGAAAGGAAATGAGGTTCCCAAAAGATTTTCAATAACGCTCTTGTTACAAAAGGCCTAGCGTAACATGGCTCTTATTGCAAAGATTAGAGGAAAAAATGGTTTTGGGGCCTTTTTTGCAACAAGTTCACTGTTGCAGTGAGATGTGCACAACAACTTGATTATTGCGATTTGGTTGGCTCACGTAAGGGCATGTTCAATGCAAGACGCTGAGATAGGCGGTTATGGAAATAAAATTAATCTCATAAAATAAAAAAACGATTAGAGCGCCTGCGGTTTCAATGCTCGCCGCTAACAACGGGCTCTTAAAGGAAACCTTAGCGCTGCATGCAATCTCTTTTTTCATTGATTCCCAAGTAATCGCTACTTTCACTCATTAAAAAAGGCCAAAGCACCGGATTCCACTTTTTGCGTTGATGCTAGTCCCGACGCCAGGATTTGGCGGCTCAACTTCCCACCGACAAGGGTTTCGATCCTGGCGCCCTTCTCTAGCTCCTTGCATTGTAGATGCCCTAAGGGAGATCCAACAGCTCACTTTATCTCAATCTAGCTGCAGGGGATGCAATCGATCTTTTCCATTGTTTCAACCGCGCGGCGCCTAGCAGGGCCCTTTTTGAAATAAATAAATGATAGTTAGAAAAAAATATTTTACAAAGTAAGCACACATAAAAACTAATATGAGAATAGGAGGCACTAGATATATCCTTGCATTGTTGTTGGTACATAAAAGTCTCTTTTCTCTCATTCTCTATTTCCTTTCTACCGAGGCAATCACTTCTGCTAGTGATGTGCTTTAATCACATAGTCCCAGAAGAATTGAGGGCCATCAACATTCTCTTGGACATTGGAGTGCCAAGTTAGATAGTAGGAACCATCAAATAGACTGATTTCCTACATGGTAATCCGGCCTCCACATCCTCGCAACCCGCACAAAAACGATGAGGAATCAACGGAAGTGTGGGTAGGTAACCTGGTTATCTCTCTTTTGTTTTAAAATGCTCAATTAACTCCCTTGTACCAATGTAGATTTTTTCCTAAAATACTCTAGATTCAAACTAACGATGCAGAGTTTTTTAAGAAAAGATTCAAATTCTCACATATCTATTTTTGCCAAATTTAGTTCTTATGTAATTATACAATTGAACTAGGATTAAAGGATGCACTTAGAAATGTTGGGTTTTTAAGGTGGCTACTTTTTGTAAACATAAAATGGATTGGAAGAGGTCAAACACAAATGCTCACATAAACACATTGTATGAACGCATGCACACACGTGCCACTACTATGAACATCTTCGAGATGTCGATCCGACATAACATCCTGAGATAGACAAAGTCACCAAAGGCGCTTCATAGTCAACGGAAACGTCTCCTCGCTTTTAACGAACATCGCCGGAAAGCCTGGAATAAATCTAGGAAAATGTGAGCACAAGTGCTAAAGTCTGGAACTTGAACCCTGGTGAGGTGGTTCCACCACAAGAAACCTAACCATTTGATCTACGATCAGTTCACAACATAAAATCGGTTAGCATAGTAAAATTGACCATATTTTGGAGATGGACATGAGGAAGTACAATTTTACAATGTTTAAAACTTTATTGGTTGGTCAAGTAAATGTTCTCAATTTTTTTGAACAGTACAATTGAATGGGCAAGATGACATTTCTTGGTCCATAAAAAATCACATGTAGGTTTACACCTAAACTTTTCCCATTCTATCCATGTAGAAAGATGGTGAAATAACATGTCATTCCCATTATAAAGTTGTTCATGCATGTTGAAAATACACGCTCATACAGAAAAATGCTCTATATATGCCTAAAAATGAAAAAGAAAATAAATATAAAAATATAAGTTAAAATAAAAAAGTAAAAAAACAAAGATATACACTATAGGAGGAAACAATAAGTAATTGTTTATACAATTTAGGAGAAGACACTAGCCAATCAAATGAAATACATGAATAGGGAGGTTACAAATCTTTATTTTTTCTAGCCTTCACTGACATATGCTTCAAGACAACTTTGCTGATAGTTCATTCGATTCAAAATGTATCTAATTCACTAATGAATTTTTGATAAGTTATCTTCCAGACCACCCTTTGTGGGTCTATCCCTCTTTAATTTTTTTAGCAGATGGTTTTACTAGAGCATCCACAGAGCCGCTAGATAGCTTCCTCGCGGCTCTTTCTATTAGAGTTTGCACGGCATCACTAGGTGACTAGTCTCCAACTAATCTTGAACAAAGAACCAAGACAGTACTCTCATATGACCTCAAGAATAAGTTCTACTTGACAATACTCGAGAGCCTTTCCTTCCCCTGTTAGCTGCCCTTCTAAAAAAATTCCTTACCCATGATACATATGTGTATGGAAAAGGAAAACTTTTATGCTTAAGGGTCTCAGGGCTCAGGCTAGAGTTTTCATAATTCGAAGTCTTAGTAATGTCCTCGACAGAGCAAGAAGTATTGCTTTTGTCCATCGGATGGTGGCCAGAAAGTATTTAAATCCAGTAAAAAGACGACTTAGGAGAATTGTCTTCTCATGGAGCGTGGTTGCGACGGAATAGTTGTCTCTATGTAGTGCACCAAACGAACCAACACCCGCATCAAGTACACAAAAATATAATCAACATTCGTGGTTGTGAGAATTTATCACATATAACTTACCAAACATCGATAGCTATCTTGATTTGGCCCAGAGTATTGCTGGAAAAAATATTCCTTGCCCGACGAAGATAACTGAGAATGGAAGGATACGTTTATTTTGTGATAATCATCATTTCAATAATACGGTCTTGAGTAACACCATAATTTATGATTCCACTAAGATTTTGGGTTTGAGGATCCCCTGACCCGAGTTAGCCATTTGGTAGATAAATTTGATATGCTATGAGGTGTTGCAATATTAAAAGCTTTTGAATTGTACTTTGTTTGAACTTTGTATGTGTAAATTGCACCTTTTGTGTGGAAAGTGTAAATTGTTCTTTTATGCTTAAGGGCCTTAGGGTTCAGGCTAGAGCATAATTTTGAGCCTCAATAATGTCCTCGTCAAAGCCATAAGAATTGATTTTGTCCATTGGATGGAGGCAAGAAATTATTTTGTTCTAGTAAAAAATGACGGCTTGAGAGAATTGTCTTCTAGCGGAGCGCGATCACAACAGAATAGGGAACTCTATGCAGTTGCACCGAATGAACCAACACCTACAACAAGTATAGAGAGTGTACTCAACATTTCTGGTTGTAAGAACTGATCACGTATAACTTATCAAACATTCATAGCTAACTCGACATGGCCCAGAGCATTGCCGGGAATAGTATTCCTTGACCGACAAAAATAAGTGAGTATAGAAGGATAAGTTTATTTTTTGAAACATATAATTTTGGTAATAAGGTTTTGACTAACACATAATTTTTGAATCCACTAAGATTTTGGGTTTGAGGAGCCCAAAAACCCGAGTTAGCCATTTTGTAGATAAATTTGGTATGCAACGAGGTGTTGCAAGATTAAAAGCTAAGTATGCCGATTGTGATGCATACGAGCAAATTAACAATCAACAAAGAGGGCCAAAAGTGTGTCTTTCTTATCACAAAAACAAGCCTTGCCAGTTTATTTTAGTCAAGTTATCCTTAGAAGCTTACTAAGTACAAGGAAAATTTGAATTTCCTTTGTTTGGACTTTAAAATGTGTAAATTGCACCTTTTGTGTGGAAAAGTATAAATTGCACTTTACAACCATAGCTTAAAGGTAACGATACATGCTCCATTGTTGTGCTCATTTTTATATTTTAAAGTTCCCCCCATGGTGCACATTGGCAAGCTGTCAAACACAAATATTTAGCCATTCCACTTATCTAATTGTGCATTTATTTGCTAGCAAAACCAATAAATATATAATCCTATAGAAGTAGTATTGACAAAAGGATATTGTGGTGTATTTTCCTAGTGGAGAATTTGAATAGTATTGCATATATTAATAGGGAGTTTTATTTCTGCGCCCTTGATCGCTTAGTTGTGTTCAGTTTTGCCCATGGCATCTAAGTTTCCTCACTTTTACCCTCCACCACTGGCCCCATTCTCACAAAAGCCCAATCGGAGCCTTGCCGTCGGGTTAAAGCAGTTGATTGTTACCTGCTCAGTTACTGACGCGTGGGGCCAGAGATCTTAGGACATGTGGGCTACGTATGACAAGTGGGTGATGAGTGGATTTTAAGCATAGTTTTTAGAGTATATTCAAGTGCAAAAATCCCTCATAACATATCCATCTAGCACTTATACATGTCCCCAATGCATAGTTTTTGGTATTTACTCATTTTACCAAGTTCGTTGCATAACTTTTATTTTTATTTAGTTTTATTAGTTTCCCTTTGTTTTTGGTCTTTGTAGGTGTATTGGCATGTTCAAGGACTTGGCACATCAAAAGAACCAACTCGAGAGTCAAACCGGAGAAGTTCCAGGCCTCACATGATGGCCTTATGGAGTATTTGATGATTTTAAATTTATTAAAGTATGCAAATTGAATATCCAAGGCCACAAACACATCGGAATTTTTTCTAGCAATCCAACGAGCCCAAGAACGTCAAAATTGGAGTTCATATGAAGAAATGGCGACCAAAACACGAAAATGTCCAGACCGGATGACGACCTTCCATGCGAGCGTAGCCGCTTGTATGGGCACATGTATGATCTCCAGACAGCTTCATAAATTGGCTAGAAGTTTCCCGATCTTGCTCCGATTTGGTTACGGTTTGTTCCTACAGGATCCTCATCAGTTAAGGCATCATTTGGGTGTGTATTTGACTCCCCTAGAGTCCTTGGATGAAGGGGAGGAGGCTACGGCAATGGAGAAGACCCATGGAGGCCTCCTATATGAAGAGCTCCAACTCTAGCCATCGGGAACATCATCCTCGTTCCACCACAAGTCCGCGCAGCCGCCGAGAAGCTCTCCCATCTCATCTAGGGGGAGGGGGCTCTCCCTCCATCATTATCAGCATGAAGGCCACACAAGAGGAGGAGAAGGAGGCGCAGCCACCATCACCGGGCGCCGACCATAGGCCGGGCGCGCCGGTGCCCATCTCCATCTCCATCTCCATCCTCACATATGTATTTTGTAAGATTGAACATGTTCATGGCAGCAATAAATCATCCCTCTTTGTGTGCCTATTTATCTATGTGTGAGTAATTGATCCAGTTCTAGGTTGAGGTATGATCTAGTACGCACAACTAGTCTTCATGGCTTCAATTAGTATTTACTCTCTTTCGCGTTGCATGTATGTTACTTGCACGTACACGGGGTAGATAGATGAACTTCATGATCCATGGGTTCCATTGTGTATTATTGATATCCGCGTGTGACCTTGACGCGATGTTATGTCTAGTATAACTAGGAATGACAAACCGTGAATGCAAACCATAGGAGAACGATTAGTAGTCTATAAGACTTGTATGCCACTAAGGCGCTCCTCCAGTACTAGTGACACCGACAACCAAGATACCGCCTTTTCTTCTATTCAATCCTACAAGTACAACCCATTTTACTTTGTGTTATAGTTTAGTATATTTCCTGTCCAAGTTTGTAGTCTAGTTAAATCCTCCTTTTATTATTGTTCCAGTAGCAACCGATAGAATAGGCTATTTCCAAACTATGGTTTGGGTGCGAACGTAGCTACGCAGACAACATAGTTGCGGGGTTGATAGTGTCTTCCTATTTTCTCCCTATGTGTTCGACACTCTACTTATCACACGAAAGTGCTGCAACAACCATGTATCCTTGCAGGACATCAAGCATTTTTTGGCGCCGTTGTCGTGGAGCATAGTGCTTGACGTTACCTTCCTACTCGCACATAGTTTATTTTGTTAGTTGTTATCTTATTGTTTTTTTACTTAAAAGCATCTACTCGTCATGCCTACCAAGATGTCTATACAGGACTTTGATAGACTTGCAAGAGAGAATGTTTAAAACCTTGGGGCCAACACCTGAAGGGGTTGGGAAATTGATCCGAGAATACTCGGTATGCTGCATAGTAAGCAATTCACACATGATGATACGGAGGATCTGTACGAAAATTTGCAGCAATTTGAAGAGTTATGTGAGATGTTTAAAATTAAAGCTTTTACTCATGATGCAATGGAATTGAAGACTTCCATTCATTCATTGTTTGCCAAAGCACAAAATTGGCTAGTACCTCACCCTGTAGGTACTTTTGAAACTTGGGAAAAATTGTCTGGCGCATTCTTGTATCGTTTCTACTCGCCATGGAAGGCTTATGGAGTGAGGTGCATGATCGTAAACTTGAACCAAAAACCAGGTGAAAGTCTTGTTAAGGCTTATCGAAGGTACAACTCTCTACTGCGTATTTGTCCTCATCATAAATTTGCTTCAAGGCTAATAATACATTTCTTTCATGGATGACTACATAATGAATGTAAAGAGAGATTAGATCTTACTACCAAAGGAGCTTTTAAGGATGAAACTGTTAAACAATGTTGGAAATTATTAGATGAAATTGATGAGAATGCTAGCAATTGGGAATGAGATATAGGAGGCGATGGAGGACTAGAACTTCAATATGATTGTATTAAAACTTACTCCGACTCTGAAAATGTCAAAAACCTGAGCCAAAAGTTTCATCTTGATCCTGACACTATCTTGTAGATTGCCAAAAATTATACTGACCATTTGCGATTACCAAAAGAAGGAATGTGAGCATTACACCAAGAAAATGGAAGTACCAGTAGCATTGATAAACACTTCTTGCGATGTATCTACAAATTGTAGACTTCCCCATGCAGGAAACAAGTTGGTGCAGGACATAATGAGAATTTTTTTCTCCTAGCAGGTGACACAAGAAGAAATGTGTTAACAAAGTTCCACATTCGAAGAAACATGGCTGAATCACTCCAAAACAGTTGATGTTTGCAAGATTGATATAGCTCCAAAGGTCGGAAGAGAGAAGGTCTACAAAGAGCAACATATGCAACATGAACAAGTGTGTGTAGAGAAGGAAATGTGCAACAAGGAAGAAGAGGAGGAACATATTGATCACCCACCCTCACCTTCCACCTACCAGAGTAACCTTTTGCACACCCTTAATATGTAATTTGATAATGCAACTCTCAAAAAGGATATAACTTCCATGGGTAATAAGGAACTACTACATATAATAAACACTTGCATCTTTGATATGTTCTTTGAATCAACATTTTTGTTTTTGTTGCAATTCTCATGAGCACATTTATTTCCAGTGCACAAATGCTCCTGACAAGGTGATAGCACTTTATATTAGTAGTATAATAAAAGCCACCGAGGAATTCAGGCGGTGTGTGTTATGCAAAAGTGCATGGATGTTATTTCTTGAGATCCAGGCAGTTCAATGCCGCAACAAAGATGCCATGATCGACTGGATGTATGACATGGTGAATTCCATATACAAGTATTGCATAGAGCATCTTCCTGATGAAGAGTTGGGAGGAAAGTTCGAAGGAAAAGATGAGGAAGAAGTGGAGGTCACCGAGGAAGCACGGCTCCGTACATGCGCCTTCATAAATAAACTCTTCGGAACACGAGAATAAGAATATGATGATAACTCTACTTCAGATGAATGTGATGCTAATGATGTCCACGTGCAGGAGTGTCACCCTCAAAATGAGGATGAAAATTATTATGAGTCACTGGATATCCTATTTAAGGAGTCTAGACTTAGCAATCATGATGAACCGGAAGTGAAGCCTAGCACATCTCCAGTAATTCTTAGCTATGCATTTTGTCACACTTATATGGTGTAGGAAATCCTACCAGAGAAGGGTGCATTCTCGGCTTCTAAAGAATTTCATGAAGTGTTTGCTCACAACAGTACCCAAGTTAAAATTTTGAAGTTTAAATATAATCCTCTAACCCTCTTGTTGCAGAAAATCGAGGAGATATGCTTATCTCATCCAGTGCAACAACTCTGGCTTGAGAGCGAAGACTTGTTCATCTACATAATGCCGATGCACCGCAAGAGGGTACGACTTCGACAAAATTTGCTATGAAGTGCTCTGAAACTTGGTTGAAGGAAATAAATGCAGCATCAAAGCCTAGCTATATGGCTCTAAAGAAAGTGCTGTCGGGAGGCAACCCGGAAGTAAGTAGGAGTCTTTATTAGTTTTGTGTCTTTTGTGTTTAGTTTGTATTCATATGTTTGCACTGGCACTTTGCATGAATTGCTATTAAAGTTGGTTTGGTTTAAGTCTTCATTAGGTGAAAAAATTTGTCTGCTCAATTTTTTTGTAAGTGGTACCATCTCACTATTGGATCTTCTTAATATTTTCCTAGTACAAGAGTTGGAACTAACCCCGCAGGAATATTCGAAGGAAATGAAGTTCCAGACAAAACAGAGCAAAAGACGGTGTTATATACGACTGTCCATGGTCGTATGCAAGGTTATATTGAGCGAGGGAGGAGCCAACAAAAAAGTCCAGAGGCAATAGAGCCAACGACGGCGTTCCATACGAGCGGGTATGCTCGTATGAGCGCTCATACGATTGTTGGGCAGAAGTGACTGGAGATCCAGAGCGCAAGATGGTGTTTCATACGAACGCGGGCACTTGTACGTGCACTCGTATGGCTAGGTGTTGACAATGTGTACTACGCCAGCGAAAGATGGCGGACCGTACTGTAACACCCCGCATGTAACTTGCCATATTTGTAACTCCGACTCTTGCCATTTCCGGCTATGTGTTATGATTTTCCCTCCGTTGTCAGGTTTTGTCTTTCGTTTTGTATTTTGTCATGTCATGCATTTTCATATCATGTCATCATGTGCATTGCATTTGCATACGTGTTCGTCTAATGCATCCGAGCATTTTCCCCGTTGTCCGTTTTCCAATCCGGCGCTCCTATCTCCTCTGGTGCACCCCTCTTGTTTTCTTTCATGTGCGTGTGTCAAACTTTCTCGGAATGGACCGAGGCTTGTCATGTGGCCCTAGTATACCACCCG
The DNA here is from genome assembly GCF_002575655.3 of Aegilops tauschii subsp. strangulata. NCBI lineage: Eukaryota > Viridiplantae > Streptophyta > Magnoliopsida > Poales > Poaceae > Aegilops > Aegilops tauschii. Next base: position 387,708,749 of record NC_053035.3, read on the forward strand.
GAGGCTACCGGTCAAGTTTCGTTCCATTCGGAGGTCGTTTGGTACTCCAACGGTTAACCGGGCATCCGCAAAGTCCATTTGAGTGTCCAGAAACCCCCCCCTCCAAAACCAGCCCCAAACCCACCAAACTCTCTTCCAAACTCTAGGTCGTTCGATCACGATCGTGTGGGCGAAAACCGCACCTCATTTGGAGTCTCCTAGCTCCCTCTACCTATAAAACTCCATCTCCCCCGAAAAACGGAATCGCAGACTAACCCTAGCTCCTCCCTCCGCGCCGCGCCGGACGCGTCCGCTCCGGCCGGACAACGTCCGCCGCGCCGCCCGGCCAATCGCAGGCCGCCACGTGTCGCCGCCGACCTCCGTCCGCCGCGGCCCGCTCGGCCCACGGGAGGCCCTCCCGGCCCGCAGCTCCCCCGTCCGCCGCCCGCGCCCCGTCATCGCCGCCTCGCCGCCGGCCATCGCCGCCTCGCCGCCGCGGCTGCGCCGCCCGTGCCCGCGTCGCCGGTGACTCCCCGCCGCCGCCCGTCGCCGGGGCCCCGCCGCCTTCCTCGCCGGCCGGCGACCCCCCTATCCCGTTGGTATCAGAGCCAGGCATGAATTTGTGACGGAAAAGATCCCTATCCCGTTGAAGGTTGTGTCTCCAGGCAAACAAATGACATCTAATAATTGTGTCCCGGATGTTTCCATCAAGATGGGCGACTATGAATTTCAGTCTTCTCCAATTGTTCTTGGTGACTCGGATATTGATCTTATTCTCGGGATGGACTGGCTTTCTAAGCACAAGGCTCAACTTGATTGTGCTGCCAGGGAAATTCAATTGACACACTCTTCTGAGGATGTGATTATTTATGCCGCTCGTGATGAAACCATTCGGTTTTTCTCTCTCAATGAGAAGGGTGAATTGAATGCCATCTCTCAAATTCCAGTCGTTTGCGAGTATCAAGATGTCTTTCTAGAAGAGCTTCCGGGTATGCCTCCTCATCGGCCAGTTGAGTTCGTTATCGAACTGGAGCCTGGTACTGAACCCGTTTGCAAGCGTCCATACAAGCTTGGACCCAACGAGCTGAAGAAATTGAAGAAACAACTCGATGAACAAGAGCGTCTGGGTTTGATCAGACCGAGTTCTTCTCCTTGGGGTTGTGGTGTTCTTTTTGTCAAGAAGAAGGATGGCACGGACCGACTTTGTGTCGACTACCGTCCATTGAACAAGAAGACAATCAAGAACAAGTATCCACTTCCCAACATCAATGAGCTATTTGAGCAACTCAAAGGCGCTAAAGTATTCTCGAAGCTTGACCTTCGTATGGGTTATCATCAGATTCGCATTCGTGAAGAAGATATTCCCAAGACAGCATTCAGAACAAGCTTTGGTTCTTATGAATATACTGTCGTGTCTTTCGGCCTTGTCAATGCTCCTCCAGTGTTCTCTCGGATGATGAATTTCATCTTCAACCCCTATACCAATGAATTCGTTCTGGTGTATCTCGATGATATCTTGGTCTTCTCCAAGAACAAGTAGGATCATGCCAAACATTTGCGATTGGTGCTCGACAAGCTCAGAGAGTATCAATTCTATGCGAAGTTCTCCAAATGTGAGTTTTGGCTCGATGAAGTTCTTTTCCTTGGTCACATCATCTCTGCCAAGGGCATCGCTGCTAACCCCGAGAAGGTGTCCGCAGTTCTGGATTGGGAACCTCCTCAAAATGTCAAGCAGCTTCGAAGTTTTCTGGGTCTTGCAAGCTATTGCCGAAGATTCGTTGAGAATTTTTCCAAGATTGCAAAGCCTCTTTCCAACCTCCTACAGAAGCATGTGAAGTATTTCTGGTCTCCTGAGTGTGACGTTGCTTTCAACACTCTCAAAGAGAAACTAGTCACAGCTCCTGTCTTGACTCCTCCTGATGAATCCAAGCCGTATGAAGTTTTCTGTGATGCTTCTCTCCAAGGTCTCGGTGCTGTGTTAATGCAAGAGAAGAAAGTTGTGGCCTATACCTCTCGGTAGTTGAAGCCCAACGAGAAGAACTACCCCACTCACGACTTGAGTTGGCGGCAGTTGTCCATGCGTTGATTACGTGGAGACATCTCTTGTTGGGAAGACAAGTGGACATTTTCACTGATCAGAAGAGTCTCAAGTATATCTTCACTCAACCCAACCTCAACCTCAGGCAGACTCGATGGGTCGAAATGATTCAAGAGTACAATCCGAGTATTGAATATACTCCAGGCAAGGCCAATGTCATTGCAGATGCATTAAGCAGGAAGGCTTATTGCAACAGCTTAATCCTCAAGCCTTTCCAACCGGATCTTTGTGAAGCTTTCCGCAAGCTGAATCTCCAAGTTGTTCCTCAAGGCTTTCTTGCCAACCTCATAGTCTCTCCTACTTTGGAAGATCAAATTCTTGAGGCACAACTCCTTGATGCCATGGTGAAGAAGGTGAAATGTGGTATCGACAAGGGTCTTTCCAAATACAAGTGCTATCGCATTGATGACAGAGACACTTTGTTCTTCGAGGACCGGATTGTGGTTCCGAAAGGTGATCTAAGGAAAGTCATAATGAACGAGGCGCGCAATTCTCTCCTGTCCATTCATCCTGGAAGTACGAAGATGTATCATGACCTCAAGCAGTCGTATTGGTGGACTCGAATGAAGCGAGAAATTGCCCAATTCGTGAATGAATGTGATGTCTGCCGAAGAGTGAAAGCAGAACACCAACGCCCAGCTGGTCTCCTCCAACCTCTTGCTATCCCAGAATGGAAGTTTGATCATATCGAAATGGACTTCATGACTGGATTTCCCAAGTCCAAGCGCGGAAATGATGCTATCTTTGTTGTCATTGACAAGCTTTCTAAAGTGGCTCATTTCCTTCCAATCAAAGAATCCATCACAGCAGCTCAGCTGGCAGAGCTTTACACCTCCAGAATTGTCTCTTTGCACGGCATTCCACAATTGATTTCTTCTGATCGTGGAAGCATCTTCACCTCTAAGTTCTGGGACTCCTTCCAGAAGGCCATGGGCACAAACATTCGCTTCAACACAGCTTTCCATCCTCAAACTAGTGGCCAAGTCGAGCGAGTCAATCAAATTCTTGAAGATATGCTCAGGGCTTGTGTCATTTCTTTTGGCATGAAATGGGAAGATTGTCTCCCATATGCTGAATTCTCCTACAACAACAGCTTCCAAGCGAGTTCGGGCAAGGCCCCATTCGAGATTCTCTATGGCAGAAAGTGCCGTACTCCTCTCAATTGGTCAGAGACTGGTGAACGCCAACTTCTTGGCAATGACTTAATCACTGAAGCTGAAGAAATGTGTAAAGTCATCCGTGATAATCTCAAAGCCGTGCAGTCGAGCCAGAAGAGTTACTATGATAGTAAGCATCGTGATTTGGCTTTCGAGATCGGAGACCATGTCTACCTCCGCGTCTCTCCAATGAAAGGCACTCGTCGCTTCGGTATCAAAGGGAAGCTTGCCCCTAGATACGTGGGTCCTTTCAAGATCATTGGTAAAAGAGGCGACCTCGCCTATCAACTTGAGCTTCCTTCCAACTTCGCGAACGTGCACGATGTGTTCCAGGTGTCACAGCTCCGCAAGTGCTTCAAGACGCCTGAGCGCACTATCAACTTCGAAGAGATTGACCTCCAAGAAGATTTGTCTTATCATGAGCACCCAGTTGCTATTCTTGAAGAAACTGAGCGCAAGACTCGCAACAAGTCGATCAAATTCCTGAAAGTGAAGTGGTCGCACCATTCCGACCGGGAAGCCACATGGGAACGCGAGGACCATCTCCGTTCCGAATATCCGGAGTTCTTTCAGTCCTAGATCTCGGGACGAGATCCTCTCGTAGTGGTGGAGTGTTGTAACACCTCGCATGTAACTTGCCATATTTGTAACTCCGACTCTTGCCATTTCCGGCTTTGTGTTATGATTTTCCCTCCGTTGTCGGGTTTTGTCTTTCGTTTTGTATTTTGTCATGTCATGCATTTTCATATCATGTCATCATGTGCATTGCATTTGCATACGTGTTCGTCTCATGCATCCGAGCATTTTCCCCGTTGTCCGTTTTCCAATCCGGCGCTCCTATCTCCTCCGGTGCACCCCTCTTGTTTTCTTTCGTGTGCGTGTGTCAAACTTTCTCGGAATGGACCGAGGCTTGTCATGTGGCCCTAGTATACCACCCGGAGGCTACCGGTCAAGTTTCGTTCCATTCGGAGGTCGTTTGGTACTCCAACGGTTAACCGGGCATCCGCAAAGTCCATTTGAGTGTCCAGCAAAACCCCCCTCCAAAACCAGCCCAAAACCCACCAAACTCTCTTCCATGCTCTAGGTCGTTCGATCACGACCGTGTGGGCGAAAACCGCACCTCATTTGGAGTCTCCTAACTCCCTCTACCTATAAAACTCCATCTCCCCCGAAAAACGGAATCGCAGACTAACCCTAGCTCCTCCCTCCGCGCCGCGCCGGACGCGTCCGCTCCGGCCGGACAACGTCCGCCGCGCCGCCCGGCCAATCGCAGGCCGCCACGTGTCGCCGCCGACCTCCGTCCGCCGCGGCCCGCTCGGCCCACGGGAGGCCCTCCCGGCCCGCAGCTCCCCCGTCCGCCGCCCGCGCCCCGTCATCGCCGCCTCGCCGCCGGCCATCGCCGCCTCGCCGCCGCGGCTGCGCCGCCCGTGCCCGCGTCGCCGGTGACTCCCCGCCGCCGCCCGTCGCCGGGGCCCCGCCGCCTTCCTCGCCGGCCGGCGACCCCCCGCCCCCCCCCCCCCGCCGACCTCCTCCTCCCTTCGGGTCGCCGCCCCCTCTTCCTCCATCGCCGGCGGCAGCCCGAGCCGGCGAGCTCCGGTAGCCGACGAAGCCCGATCCGATCTGGATCTCTCCCTCTGTACGTTGACTTTTTCCCCCGAGCCCCCTCTTTTTCTTCAAGTCATGGAACTTTCTCAGCATCTTGCCATGTTCGTAGCTCTATAACTCCTTGCATGTAGCTCCTATTCGCGCGTGTAATATGTCGAATTGTTCGACCCATGATGCTCTTCATTTTGTTCAATTGCACCATATTCATTAGAGGTCATCTTGATGCCCAAATCTCTGTTGGAAGAGGGCTAGTTGCTGTTATTCTCTGGTTCTTGACAGAACTTGGAGATTTGTCATTTTTGTATCATTTTATCTGTGCATCTTTTGAGCGTGAGCTCTACATGTATTTTGAAGTATGCTATGCCATATTTCCAGTAGTATAGTCCATGTATTTTTGTGATCTCTATGGTGACTAGCACAAGCATGCAAAGTAGGCCCCGTAATATTTCTGATTTCAGGGACTTGATCACAAAGTCCTTGTCTGCTGTAATTTTGTTGCCATGTAAACTTGATGCTACAGAGAGATCCATCCATATTTTGGAGATGTTCAGTAAGGATGTTTTGTAGCTATAGTTGTAATTGATCCATTCCTGCAATTTTGTGCAATTATGGAGTGCCATAGCATCACTCAATCTTGCTCTACTTTTGCTATAAAATATTTCTGGCAGATTCTTAACATGATATGCAATTTTGCCAAGCTTATTGTAGTTGATCCATACATGCTATGTTTTTGTTCTTGCCATGGTTAGCTTCATAAACATGCCATCTTGCTGTAGGCGTGCTTGGTTTGTCATGAATTGCTCTGTAGTGAGTGCATCAAGCTCACAAAGAGGCCTACATATTATTATTTCTGCCATGCTCTGTTTTCTGCTAAGTCTGAAACCTGTTAACGAAACTTGCTATGTTTACATGCTTGCCATCATATCTTCTTGTCCTTTTTGCCTTATGGTCAGTAATGGACTTTTGTCATGTGCATTTAGTAGAACACTTACATGCCTTGTTTTGCTATGTTAATTTCCTGTAGCATGTTGATTTCGTGCTCTGAACATTGCTACGTGATGCTGATTTCTGCCATGTCCAGTTTTTCACCAAGTCTGTGAACCTGTAATCTTTTGCACTTTTGCCATGCTTGTTTGAGCTTGATATGTTGTGAACTAGCCATAGCTCAGTGTTCATCTTTTGTCAAGCATCTCCTGTAGATTACTGCCATGTGCTTTGTTGCTATGTTGGGGTGCTGTAACATTGTTGCTTGTTACATTTTAAGTGCTATCTTGCTGTTAACCGCAGATTCGTGTCATTCTTGTTTTGCTTGCCATTTGCAAACCGTGCATCCGATTCCGGTGATCTTTATATCGATTTCGACCGAAATCATCTCATCTTTCCAGTGGCATGCTTGGTTTGCCAAGTTACTGCCATGTTCATCATTTTCCTTCCGAGCACGCATATGCATCGCATATCCTATCTTGCATATCATACATGTTTTGCATCATGTTGCTTGCGCATTTCTCGTTGTTGATTGTGGTTCCGTTTGCTTGTGTTCTTGTCTTGGGTAGAGCCGGGAGACGAGTTCGTGAACGAGGAACCTGTCGAGTACGCTTACGAGGATCAAGCTTTCGACAACTCTGAGAATCTTGCAGGCAAGATGACCACCCCTCGAAATCACTTCTATCTTTGCTATGCTAGTTGTTCGCTCTATTGCCATGCTCCGCTACCTATCACTTGCTATATCATGTCTCCCATTTTAGCCATGTCAGCCTCTAACCACCCGTTCCTAGCAAACCGTTGTTTGGCTATGTTACCGCTTTTGCTCAGCCCCTCTTATAGCGTTGCTAGTTGCAGGTGAAGTTGAAGTTTGCTCCATGTCAGAACATGGATATGTTGGGATATCACAATATCTCTTATTTATTTAATGCATCTATATATTTGGTAAAGGGTGGAAGGCTCGGCCTTATGCCAGGTGTTTTGTTCCACTCTTGCCGCCCTAGTTACTGTATACCGGGATTATGTTCCTTGAGTTTGCGTTCCTTACGCGGTCGGGTGATTTATGGGACCCCCTTGACAGTTCGCCTTGAATAAAACTCCTCCAGCAAGGCCCAACTTTGGTTTTACCATTTGCCACCTAAGCCTTTTCCCCCGGGTTTTCGCGAGCCCGAGGATCATCTTTATTTAAACCCCCGGGCCAGTGTTCCTCTGAGTGCTGGTCCAAACTAGAGCCACTTGCAGCGCCACCTTGGGGAAACTCGAGGATTGGTTTTAGCTGTACGTAGTGTTCATCCGGTGTGCCCTGAGAACGAGATATGTGCAGCTCCTATCGGGATTTGTCGGCACATTCGGGCGGCTTTGCTGGTCTTATTTTACCATTGTCGAGATGTCTTGTAAACCGGGATTCCGAGACTGATCGGGTCTTTCCGGGAGAAGGTTTATCCTTCGTTGACCGTGAGAGCTTATGATGGGCTAAGTTGGGACACCCCTGCAGGGTATTATCTTTCGAAAGCCGTGCCCGCGGTTATGTGGCAGATGGGAATTTGTTAATATCCGGTTGTAGAGAACTTGTCACTTGACCCAAGTAAAATACATCAACTGCGTGTGTAGCCGTGATGGTCTCTTCTCGGCGGAGTCCGGGAAGTGAACACGGTCTGTGTTATGTATGACGTAAGTAGGTGTTCAGGATCACTTCTTGGTCATTGCTAGATGACGGCCGTTCCGTTGCTTCTCTTCTCGCTCTCATTTGCGCAAGTTAGCCACCATATCTGCTTTTGCCGCTGCAGCTCCACCTCATTGCACCATCCTTTCCTACCAGCTTAAATAGTCTTGATCTCGCGGGTGTGAGATTGCTGAGTCCCCGTGACTCACAGATTCTACCAAAACAGTTGCAGGTGCCGACGATGCCAGTGCAGATGATGGCGTCGATCTCAAGTGGGAGTTCGACGAGGAACGTGGTCGTTACTATGTGTCTTTTCCTGATAATCAGTAGTGGAGCCCAGTTGGGACGATCGGGGATCTAGCATTTGGGGTTGTCTTATTTTCATCTGGATTTTGACCGTAGTCGGTCTATATGATTGTATTTTGGATGATGTATGAATAATATTTATGTATTGTGTGAAGTGGTGATTGTAAGCCTACTCTTTATCCCATTCTTGTTCATTACATGGGATTGTGTGAAGATGACCCTTCTTGCGACAAAACCACCATGCGGTTATGCCTCTAAGTCGTGACTCGACACGTGGGAGATATAGCCGCATCGTGGGCGTTACAAGTTGGTATCAGAGCCAGGCATGAATTTGTGACGGAAAAGATCCCTATCCCGTTGAAGGTTGTGTCTCCAGGCAAACAAATGACATCTAATAATTGTGTCCCGGATGTTTCCATCAAGATGGGCGACTATGAATTTCAGTCTTCTCCAATTGTTCTTGGTGACTCGGATATTGATCTTATTCTCGGGATGGACTGGCTTTCTAAGCACAAGGCTCAACTTGATTGTGCTGCCAGGGAAATTCAATTGACACACTCTTCTGAGGATGTGATTATTTATGCCGCTCGTGATGAAACCATTCGGTTTTTCTCTCTCAATGAGAAGGGTGAATTGAATGCCATCTCTCAAATTCCAGTCGTTTGCGAGTATCAAGATGTCTTTCTAGAAGAGCTTCCGGGTATGCCTCCTCATCGGCCAGTTGAGTTCGTTATCGAACTGGAGCCTGGTACTGAACCCGTTTGCAAGCGTCCATACAAGCTTGGACCCAACGAGCTGAAGAAATTGAAGAAACAACTCGATGAACAAGAGCGTCTGGGTTTGATCAGACCGAGTTCTTCTCCTTGGGGTTGTGGTGTTCTTTTTGTCAAGAAGAAGGATGGCACGGACCGACTTTGTGTCGACTACCGTCCATTGAACAAGAAGACAATCAAGAACAAGTATCCACTTCCCAACATCAATGAGCTATTTGAGCAACTCAAAGGCGCTAAAGTATTCTCGAAGCTTGACCTTCGTATGGGTTATCATCAGATTCGCATTCGTGAAGAAGATATTCCCAAGACAGCATTCAGAACAAGCTTTGGTTCTTATGAATATACTGTCGTGTCTTTCGGCCTTGTCAATGCTCCTCCAGTGTTCTCTCGGATGATGAATTTCATCTTCAACCCCTATACCAATGAATTCGTTCTGGTGTATCTCGATGATATCTTGGTCTTCTCCAAGAACAAGTAGGATCATGCCAAACATTTGCGATTGGTGCTCGACAAGCTCAGAGAGTATCAATTCTATGCGAAGTTCTCCAAATGTGAGTTTTGGCTCGATGAAGTTCTTTTCCTTGGTCACATCATCTCTGCCAAGGGCATCGCTGCTAACCCCGAGAAGGTGTCCGCAGTTCTGGATTGGGAACCTCCTCAAAATGTCAAGCAGCTTCGAAGTTTTCTGGGTCTTGCAAGCTATTGCCGAAGATTCGTTGAGAATTTTTCCAAGATTGCAAAGCCTCTTTCCAACCTCCTACAGAAGCATGTGAAGTATTTCTGGTCTCCTGAGTGTGACGTTGCTTTCAACACTCTCAAAGAGAAACTAGTCACAGCTCCTGTCTTGACTCCTCCTGATGAATCCAAGCCGTATGAAGTTTTCTGTGATGCTTCTCTCCAAGGTCTCGGTGCTGTGTTAATGCAAGAGAAGAAAGTTGTGGCCTATACCTCTCGGTAGTTGAAGCCCAACGAGAAGAACTACCCCACTCACGACTTGAGTTGGCGGCAGTTGTCCATGCGTTGATTACGTGGAGACATCTCTTGTTGGGAAGACAAGTGGACATTTTCACTGATCAGAAGAGTCTCAAGTATATCTTCACTCAACCCAACCTCAACCTCAGGCAGACTCGATGGGTCGAAATGATTCAAGAGTACAATCCGAGTATTGAATATACTCCAGGCAAGGCCAATGTCATTGCAGATGCATTAAGCAGGAAGGCTTATTGCAACAGCTTAATCCTCAAGCCTTTCCAACCGGATCTTTGTGAAGCTTTCCGCAAGCTGAATCTCCAAGTTGTTCCTCAAGGCTTTCTTGCCAACCTCATAGTCTCTCCTACTTTGGAAGATCAAATTCTTGAGGCACAACTCCTTGATGCCATGGTGAAGAAGGTGAAATGTGGTATCGACAAGGGTCTTTCCAAATACAAGTGCTATCGCATTGATGACAGAGACACTTTGTTCTTCGAGGACCGGATTGTGGTTCCGAAAGGTGATCTAAGGAAAGTCATAATGAACGAGGCGCGCAATTCTCTCCTGTCCATTCATCCTGGAAGTACGAAGATGTATCATGACCTCAAGCAGTCGTATTGGTGGACTCGAATGAAGCGAGAAATTGCCCAATTCGTGAATGAATGTGATGTCTGCCGAAGAGTGAAAGCAGAACACCAACGCCCAGCTGGTCTCCTCCAACCTCTTGCTATCCCAGAATGGAAGTTTGATCATATCGAAATGGACTTCATGACTGGATTTCCCAAGTCCAAGCGCGGAAATGATGCTATCTTTGTTGTCATTGACAAGCTTTCTAAAGTGGCTCATTTCCTTCCAATCAAAGAATCCATCACAGCAGCTCAGCTGGCAGAGCTTTACACCTCCAGAATTGTCTCTTTGCACGGCATTCCACAATTGATTTCTTCTGATCGTGGAAGCATCTTCACCTCTAAGTTCTGGGACTCCTTCCAGAAGGCCATGGGCACAAACATTCGCTTCAACACAGCTTTCCATCCTCAAACTAGTGGCCAAGTCGAGCGAGTCAATCAAATTCTTGAAGATATGCTCAGGGCTTGTGTCATTTCTTTTGGCATGAAATGGGAAGATTGTCTCCCATATGCTGAATTCTCCTACAACAACAGCTTCCAAGCGAGTTCGGGCAAGGCCCCATTCGAGATTCTCTATGGCAGAAAGTGCCGTACTCCTCTCAATTGGTCAGAGACTGGTGAACGCCAACTTCTTGGCAATGACTTAATCACTGAAGCTGAAGAAATGTGTAAAGTCATCCGTGATAATCTCAAAGCCGTGCAGTCGAGCCAGAAGAGTTACTATGATAGTAAGCATCGTGATTTGGCTTTCGAGATCGGAGACCATGTCTACCTCCGCGTCTCTCCAATGAAAGGCACTCGTCGCTTCGGTATCAAAGGGAAGCTTGCCCCTAGATACGTGGGTCCTTTCAAGATCATTGGTAAAAGAGGCGACCTCGCCTATCAACTTGAGCTTCCTTCCAACTTCGCGAACGTGCACGATGTGTTCCAGGTGTCACAGCTCCGCAAGTGCTTCAAGACGCCTGAGCGCACTATCAACTTCGAAGAGATTGACCTCCAAGAAGATTTGTCTTATCATGAGCACCCAGTTGCTATTCTTGAAGAAACTGAGCGCAAGACTCGCAACAAGTCGATCAAATTCCTGAAAGTGAAGTGGTCGCACCATTCCGACCGGGAAGCCACATGGGAACGCGAGGACCATCTCCGTTCCGAATATCCGGAGTTCTTTCAGTCCTAGATCTCGGGACGAGATCCTCTCGTAGTGGTGGAGTGTTGTAACACCTCGCATGTAACTTGCCATATTTGTAACTCCGACTCTTGCCATTTCCGGCTTTGTGTTATGATTTTCCCTCCGTTGTCGGGTTTTGTCTTTCGTTTTGTATTTTGTCATGTCATGCATTTTCATATCATGTCATCATGTGCATTGCATTTGCATACGTGTTCGTCTCATGCATCCGAGCATTTTCCCCGTTGTCCGTTTTCCAATCCGGCGCTCCTATCTCCTCCGGTGCACCCCTCTTGTTTTCTTTCGTGTGCGTGTGTCAAACTTTCTCGGAATGGACCGAGGCTTGTCATGTGGCCCTAGTATACCACCCGGAGGCTACCGGTCAAGTTTCGTTCCATTCGGAGGTCGTTTGGTACTCCAACGGTTAACCGGGCATCCGCAAAGTCCATTTGAGTGTCCAGCAAAACCCCCCTCCAAAACCAGCCCAAAACCCACCAAACTCTCTTCCATGCTCTAGGTCGTTCGATCACGACCGTGTGGGCGAAAACCGCACCTCATTTGGAGTCTCCTAACTCCCTCTACCTATAAAACTCCATCTCCCCCGAAAAACGGAATCGCAGACTAACCCTAGCTCCTCCCTCCGCGCCGCGCCGGACGCGTCCGCTCCGGCCGGACAACGTCCGCCGCGCCGCCCGGCCAATCGCAGGCCGCCACGTGTCGCCGCCGACCTCCGTCCGCCGCGGCCCGCTCGGCCCACGGGAGGCCCTCCCGGCCCGCAGCTCCCCCGTCCGCCGCCCGCGCCCCGTCATCGCCGCCTCGCCGCCGGCCATCGCCGCCTCGCCGCCGCGGCTGCGCCGCCCGTGCCCGCGTCGCCGGTGACTCCCCGCCGCCGCCCGTCGCCGGGGCCCCGCCGCCTTCCTCGCCGGCCGGCGACCCCCCGCCCCCCCCCCCCCGCCGACCTCCTCCTCCCTTCGGGTCGCCGCCCCCTCTTCCTCCATCGCCGGCGGCAGCCCGAGCCGGCGAGCTCCGGTAGCCGACGAAGCCCGATCCGATCTGGATCTCTCCCTCTGTACGTTGACTTTTTCCCCCGAGCCCCCTCTTTTTCTTCAAGTCATGGAACTTTCTCAGCATCTTGCCATGTTCGTAGCTCTATAACTCCTTGCATGTAGCTCCTATTCGCGCGTGTAATATGTCGAATTGTTCGACCCATGATGCTCTTCATTTTGTTCAATTGCACCATATTCATTAGAGGTCATCTTGATGCCCAAATCTCTGTTGGAAGAGGGCTAGTTGCTGTTATTCTCTGGTTCTTGACAGAACTTGGAGATTTGTCATTTTTGTATCATTTTATCTGTGCATCTTTTGAGCGTGAGCTCTACATGTATTTTGAAGTATGCTATGCCATATTTCCAGTAGTATAGTCCATGTATTTTTGTGATCTCTATGGTGACTAGCACAAGCATGCAAAGTAGGCCCCGTAATATTTCTGATTTCAGGGACTTGATCACAAAGTCCTTGTCTGCTGTAATTTTGTTGCCATGTAAACTTGATGCTACAGAGAGATCCATCCATATTTTGGAGATGTTCAGTAAGGATGTTTTGTAGCTATAGTTGTAATTGATCCATTCCTGCAATTTTGTGCAATTATGGAGTGCCATAGCATCACTCAATCTTGCTCTACTTTTGCTATAAAATATTTCTGGCAGATTCTTAACATGATATGCAATTTTGCCAAGCTTATTGTAGTTGATCCATACATGCTATGTTTTTGTTCTTGCCATGGTTAGCTTCATAAACATGCCATCTTGCTGTAGGCGTGCTTGGTTTGTCATGAATTGCTCTGTAGTGAGTGCATCAAGCTCACAAAGAGGCCTACATATTATTATTTCTGCCATGCTCTGTTTTCTGCTAAGTCTGAAACCTGTTAACGAAACTTGCTATGTTTACATGCTTGCCATCATATCTTCTTGTCCTTTTTGCCTTATGGTCAGTAATGGACTTTTGTCATGTGCATTTAGTAGAACACTTACATGCCTTGTTTTGCTATGTTAATTTCCTGTAGCATGTTGATTTCGTGCTCTGAACATTGCTACGTGATGCTGATTTCTGCCATGTCCAGTTTTTCACCAAGTCTGTGAACCTGTAATCTTTTGCACTTTTGCCATGCTTGTTTGAGCTTGATATGTTGTGAACTAGCCATAGCTCAGTGTTCATCTTTTGTCAAGCATCTCCTGTAGATTACTGCCATGTGCTTTGTTGCTATGTTGGGGTGCTGTAACATTGTTGCTTGTTACATTTTAAGTGCTATCTTGCTGTTAACCGCAGATTCGTGTCATTCTTGTTTTGCTTGCCATTTGCAAACCGTGCATCCGATTCCGGTGATCTTTATATCGATTTCGACCGAAATCATCTCATCTTTCCAGTGGCATGCTTGGTTTGCCAAGTTACTGCCATGTTCATCATTTTCCTTCCGAGCACGCATATGCATCGCATATCCTATCTTGCATATCATACATGTTTTGCATCATGTTGCTTGCGCATTTCTCGTTGTTGATTGTGGTTCCGTTTGCTTGTGTTCTTGTCTTGGGTAGAGCCGGGAGACGAGTTCGTGAACGAGGAACCTGTCGAGTACGCTTACGAGGATCAAGCTTTCGACAACTCTGAGAATCTTGCAGGCAAGATGACCACCCCTCGAAATCACTTCTATCTTTGCTATGCTAGTTGTTCGCTCTATTGCCATGCTCCGCTACCTATCACTTGCTATATCATGTCTCCCATTTTAGCCATGTCAGCCTCTAACCACCCGTTCCTAGCAAACCGTTGTTTGGCTATGTTACCGCTTTTGCTCAGCCCCTCTTATAGCGTTGCTAGTTGCAGGTGAAGTTGAAGTTTGCTCCATGTCAGAACATGGATATGTTGGGATATCACAATATCTCTTATTTATTTAATGCATCTATATATTTGGTAAAGGGTGGAAGGCTCGGCCTTATGCCAGGTGTTTTGTTCCACTCTTGCCGCCCTAGTTACTGTATACCGGGATTATGTTCCTTGAGTTTGCGTTCCTTACGCGGTCGGGTGATTTATGGGACCCCCTTGACAGTTCGCCTTGAATAAAACTCCTCCAGCAAGGCCCAACTTTGGTTTTACCATTTGCCACCTAAGCCTTTTCCCCCGGGTTTTCGCGAGCCCGAGGATCATCTTTATTTAAACCCCCGGGCCAGTGTTCCTCTGAGTGCTGGTCCAAACTAGAGCCACTTGCAGCGCCACCTTGGGGAAACTCGAGGATTGGTTTTAGCTGTACGTAGTGTTCATCCGGTGTGCCCTGAGAACGAGATATGTGCAGCTCCTATCGGGATTTGTCGGCACATTCGGGCGGCTTTGCTGGTCTTATTTTACCATTGTCGAGATGTCTTGTAAACCGGGATTCCGAGACTGATCGGGTCTTTCCGGGAGAAGGTTTATCCTTCGTTGACCGTGAGAGCTTATGATGGGCTAAGTTGGGACACCCCTGCAGGGTATTATCTTTCGAAAGCCGTGCCCGCGGTTATGTGGCAGATGGGAATTTGTTAATATCCGGTTGTAGAGAACTTGTCACTTGACCCAAGTAAAATACATCAACTGCGTGTGTAGCCGTGATGGTCTCTTCTCGGCGGAGTCCGGGAAGTGAACACGGTCTGTGTTATGTATGACGTAAGTAGGTGTTCAGGATCACTTCTTGGTCATTGCTAGATGACGGCCGTTCCGTTGCTTCTCTTCTCGCTCTCATTTGCGCAAGTTAGCCACCATATCTGCTTTTGCCGCTGCAGCTCCACCTCATTGCACCATCCTTTCCTACCAGCTTAAATAGTCTTGATCTCGCGGGTGTGAGATTGCTGAGTCCCCGTGACTCACAGATTCTACCAAAACAGTTGCAGGTGCCGACGATGCCAGTGCAGATGATGGCGTCGATCTCAAGTGGGAGTTCGACGAGGAACGTGGTCGTTACTATGTGTCTTTTCCTGATAATCAGTAGTGGAGCCCAGTTGGGACGATCGGGGATCTAGCATTTGGGGTTGTCTTATTTTCATCTGGATTTTGACCGTAGTCGGTCTATATGATTGTATTTTGGATGATGTATGAATAATATTTATGTATTGTGTGAAGTGGCGATTGTAAGCCAACTCTTTATCCCATTCTTGTTCATTACATGGGATTGTGTGAAGATGACCCTTCTTGCGACAAAACCACCATGCGGTTATGCCTCTAAGTCGTGCCTCGACACGTGGGAGATATAGCCGCACCGTGGGTGTTACACGTACGATCGCGAGTGGTCGTATGTGCACTCGTACTAAGGCAAGAAAAAACCCAATTTATTTATTTCTTCGAGCCGAGATCAGTGGGTTATGTTTTAACCGTCCGTTTGCAATTTAATGTTTATAATTCACCTCCAAAGCCTCCGAACCAATAAATTTTTGTAGCTCTTCATGTTCCTTTATTTCGTTTCCCGGCTACTAGCTCCGTTCGTATACCGAACCATGTTCTTTTTATCTTGTGCGTTATTTTTGCAGAGGCTTGGACCTAGTGTGGTGATATGCACAATATGGTGCCAACTATATGCAAACGCACACAATCCACTCGGTCGCTTTGATTCAAAAAAATATTCAACTACAAGTATCAACGAATGCTCTACGAAGCGTAGGTCCATGTCCATTATGGGAGAGGTCACCTGCACCTCAAAGGTAGAAGTTTTATTACCCTTGTTTACATCTAAGCTTGGGGAGGTAACCACTTTCCATACTCTCCTTTAATAAATTGCATTTTCTTTCTGCGTTTCATAATTTTCTTGAGATAGTTCTTGCAAAGTCCTAAGCTTGGGGAAGTTATTTTTGCATGTGTAGAGTATTGTGCAATGATGCTCATCTAATAGATAATATGCAATCATGCGTCCCGCTGTTTGACATGCTGATACGTCTCCAATGTATCTATAAATTTTTTATTGTTCCATGCTATTATAGTATCAATCTTGAATGTTTTATATGCTATATTATATCCTTTTCTGGGCCTAACCTATTAACCCAGTGCTAGTGCCAGTTGCTGTTTTTTGCCTGTTTTTGGTTTTCCAGGAAATCAGTACAAATGGAGTCCAACCGTTACGAAACTTTTTGATGATTTTTTTTCTTGACAAGAGAGACCCTAGAAGCTTCGGGAGGAGACCAGAAGGCAAACGAGGAAACAACAAGGCAATAGGGCACGCCCAGGTGGGTAGGCGCGCCCTGATGCCTTTGTGGGCCCCTCGTGGCTCCGTCTGACCTAATTCCACTTCTATAAATTCTCAAATATTGGGAAACCAAGAGAGAGCCACCCGAAACACTTACTCCGCCGCCGCAAGCTTCTGTTCTTCCATGACATCTGGAGGCCTTTTTTGGTACTCTGCCGGAGGGGGAATCGATCACGGAGGGCTTCTACATCATCCTTGCCGCCCTTCCATTAATGCGTGAGTAGTTCACCACAGACCTACGGGTCCATAGCTAGTAGCTAGATGGCTTCTTCTCCCTCTTTGATCTTAAGTACAATGTTCTCCTTGATGTTCTTGGAGTTCTATATGATGTAATCTTCTTTTTTGGTGTGTTTGTTAGGATCCAATGAATTGTGGATTTATGTTCACATTATTCATGAACATTAATTGAGTCTTCTCTGAACTTTATTATGCATGATTGTTATAGCTTTGTATTTTTTTTCTGATTTATCCGTTTGGTTTGGCCAATTAGATTAATTTATCTTGCAATGGGAGAGGTGCTTTGTGATGGGTTCAATCTTGCGGTGCTCTATATCCCAGTGACAGAAAGGGACAAGACACGTATTTGTATTATTGCCATTAAGGATAAAACAATGCGGTTTATTTATATTGATTGGTTTTACTTTGTCTACATCATGTCATCTTGCTTAAGGCATTACTCTGTTTTATACTTAGTACCATAGATGCATGCTGGATAGCGGTCGATTGGTGGAGTAATAGTGCCATAAATGCATGCTGGATAGCGATCGATTCAAGTTCTTGCTTAGCTTGGGAACAATCTTGTGATCCTCTGAAAGACATTGCCATGATCTCTACTTTTACAAAAGAAAAGGACAATGATGATGGTTGAATAAAAGTGTGACACTTGTTCGAATTGTTTTAAAAGAAATAGTTATGGAGTAGCTCAATCCCATGGTGTTTGATACAATAGACTCGATAGCCCATGTGGATAAAATTGTCCAAAAGAACTTAATTGAAAGATGAATGAGATTATGCCAAAATCTGTGTTTGCATTTTTACATGATGCTCGGGTGAACAGTAAAATCAAAATAAAATTCAAAAAAAAAACCCAACTTTTTGTGTGTGAAGCATTGAAAAATGTTTTGATAGCTGGCAAAATTTCAACACCAGATGACGTTCGTGGAAAATCTGGCAAAAGAAAAATTGATGCTACAAAATGTGTTTGAAAATAACATTTTGGAGCATCGACTTTGTTTATTTTTTGCTAGATTTTCCATGAATGTCATTTGGTGTTGAAATTTTGCAAACTATTAAAATATTTGCCAATGTTTCACACAAAAAGGGATTTTTTGAGTTTTTTCTTTTGATTTTACTATTCACCTGAGTTCGCATGAGCTCGGGATCAGAACAGTCGTGTCCGTCAAATCACATGTCACTCCCATTATAAATTTGTTCACACATGTCAAAATACACGTTCATACAGAAAAATGCTCTATATATGCCTAAAAAATAAAGTAAAAACAAAAATAAAAAATATAGGTTAAAATAGAAAAAGGAAAAAAACAAAGATATACACTAAAGGAGGAAAAAATAAGTAAAACTTTTATACGATTCATGAGAAGACACTAGCTAATCAAATCAAATACATGAATAGAGAGGTGGCGAACCTTTGATTTTTCCAATCTTCAGTGACATATGCTTCAAGAAAACTTTGCTAATAGTTCATCGGATTCAAAATGTATCTAATTCGCTTACCAATTTTCGATAACTCACTGTCATGACCATCCTTTGTGAGCCCACCCTCTTTATTCTTTTAGATTTCTGTTTCTGTACCCCTCGTTGCAAAGTTGTGCTTAGTTTTGACCAAGCCAACTAACATTGCTCACTTCCCTTCCAGCATGCCTCCCACCTTCACGAATGCCCAAATAGGGGTTTGTCGTCGGTCAAAGGAGTTGACCGTTAGCCGTCACTGTTACTGATGCGTGAGACACCCCGTGCCATGTGGCACTGTCATAGTCTCCCGTGTGTGCTCTCGCATGCATGAGTAGTCACATTATAGTCATGTCGATTGTTCTTTCACACACGGGGAGTATGCACCGCGTGGTTTTCCATATGGGGAGTCGCATCACCAACATGCCCATCAGGCGCACACTAATGTGTTTTTATAGCCGCGCACTCGCACATCCACTCCACTCCCCCGCCCTTGCCTCCCACAACCTTCTCTACTGTTGTTCGTGTCCACAACCCCAAACCCTAGCCATCCTCTCCCACCCTTCTTCTACAACCATGTTCGGCCATGACAATGGGGCGGGAAGCAGCCGACGATGCCGCCGCATGGTGGGCATACCCGGCCTGCCGCGCACCCTCATGGTCGAGGAAGCCGAGCTCCTCGCCCACTGCAGTGTCATGGCGCCGTCGGACACGCGCCTGCCGTCGGGCTGGCATCTAAGTGTGGGGCTTCCTGGTGGAGCATGTCCCCACTGTCGGCCCGCTTGCTATGTCACAAGCAATCGGTGTCTTCAGGCAAGGGCTGACGCCGAAAGCAAGGTCGAATCTGTACTACGCGCCAAGTAGCCAACGATGGCCGCAGATCCTCGTCGACAACAACTCCGCCCGCATCTAGCACTACAACGACCCCTACCTGCTGTCGCACAACAACATTGATGAGCGGTACACCTTATGGGAAGGGCGTATCTTCAAGGACGTCAGAGCCGCGTGTCGTATCTTGGCCTGGACGAGGCTGACCAAGGTTCGCCGCCGCACTCCATGCCTCAAGGAGGATGCATTGTCGTCCGCGCCAATCCGAGGATGAGTGCTAATTGTGATTTGCGTTGGGATTTTCCCCAGAGAGGAAGGGTGAAGCAATATATAGTAGCGGATAGTATTCCCCCAGTAGAGAACCAAGATTATCAAACCAATAGGAGATTCACGCAAACACCCGTCGACAATACCTACACACAAGAGCAAATACTTGCACCCAACGTGGGCAAGAGGGTTGTCAATCCCCTTCTACTCGTTAATTGTAAGGATCAAATCTGGTAATAGATGATAGATAAATTTTAAAGTAAAATAAAAGACAATAAATTGTAGCAAGGTATTTTTGGTTTTTGTAATATAATTAAAATAGACCCGGGGGCCATAGTTTTCACTAGAGGCTTCTCTCATATAAAGATAGCATACGTCAGGTAGACAAATTACTGCTAGATAATTGACAAAAAACACATAGTTATAACATTATTCATGACATAATCATGTACATAGGAATTACCTCCGTGACAAGTAGACCGACTCCCGTCTGCATCTACTACTATCACTCCACCAATCGACCGCTATGCAGCATATGCATCTATGGTATTAAGTTTATGACAAACATAGTAACGCTTTAAGCAAGATGACATGATGTAAACAGAATAAAACCAAGCAGTATGATTGAACCCTTAGTAGCAATAATACAAATACGTGCCTCGCTACCCCTTCTGTCACGAGGTGAGGACACCACAAGATTGAACCTACTACAAAGCACCTCTCTCAGTGAAGATAAATAAATCTAGCTGGCCAAACAAAATGGATAGATTAGAGAGAAATACAAAGCTATAACAATCACACATAATAAAGTTCAAAAAAGACTCAATACTTCCAATGAATAATCTGATCATAACCCACAATTCATTCGATCCCAACAAACACACCGCAAAAGAAGATTACATCGCATAGAACTTCGAAGAGAACATTGTGCTGAAGATCAAAGAGATAGAAGAATCCATTTAGCTAATCACTATGGACCCTTAGGTCTGTGGTAAACTACTCACACATCATCGGAGGTGCAGCAAGGTTGATGTAGAAGCCCTCCATGGTCAATTCCCTCTCCGGCAGAGTACTGACGGAGGCCCCTAGATGGGATCGCGAAAGAACAGAGGCTTGCAGCGGCGGAATAATTGTTTCAGATCTCGCTCTGGTGTTTTTGGGATATATGAGAATTTATAGAAGTGAAATTAGGGAAAACGGAGTTACGAGGGACCCACAAGCTCAGGTGGCGCCCCATAGGGGTGCACCATGTGAGCTTGTGGCCCTTTTGATAAGTCTTTTGGCCTCCTCCCGAAGCTTCTAGGGTCCCTTCTGGTCCAAAAAAAATCACCGTAAAATTTCATCATGTTTGGACTTTGTTTGGTACTATTTTTCTGTGAAATAATAAAATAGGCAAAAACAGGAACTGACACTAGGCACTAAGTTAATAGGTTAGTTCCCAAAAATGATATAAATTGCATATAAAGCATACAAAATTGATAATATAATAGCATGAAACAGTCAAAAATTATAGACACGTTGGAGATGTATCAATGAGCTCCGCGACGCGTCTCCGTGTCCCCAAGGACGAGGTAGGGACGGGATCCACAGCGTGCGGCAGCCCCCTCGTCCCTAAGTTGGAGCCAAGGACAAGTTCTCGCGGCGGCCTGCTTGTGCCCCAGGTGGAGCTAGGGATGAGCTCGCCGGCGGCCTGCTTGTGCCAAAGCTGGAGTAGGAGCCGCCTCTATTAGCGAAGTACAGAGGGTCGGTGGCCAGTTAGGCCGGCAACCAAAGACTTTCCGGGGCTTTTCTTGGCAGTGCGTTAATTGATGAAGGGGCCACAACGCCACCTAGACGACCCAGTTGACACGCCGGGGTTGCACGACATAGTCATCGCTTCGATGGCTGACGCCACCATCAACCTCGTGAGCGAGGACAGTGAAGACTCCCTTGGCCTCGACAAGGACGGCGACGGCTCCCTCGGCCTCGGTGACGATGACAACGGCTCCCTCGGCTGCGGCGAGGACGACAATTACTCCCTCGGCCTCGGGAGAGGTTCCAACGTTGATGACAATAATGAGTAGAATAGGACGACGAAGACGACAAATTATAGAAAATGAATACAGTCTCAAAAATTGAAATACTTCTGTATCTACCCCCTTTTTTTGCACTAATTTGGTGGATGATAAACAAGCAATACCAAAAACTAGAAAAAAACCTTCGCAAAATGGCCTATCTTGTATGAGGATGCATGGTTTTTAACTCATATGGTCGTGCCCATGGCCACATACATGGAACAATCCATGATAAAATGACCATATTTGTCACAAACATGGGTATTTCCATTGTAAGCAACATTGCCAAAGGTGGTTTCAATTATTTGGTTATAAACTAATTTTTTTTCAAGCAAAACGTGTCAAAAGTGGTTTTTTGTGTGTGAAGGAAGTACCCCAAAAAAGATTGATATTTGTACCTTTGCAATTTTCACCCAAATTAGAGCACATTGGAGGCCCACTGCCAAATGTTCATGGATTTCAGAGTTTGTTTGCTATATTTCTTTGATTTAGTGAGTTACTAGGCATTTATTTAAGTTACTTAATTTTGAACTGCATGTGTGCCCTAGTTTGGTCCTAAGAGTTGCCAAAAATAGTTTCAAGCTTCCATATTATGATTGTAGGTACTTGACACAAACAAAGGCGAAACCCTCAACCATATGGTATGAGTAATCATCCTTGAAAGTATGGCCTCATTTTGATTTTTTTTAATATAAAACAAATAAAGTCTAATTTTTAAAATCTTTTTGCACATGCCCCCTTTTTTTGGACTAGTTGGGGGGGGGGGGGGTGGTGATAAACAATCAATACCAACAACTAGAAAAGACACCTTCACAAAATGGCCTATCTTGTCCGAGGATGCATGGTTTCAACTCATATGGCCCTGCCCATGGTGACATCCATGGAGCAATCCATGATAACATGACCATATTTGTCACAAAAATGGGTATTACCATTTTAAACAACATTGCCAAAGGAGGTTTTAGTTATTTTGTTATAAAATAATTTGTTTTCAAACAAGCAATGCCAAAAGTGACTTTTTTGTGTGGGAAAGTACCCCCAAAAATATTGATATTTGGACCTTTGCAATTTCCATCCAAACTAGACCACATTGGAGGCCTACTACAAAATTTTCATGGATTCCAGAGTTTGTTTGCTCTATTTCTTTTATTTACTGAGTTCCTAGGCATTTTCTTAAGATAATTCAAATTAGAACTGCAAGTGTCGTCCTAATAATTTGGAGCTTTGCAATTTTCACCCAATATGAGTTTAGTTTTGGCAAAATAATAAGGGACACCAATTTATCTTCGGATCTAATAAAATCTTTGTTTCGCACCGCCGGTGGTACACTATGTCCAGAGTCACTGAATCTTGGGGCCATCCTTCGCGTCCGTGAGTACATAAAAGCACGACTCTATTACAGAACCCACACACTAGCTCAGTTGGTGCTTGCAATGTGGTTACTCGAGTTCAAGTACCTCTCTCGGCATTATAAGCCACCTTTTTGTGCCAATTAGCCAGACAATGACACATGGGCCCTAGGGACACCTATGACTACCCAGCCACTAACAGATGGACCGACAGGGGGTGTCCAACACGTTAGTACGTGCGTGATGGGCAATGGATCCATCTATGGCCGCACAACCACCGATAGATGGGCCGATAGGGGGTGTCGCACGCGAATTTGTAACTGCGCCAACTAACAGTCAACTACTTTGACACGACGACAAGCCCCGTGTGGGCATTTGTAAGGGTGGGCAGCGCAGTGGAGGGGAAAAGCGAGGAAGGACAAAAAGAATAGAGAAATCTGAGCAGAACTAAGGAAGGAGGGGCATGAAAAATAGAAAACCCTTGTTCTTTTAGCAGCTGGTTTTACTAGAGGGTTCACAAAGCCACTAGGTGGCTTCTTCGTGGCTCTTTCTGTTAGAGTATGCACATCATCACTAGATGACTTGTCTGCAACTAATCTAGAACAAAAAACCCTGGTAGTACTCTCAGATGACCTCAAGGATAAGTTCTACTTAACAATACTCGGGAGCCTTTCCTTAGCCTGTTAGCTGGCCTTTTGAAAAATTTCATTTCCCCTAATAGGGATATGTATGGAAAAGGAAAACTTTGCTTAAGGGCCTCAGGGTTCAGGCTAGAGCTTGCATAATTCCGAGTCTTATTAATGTCCTCAGTAGAGCAAAAAGATTGCTTTTGTCCATCAGATGGAGGCCCGAAACTATTTTATTTAGTAAAAATTATGACTTTGGAGAATTGTCTTCTTGCAGAGTGCGGTCGCAACGGAATAGGTATCTCTATGTAGTTGCACCAAATGAACCAACACCTGCATCAAGTACACAAAGTATAATCAACATTTGTGGTTGTAAGAATTGATCACATAAAGCTTATCAAACATCGATAGCTAACTCGACTTGGCCTAGAGCATTGCCGGGAAAATATTCCTTGTCCGACAAAGATAACTGAGAATGGAAGGATAAGTTTATTTTGTCAAACAAATCATTTTGATAATATGGTCTTGACTAACACATAATTTCCGATTCCACTAAGATTTTGGTTTTGAGGAGCCCCTTACCCCAAGTTAGCCATTTTGTATTTGATATGCTATGAGGTGTTACAAGATTAAAAGATTTTGAATTGTCCTTTGTTTGGACTTTCGAATGTGTAAATTGCACCTTTTGTGTGGAAATGTGTAAATTGCACTTTACAATTATAACTTAAAGGTAGTGATACATGCTCCATCATTGTGCTCATTTTTATATTTGATGTTCCCTCGTTGTGCACATTGTCAAGCTGTCAAACACAAATATTTATCCATTACACTTATCTAACTGTGCATTTATTTGCTAGCAAAACTAATAAATATATAATCCCATAGAAGTAGTTTTGACAAAAGGATATTCTGATGTATTTTCCCAATGAAGAATTTGAATAGTCTTGATATATTAATATTGCAATTTACATTTTGGTACAATGCAATATTTTAATCTCTACATGAGTGGTTCAAATTTTCAGTCAAGTTTTAGCAAGACGAGCAGGACAGACGGGTCGGGCATCAATGCATGCGAGGCCAGGGCAGGTAAAGTGCATCGAAGGGGGCCACAACTGAGCCAATGGTCATCCCAGAACGAGGTTGACGCGCCGTCCCGTACCAGCACCCTCGAGAGCCCTCTTTAGAGCGACATCATGCCGCTGAGGCTCGCCCAGTGGTCACCATCAGCCAGACGCGTCCGGGGCACGAGCGGGAGCTTGCCGTCGGGCATGGACCATGCCCAGGACGTCCAACGAGACGGGGGGGGGGGGGGGGGGGGGGGGGGGGGGGGGGGGGGGCGTGCAGCCGGTGCAACACCTTCAGAAGGAGACAATCATTCTGGGCGCGGAGATCACGCACGCCTAGCCCGCCCTCACTTTTGCTCTGGCATACCGTGACCCAGGCCACAAGGCATTGGGCGCCAGACGTGCGTTCGGCCATGTTCCACAGGAAGGCGCGACGCAGCGAGTCGAGAGCCGTGATGACAGACGGAGGGAGCTTGAGCGCCGCCATGGGGTAGGTTGGGATGGCGTCAACGACGGTGCTGATGAGCACCAACCATATTTTGGAAATGGACATGAGGAAGTAAAAATTCACATTGTTTCAAACCTTATTGGTTGGTCAGGTCAATGTTCTAAAACGAAAATCTTGAACAATACAATTGAATGGGCAAGACGGCTTTTGTTGGTCTCTTAAAAGGCATGCGCGATAACAAATATATGTATGTATGTACGCGTGTGTACTGCTCATCTCATCAGCTTTCGATCAGGAGAGGAGAGGACGCGCGCCCGCCTAGCTACACGCCGCTGATTAATCAATTGGATCTTCCTTTGCTTCCAGTTTACTCTTGGTACTGATCCTAATCACTCAAGTGGGCATAGACAATGGTTCTCATAATATGCCGCGCTATGTCAAACCCACTCAGAACTTTGCAACACGTACTTATACCAAAAGTAAAAGATGATGAAATCAGACGTGGGTTTACACCTGACTTTTTCCCCTTCCAACCGTGTGCAAAGATGGTGAAATCACATGTCTTACGTTAGCCGGGCGTGTGTTTGGTTGATTGACCGCAGCAAAAAAGAGAGCATGCGTTTGGACGTTTGGTTGGTGCCCAAAGCAAAAACCGAACCAGCCGCACCGCTGGCCAGATCATGGCGCACGCGCACCACCTCCCCACCCCACCCCTGAATCTGAAATGTCAACCAGGACCAGCAGTCCGGTCTTGGTTAGCGGTCTTGTTTTCCATTCTCATGGCGCAGTCGCCATCAGCTCCCTGACTCTCCGCCCCCAGCTCCCCTCCCCCCTCCTCCTCGCCTTGCCGCTTTGGCTCGGACGCCAGCCGGGTAGGTGGCGACTTGGCGCGGCACACGGTAGGTGCCCACCGCACCGTCCCGCGACGGCGCCACCCAGCAGCAATTGCCTTGACCGTTCCCCCAGGCCGATCAGCGCTAACAACCCCGCCCGCTCTAAACTGGAACTAGAATATTCCCTAAAAAAAACTGGAACTAGAATATACGGGCTATAATGCATTTTTTCGATACAGAAAATATATCAATATTGCGATAATTACACCCAGTCTTTGCACCAACAAGATATCAAAAGATATCAAGGATGCACGGTTAAGAAAAAAAGAAATATATAAACAAAGACCTCGTCGCAGCGATGAAATACCCGCAATGGCAACACTCTAACCACCAAAGAAAACACCTGGACTACAGAAAAGGTTCTCCAAAAACAGCGTCTTCAAGAAAACAATGCGTAAGCGTTGTCGTCGCCCGATCAGTTTTCACCGCGGAGAGAGTCTGAGATCCCAAAAACAATACCTTCGCAAGACCATTGCAAGGTAGAACCAAAGAAGGTCAGACATTAGGCTTTCTCTGGAGATCGCGGCTCGGTACTTGAAAAGTGCCCCCAAAAATGTTGTCCACCTGTGTTGCCGCCCCCTCCTGCCAAGGCGGCCGCTGCAAGTCCTCAACACATGAAAAAACTTGTGCCGCCATTCTTCAACGCAACCAAAACTCCTCTCCGCCATTACAAGTCTCTGATCTCAGCCACCATAACTTTCTCCACCACTGTCAATGCCGTGGAAATCTATACTTAAGGCATGTCCCGTGACACCGGCAAGACAGCGAAGCTTCGCGCCATGCCCTCATGAAGCCGCTCTGGCTGAAGATGAGGATGTATCAGACCGAATCAATTCCGATCTAGACATCCAGTGGCACCATGCGCCAAACGCTGAGATCTCCGAGAGGAAGATCGGAACTCGTCGGTGTTTAGATCGAGAAGGCCTGCATGAAACAAATCGAAGTTTTGGAGCTCAAAGAATAGCAGGGCCAAGCACCGCGGGGCTCCTCTAGATCCCGACGGGCCGGATCTAGGCAGTGCCCTTCCCGGCCGCCGCCAACCCAAGCGAGAGCCGCCGCTGTAACCGGCCCTCCACGACCAGGACAAAGAACCGAAGACCGGCTTCCTCCGAGCTCCGCCCAACGCAGCGCCCCTGCACGGGATCGCCAGCCGTGCTGAGCCCCCCACACACGGAGAGGAGAGCCCCCCCCCCCCCCCCCCCCCCCCCCCCCCCACCCCGGCCAACACTTGCCAGGCTTTACTCGATGGCGCACAGGCTGGCAGCAGCCCCTCAGTCGCTCGCGGGAGCGACGCGAGGGGTTCAGGAGCGAAGCGAAACCCTGGGATAATGCATAACAAATGATTAAAGTCGTCTTGTCAAAACTCATTTCTTTCTTACATGTCCGAGCGTGTTCGGACATCAAACAGACGCCCAGTAGGCTTCCTAAAATTCAATCGTCTGGATAGTCCAGACTTTTTCAAATCCAGACCATATATGAGGAAGAAATGTGGTTGTCTGGAAGGGGATGATTAAAGATGAGGCAAAAATAAGCCAGTGAAGGGGGTTGTAAGAGGTGAGGCGAAAATAAATCGACGAAAATAAACGTGCATACCAGTGGTTTAAGAGTAAGATCTTTTAGGATCAGCGACCTACCACCTTTCGTCCTCCCCGAGGTCCTAAATTTATACCACCAACCAACCCAGTTGATCAATCATACGCATATATACCACTTGCCTTCTGTCTGCCTCGTACTCCTTAATTACCATGGC
Organism: Aegilops tauschii subsp. strangulata; assembly: GCF_002575655.3. Taxonomy (NCBI): domain Eukaryota; kingdom Viridiplantae; phylum Streptophyta; class Magnoliopsida; order Poales; family Poaceae; genus Aegilops; species Aegilops tauschii. Next base: position 387,736,296 of record NC_053035.3, read on the forward strand.
CTGCACCAAGCATTTCTTGATCTCCGCCGCGCCTCCCTGAGCACGTTCGGTCAGCTTCAGTTCCCTCCTCGCGCGGATCATGGCGTCGGTGAGATCCTGCGTGTCCGTCAAGCCGGCCGCTGGCCCCGCCAGGTACAGATCCGCCAGGGTCGGGGCGGCCAGTTTGGAGCCGACAAGCCTGCGAATATCCGCTTCTTCTTCTTCTTCTTCATTGGGCCCAGGCGCGGATGGCTGCGGCAGAGGTGTCGGCTGTGCCGCCAGTATCAGCGGCAGGGGCGTTGCCGTTGCTCGTTTGGTTGGCGATGGCTGGAGGGCGAGGCGGAGGGGCGGGCGGGAGGTCGTCGCCGAGTGCAGCGCCAGCCTGGAGGGGGTCCGCCACGGCGCGGCGGCCGCCGCCGTGCCCAGCGTGCCTGCGCTGCCCGAGCGGGCCAAGGTGGTGGCTCTCGTGGCGGCCGTCATGCTGCTTTGCAACGCCGACCGGGTCGTCATGTCCGTCGCCGTCGTGCCGCTGGCCGCGCAGCACGGCTGGTCCAGCTCCTTCGTCGGCATCGTCCAGGTACGCCCGCCCACTTCTTGCCATGTTAATTTACTCCTCAACATTAGCAGAAACTGAAGTGAATGTCATTTTGCTCTGACCTTAAGCAAGAATTTGGTAACAGCAAAAAACCATTAATTCCAACCATTAGTTGAGTAAATTGCTTACCGAAAGTCAACGATGCATGATGTATCAACTTCAGATTTCGTTACATTCTTTTAAGCCAGGCTGCCTGATGGTACCAAGTTAACAACAACCAAGTTAACATCATGAGCTCGTGCTACACATGTTTCTAGTATGATTCTTGGAGGGACAATTTCAAGGGCCGATTTTGCGATAGAAACCAAAATTAGCAAGCAGTACGCGGGGATAAGTCAGCAACTTGAGCTGCTACTGTTTCCTGATTTATACAATGTAGAAATTTGACAATTGGACGCTTGAAATATCCAATCTAGTGGATGATGTGATATATGAACTACTCTGTAAACACCCTTGACTGTTTACTTGGTTACTGGGACCAGAAAGATTGATTGCATCAGTTGCTACTCCGTAAAGGCTAAAATACCATTGCAACACCACTGACTAGACGTCATTCAGCAAGTGTATGATGATGTGATATATATGAACTAATGCAGCATGTATATTGTGATTGGAGATTCGAATACTTAAGCATTTGTAACAACCATTAAGCATGAGTAACTAGATGAGAACAAACACAGCAAATTGTCGATATCCATGAGCAGCTAGGCTAAAACAAACACAGCCACCTACCCCCTTACTGGCATATCGTGCATGGTTAGTGATGCTCAAATTGATTGACTCAAGGTTAAATTTTCCCAACACTGTTGCAGTCATCATTTCTATGGGGGTATGTTTTCTCATCCATGGTTGGAGGAGCTTTGGCGGACCGATACGGGGGGAAGAAGGTGATGGCAGGTGCTGCTGCACTCTGGTCCTTGGCCACTTTCCTCACTCCATGGGCCGCCTCTCAATCCGCCACTATGTTGCTTGCTGTACGTGTGCTTTTTGGCGTTGCAGAAGGTGTTGCATTTCCGACAATGAGCACTTTCTTACCAAAGTAAGTAGCTCATATCACCCATTAAATTTATTCAGCATGGACACTTGAGTACTCTGCTTCAAGCAACATTAATCTCAGATTACTGAAGAGGAACAGACAGAAGCAGTAACCTCCACCAACACTTGGAGCAGCATAAGCCAAAATACTTTACTTCTTTGAGATCAATCACACTAGTATTCATTATAGTTAAAACATAGTGCTAGAAGAATTAGTTTAGCTGTGCATACAGGTATTCTTCGTCTCATAGATATACTTTCGGGTATGTCAGCCAATGCTCTTTTTCACAGATATCAGTAACCGATTCTACTTACAGAATCTAGAAAATGAAACATTCACTACATATATATATATATATAGATGCAACCAAACGCAACTTCAGTTCAGGCTCCTAATTTCATTTTTGAACATGAAACAGGTGGTTCCCAACACATGAACGTGCCACTGCTGTTGGCCTTTCCATGGGAGGATTCCATCTTGGAAACGTCGTAAGCTTCCTAGCAACACCGATCATCATGTCACATATAGGCCTTGCCGGAACATTTGCCTTCTTCGCATCACTTGGTTACTTGTGGCTCTCTGTATGGCTGTTGAATGTAGAAAGTGACCCTATTGACAGCCGTACTATAAGCAAATCTGAGCTGCAACTAATTCTAGCTGGACGAAGTAAATCAAAAGTCAAAGGCAGCAAATCACCATCCTTAAGAGAAGTGTTCTCAAAGATGGAAATGTGGGCCATAATTGTAGCTAATGTGATAAACAACTGGGTAAGAATGACTGACCAGCAGAACTAAAGTTTTGTGATACTGTATCTAGATATTAACATCTTGAAATTACAAACACCATGCAGGGCTATTTTGTCCTACTATCATGGATGCCGGTGTACTTCAAAACGGTATGTCATCAAAGCTTCTAAAATCATTCTAATAGGTCTGCCTTACAAGTCTGCTATAAGCTGTTGTTTCTGACTATTATCCCAACAGGTATATAATGTCAATTTGAAACAAGCTGCATGGTTCAGTGCCATACCTTGGGGCGTCATGGCTCTATCAGGATATGTCGCGGGAGCTTCTGCAGATTTCATGATCAAATCCGGCTTATCTATTGTGCGAGTCCGGAAAATTATGCAGTCAATTGGTTTTATTGGGCCAGGTGTGTCATTGCTATGTCTAAGATTTGCCCAAACACCATCGGCTGCAGCAGTTATCATGACCGCCGCCTTGGGTTTGAGTTCCTGCAGTCAAGCTGGGTACTTCTGTAATGTACAGGTAACTACTGTTCATGTTTCCTCATATCATATCCTGATCACACCATCTCTACTCAGAGTGCCTGTTCTTCTGAATCAGTAGCTCCACTAACAATATGAATGTGTTTCACTATTTTTTTTACCGTCAGGACATTGCCCCTAAATACGCTGGATCCCTACACGGTATGTTCGCAAACTTTTTTGATAGCATCAGTAGACAACAAGATCCATATTTCTGCATTGATGACTTGATTCTTCAGCACTTATATCTGGCATCTCTGTGCTGCTTGAACAGGAATGACGAACGGCATTGGGACAGTGGCCGCCATAGTTAGCACAGTAGGGGCAGGATACTTCGTCCAGTGGCTGGGATCCTTCCAGGCCTTCCTCACCCTAACGGCAGTGCTCTATTTCAGCGCCACCATCTTCTACAACATCTACGCGACAGGAGACCTGGTTTTTGACTGAGCTGAAAAATACTGTTAATGTCAAATGTACAATTACAGCTTGTAAAATGTCTGTCTGCGCCCACCGCGCAGAGCAAAGAAACAAATAGAATTAAGATTGATTGGCTGGCTCATTCATATAAGACTGAACGCAACCATGGTGGCTTTGTATCCGTGGAAAAAGTAGGGAATGTGGAGATCTCTTCAACAAAATTATCTCTCTCATTTAGTAGTAAGAAAAGGCACCAGCAATTGATAACCATGTTGCCTCTTACATTACATTCACTCATTCGTCCATTCAGGTTACAGAGTTCAGTAGTACTGAACTCTGGACAATCAAACAATGTTTCAGGCTTTATATTTAAAGCCGGGCATATTCATTCCGTTTACAACAGTGGTAGCTCTCATTGTTCTACCTTCCCATGCCTTCTCTTAATATGCAGAAGTTGCACCATGATGCCCTTTGTTACCTCAAAACGACCAACGCGTATAACCAATTATAGCAGCATAATGTACTAGTTCTAAACTACATAAAAGATATAGCATGATATATTATATTCATAAAAATCGATCATAATGTTGTTCAACATATAGAAGTAAAAATAGTTTAAGATATTGTGGCAAAATCTAAGATATATAGAGGATATAAAATAACAAATGGTAAGAAACCTTACAAATTACAGGATAACTTTGCGATCCTTGGTGCTTTGAAAATGAGTGATGATGTTCTCATCCTTGACTTGCAAGAAGAATTCCCTTCAATGAATGTGACAAAGCAATCGTTCAAGTATTTTTGCCCCATCTTCTTAGCTTTTTTTTATTGATGGAAAGACCCGCTCAACACCGGTTGTTGCAATAGGAAGAACTAGCACCAATTTGAGAAGTTTGTAAAGAATCTCATACCGAAGAGACCTCCCTGTTTTAACAAGCATCATAGACAACTCTGCTAGACTTCTCAAGTTTGTGAAGTTTTCATCATTCCTCACATCACTAATATAGAGATTCAGTTGAAAAGGAAGTTGGTGCATCATCTTATATAATTGGGGGCTCTGTGCTAGGAGCTCTCTCTGGTCCAGGTGTACTGTGCTTGTCCCACTACTACTCTGCCCTTGGAATATCACCAACTGCATCTGCATATCATTGGAAGATGGAGTAACACTCTTGGGTTCAGGTTGTCTCTTCTTTGCAACTGCTCTTTGTAAGAAAGCCCTCAAATTAGTAGTACCACTATTCTTCCTCTTTATGTTTTGGACCTGAAAGTTAAAATCACTCAAGTTTTACAGTACTTATTTTATGAGTAATACTGAAAGCACAAAGTGCTCCCTGGATGATTTTGGTAATTAATGTCAACATATCTCTTGTTGGACTAATAGTTTCATCTAGTATATTTTAGATGAGTTCAACATTGGAGTGGCAAGGACAGGAGGATGTGGACCCCTTCAAAATGCTAAGGACAAAGATTGGCAAAAGCTCAAGGCTCTTCATTTGTATTTTAGTGATCCAAGATCACATTGAGTCCATAGGAAAGCCAATACTATTAAAAGGGGATGAGGTGTTGCTTAATGGTCTACTTGCTCAAATGCTTAGTGATATTGCTCCAAAACCCTCGACCACTTTCTCCATCCAAATATTGTTGGGGAACGTAGCATGCAATTTTAAAAAAATTCATACGATCACGCAAGATCTATCTAGGAGATGCATAGCAACGAGGGGGGGGGGGGGGGGAGTGTGTCCACGTACCCTCGTAGACCGAAAGCGGAAGAGTTATGTTAACGCGGTTGATGTAGTCGAACGTCTTCATGATCCGACCGATCCAAGTACCGAACGTACGGCACCTTCGTGTTTAGCACACGTTCAGCTCGATGACGTCCCTCAAACTCTTGATCCAGTAGAGGGTCGAGGGAGAGTTTCGTCAGCACGACGGCATGGTGACGGTGTTGGTGATGTGATCCGCACAGGGCTTCGCCTAAGCAATACGACGATATGACCGGAGGAGTAAACTGTGGAGGGGGCACCGCACACGGCTAAGACAAATCTTTTGTGTGCCTTTGGGGTGCCCCCGCCCCCATATATAAAGGGGGGGGGGGGGAGGAGGAGGCCGGCGGCCAAGGAGGGGCGCGCTAAGGGGGGAGTCCTACTTGGACTCCTAGTCCAAGTAGGATTCGGCCCCCTCCTTCCTTCCAACGGAGGGGGAAAGGGGAAAGAGGCGGGGAGGGAGAAGGAAAGGGGGGCCGCGCCCCCACCCCTTGTCCAATTCGAATTGGGCTGGGGGGGGGCACCTCATATGGCTGCCTCCTCCTCTCCACTATGGCCCATGAGGCCCATCAACTTTCCCGGGGGGTTCCGGTAACCTCCCGGTACTTCGAAAAATCCCAGATCTTCTTCGGAACCATTCCGGTGTCCGTATATAACCTTCCAATATATGAATCTTTACCTCTCGACCATTTCGAGAGTCCTCGTCATGTCCGTGATCTCATCCGGGACTCTGAACAAATTTCGGTCACCAAAACACATAACTCATAATACAAATCATCATCGAACGTTAAGCGTGCGGACCCTACGGGTTCGAGAACTATGTAGACATGACCGAGACACATCTCCGGTCAATAACCAATAGCGGAACCTGGATGCTCATATTGGCTCCTACATATTCTACGAAGATCTTTATCGGGCAAACTGCATGACAACATACGTTATTCCCTTTGTCATCGGTATGTTACTTGCCCGAGATTCGATCGTCGGTATCCTCATACCTAGTTCAATCTCGTTACCGGCAAGTCTCTTTACTCGTTTCGTAATGCATCATCCCGTAACTAACTCATTAGTCACATTGCTTGAAGGCCTATAATGATGTGCATTATCAAGAGGGCCCAGAGATACCTCTCCGATACTCGGAGTGACAAATACTAATCTTGATCTATGCCAACCCAACAAACACCTTCGGAGACACCTGTAGATCATCTTTATAATCACCTAGTTACGTTGTGACGTTTGATAGCACACAAGGTGTTCCTCCGGTATTCGGGAGTTGCATAATCTCATAGTTAGAGGAATATGTATAAGTCATGAAGAAAGTCATAGCAACATCAATCTCAGAACATAGTGGATACTAGGGATCAAACCCTAACAAAACTAACTCGATTACATGATAAATCTCATCCAAGCCATCACCGTCCAGCAAGCCTACGATGGAATTACTCACGCACGGCGGTGAGCATCATGAAATTGGTGATGGAGGATGGTTGATGATGACGATGGCGACGGATTCCCCTCTCCGGAGCGCCGAACGGACTCCAGATCAGCCCTCCCGAGAGAGTTTAGGGCTTGGCGGTGGCTCCGTATCGTAAAACGCGATGAATCCTTCTCTCTGATTTTTTTCTCCCCGAACACGAATATATAGAGTTGGAGTTGAGGTCGGTGGAGCACCAGGGGGCCCACGAGGCAGGGGGGCGTGCCCAGGGGGGCAGGCGCGCCTCCCACCCTCGTGGACAGGGTGTGGGCCCCCTGGCCTTGATTCTTTCGCCAGTAATTTTTATTATTTCCAAAAATAATCTCCGTGAAGTTTCAGGTCATTCCGAGAACTTTTGTTTCTGCACAAAGATAATACCATGGCAATTCTGCTGAAAACAGCGCCAGTCTGGGTTAGTTCCATTCAAATCATGCAAGTTAGAGTCCAAAACAAGGGCAAAGTGTTTGGAAAAGTAGATACGACGGAGACTTATCAACTCCCCCAAGCTTAAACCTTTGCTTGTCCTCAAGCAATTCAGTTGATAAACTGAAAGTGATAAAGAAAAACTTTTATAAACTCTGTTTGCTCTTGTTGTTGTAAATATGTAAAGCCAGCATTCAAGTTTTCAGCAAAGATTATAACTAACCATATTCACAATAACATTTAGGTCTCATGTTTACTCATATTAATGGCATAATCAGCTAGCGAGCAATAATAATAAATCTCGGATGACAACACTTTCTCAAAACAATCATGATATGATATAACAAGATGGTATCTCGCTAGCCCTTTCTGAGACTGCAAAAATAAATGCAGAGCACCTTTAAAGATCAAGGACTGACTAGACATTGTAATTCATGGTAAAAGAGATCCAATCATAGTCATACCCAATATAAATTAATAGTAATGGATGCAAATGACAGCGGTGCTCTCCAACTAGTGCTTTTTAATAAGAGGGTGATGATTCAACATAAAAGTAAATAGATAGGACCTTCGCAGAGGGAAGCAGGGATTTGTAGAGGTGCCAGAGCTCGGTTTTTGAAATAGAGATAAATAATATTTTGAGCGGCATACTTTCATTGTCAACATAACAACCGAGAGATGGCGATATCTTCCATGCTACACACATTATAGGCGGTTCCCAAACAGAATGGTAAATTTTATACTCCCCCTCCACCAACAAGCATCAATCCATGGCATGCTCGAAACAACGAGTGCCTCCAACTAACAACAGTCCCGGGGGAGTTTTGTTTGCAATTATTTTGATTTGATTTGCATAAAGCATGGGACTGGGCATCCCGGTGACCAGCCATTTTCTCGTGAGTGAGGAGCGGAGTCCACTCCTCTTGAGAATAACCCGCCTAGCATGGAAGATACAAACAGCCCTGGTTGATACATGAGCTATTCGAGCATACAAAACAGAATTTCGTTTGAAGGTTTAGAGTTTGGCACATACAAAATTACTTGGAACGGCAGGTAGATACCGCATATAGGAAGGTATGGTGGACTCATATGGAATACCTTTGGGGTTTAAGGGATTGGATGCACAAGCAGTATTCCCGCTTAGTACAAGTGAAGGCTAGAAAAAGACTGGGAAGCGACCAACTAGAGAGCGACAACAGTCATGAACATGCATTAAAATTAATAAACATTAAGTGCAAGCATGAGTAGGATATAATCCACCATGAACATAAATATCGTGGAGGCTATGTTGATTTTGTTTCAACTACATGTCTGAACATGTGCCAAGTCAAGTCACTTAAATCATTCAAAGGAGGATACCACCCCATCATACCACATCACAACCATTTTAATAGCATGTTGGCACGCAAGGTAAACCATTATAAACTCCTAGCTAATTAAGCATGGCATAAGTAACTATAATCTCTAATTGTCATTGCAAACATGTTTATTCATAATAGGCTGAATCTGGAACGACGAACTAATCATATTTACAAAAACAAGAGAGGTCGAGTTCATACCAGCTTCTCTCATCTCAATCAGTCCATCATATATCGTCATAATTGCCTTTCACTTGCACGACTGAACGATGTGTATAATAATAATGGTGCACGTGCATTGGACTAAGCTGGAATCTGCGAGCATTCAATAAATAGGAGAATACAAGGCAATATGGGCTCTTGGTTAAATCAACAATAATGCATATAAGAACCACTTCAACAATTTCATTATGGTCTTCTCCTATCGACCCCCAAAGAAATGAAATAAAACTATTTACACGGGAAAGCTCCCAACAAGCAAAAGAAGAACGAGAAATATTTTTAGGTTTTCTTTTAGTTATTACTACTACAACATGGAAAGTAAACTAACTAAAGCTACAACTAATTTTTTTTGTTTTTCTTAAAGTTTTTCAAACACACAAGAAGAAAGCATAAAAAGGGAAATAAACTAGCATGGATAGTACAATGAAAAATTATGAGCACCGACAACTAGCATGAGTGTGTGAATATAAATGTAATGTCGGTGAGAAATACGTACTCCCCCAAGCTTAGGCTTTTGGCCTAAGTTGGTATATGGCTACGGCTGGCCTAGCGGATATCCGAAGTTGTAACCGGAGTCGTACTGAATGAAGCCTCTGGTTGCCACTGGTTGGCAACCTCCTCCGGATCCCACTGGTAAACAGACTGGCGTGGGGGAACAAATTGTGGTTCCGGATCTGGCTCTGTAGCTGATGTGGGGTTCCGGTAGGCGTGAATGGCCTCCAACGGAACAAGGTACTCACCTGTAGATAAATCAAACAAGGAAGGAGCAGGCAAGGTAATAATCTCAGGGTGATTTTTATCAAATAACAGTCTATAGTTAAGCTCCTTTTTCCTGTTCTTAACAATGAAATCATGTGCAACCATACTCTTGTAATCTAGTAAAACAGTAGGCAACAATTTTTCTTCTTTCTCATAGTGCCTAATAGGTATGTTAAAGTATGCAGCGAGGCGCGAGGCGAAGATGCCTCCCAAGATGGGGCCCTTAGTACGGTTAAGATTTAACTGCTTTGCAACAATGGCGCCCATACTAAATGAGTCATCACGAAACAAGGCATGGCACAAAATAACAATACCAGGGGCACTTAGGTTGCCATAGTTTCCGCGACCAATTAAGCATCTATTAGCAAATAATGCAAAGTAACGTAAAACAGGAAAATGTATGCTAGTAATTCTTGCATCGGAAACTTTCCTAGTTTCCCCTACAACAATTGTATCAATAAACCCCTCCACATCGTCACGATGTGGTTCCTCTACGCTGCCCGGAAAAGGCAACTTGCAAACCTCACAAAATTCAGAGAGGGGCATCTCCTTGTACTCATCATATAAATAGAAATCCATCGAAGGTGGAGACCTCCTAGAATGTAAATGAAAATTTTGCACAAAGATATTAGTGAGTAAGAGGTACTGTTCGCGTTGGTCGCGGAGGAAGTTGGTGAGGCCTGCATTCTCAGCCAATTCATAAAAATCATCATAAATCCCGGCTGCTCTCAAGAAATCATCACAAGGACATTCACATGGCCGAACTTCCGCGATGCAAGGGAGATTATACTTGGGCCTCTCTTCTTCTTCACTTTGCTTATCCTTCGAGCTTCGGCTCGAAGAGCCCCTCAAAAATCTCTTCATCATTTTCTGAAAATTTCTGAAATTTTTAGTAACTTCAAATAAAAGTGAACCAAACTCAACAAAATTGATAGCAACTACTCCCACAAGTGCCTAGAGACTATATCATGCATTAGAACTACTTGGGACCAAATAAATTTGTCATGCAAGGTCAAGAACATGGTCACCTAGGCAGCACAAATTTGCAATGAATAAAGCACTAGAACAAAAACTAATTGGACCATTGGAGGAGTCACATACCAAGGAACAATCCCCCAAAGCAGTTTTGTGAGAGGTGCTTTGAGCTAGGAGATCGAAAATTGCAGCAAAATGAGCTAGAACTCGTGCTTGAGCTGGTTGGTGATTTCTTTGGGAGGAAGAAGGAGTGTGTGGGTGCAGGGATAAGTGGAGGGGAGCCACCATGGGCCCACGAGGTAGGGGGCGCGGCCTGTAGGGGTGGGCGCGCCCTGGACCCTCGTGGCCAGGTGCTTGCTCCCCCTGCTGTGTTCTTAGTGCTAGATATTCTCAAATATTCCAGAAAAAAAATCATATTTCAATTTCAGGGCATTTGTAGAACTTTTATTTTCGGGGTATTTTTATAGTGCACAGATAATTCAGAAAACAGGCAGAAAATACTATTTTTACTTTATTTCAACTAAATAACAGAAAGTAGAAGGAGGGTACAAAAGGTTGTGCTTTCTAACTTCATCCATCTCATGCTCATCAAAAGGAATCCACTAACAAGGTTGATCAAGTGTTGTTAACAAACTCATTCCGAAGAACATGGAACCGGAGAAATTTCGAATAATACTATGTTACCTCAACGGGGATATGCACATCCCCAATAATAATAATATCATATTTCTTCTTGACAGTAGGAAGAGGAAATTCAAAACCTCCAAAAATAATCGATGGAATTTTTCCAATAGAGTTTATACTATGAACTTGAGGTTGTTTCCTCGAAAAGTGTACCGTATGCTCATTCCATTAACATGAAAAGTGACATTGCCTTTGTTGCAATCAATAACAGCCCCTGCAGTATTCAAAAAGGGTCTTCCAAGAATAATAGACATACTATCGTCCTCGGGAATGTCGAGAATAACAAAGTCCGTTAAAATAGTAACGTTTGCAACCACAACAGGCACATCCTCACAAATACCGACATGTATAGCAGTTAATTTATCGACCATTTGCAAAGATATTTCAGTAGGTGTCAACTTGTTCAAATCAAGTCTACGATATAAAGAGAGAGGCATAACACTAACACCGACTCCAAGATCACATAAAGCAGTTTTAACATAGTTTCTTTTAATGGAGCATGGTATAGTGGGTACTCCTGGATCTCCTAACTTCTTTGGTATTCCACCCTTAAAAGTATAATCAGCAAGCATGGTGGAAATCTCAGCTTCCGGTATCTTTCATTTATTTGTAACAATTTCTTTCATATACTTAGCATAAGGATTCATTTTGAGCATATCAATTAAACGCATACGCAAAAAGATAGGTCTAATCATTTCAGCAAAGCGCTCAAAATCCTCATCATCCCTTTTCTTTGATGGTTTAGGAGGAAAGGGCATGGGTTTCTGAACCCAAGGTTCTCTTTCCTTACCGTGTTTCCTAGCAACAATGTCTCTCTTATCATAACATTGATTCTTTGATTGTGGGTTATCAAGATCAACAGCAGGTTCAATTTCTACATCATTATCATTGCTGGGTTGAGCATCGACATGAACATCATCATTAACATTATCACTAGGTTCATGTTCATTACCAGATTGTGTTTCAGCATCAGAAATAGAAATATCATTGGGATTCTCAGGTGTGTCAACAATAGGCTCACTAGAAGCATGCAAAGTCCTATCATTCTTCTTTTTCTTCTTTTTAGAAGAACTAGGTGCATCTACATTATTTCTCTGAGAATCTTGCTCAATCCTCTTAGGATGGCCTTCAGGATACAAAGGTTCCTGAGTCATTTTACCAGTTCTAGTAGCCACTCTAACAAGAAAATCATTATTCTTACTATTCAATTCATTGAGCAAATCATTCTGAGCTTTAAGTACTTGTTCTACTTGAGTGGTAACCATAGAAGCATGTTTACTAATGAGTTTAAGTTCACCTTTAACTCTAGACATATAATCACTCAAGTGTTCAATCATATAAGCATTTCGTTTTAATTCTCTACCAAAATAAGCATTAAAGTTTTCTTGTTTGACAATAAAGTTATCAAACTCATCTAAGCATTGGCTAGCAAACTTAGTAGGAGGGATTTCAGCTTTATCATATCTATAGAGAGAATTTACCTTTACTACCTGTGTCTGGTTATCAAGACCATGTGTTTCTTCAACAGGCGGTAAATTTAAGACCATGTATTTCTTCAACATGAGGTAAATTCTTAACATCTTCAGCTTTTATACCTTTTTCTTTCATAGATTTCTTTGCCTCTTGCATATCTTCAGGACTAAGAAATAGAACACCCCTTTTCTTCGGAGTTGGCTTAGGAGTTGGTTCAGGAAGTGTCCAATTATTTTCATTTGTCAACATATTATTCAATAGAATTTCAGCTTGATCAACAATTCTTTCCCTGAAAACACAACCAGCACAACTATCCAGGTGGTCTCTGGAAGCATCGGTTAGTCCATTATAAAAGATATCAAGTATTTCATTTTTCTTAAGAGGATGACCAGGCAAAGCATTAAGTAATTGGAGAAGCCTCCCCCAAGCTTGTGGGAGACTCTCTTCTTCAATTTGCACAAAATTATATATTTCCCTTAAAGCAGCTTGTTTCTTATGAGCGGGGAAATATTTAGCAGAGAAGTAATAAATCATATCCTGGGGACTACGCACACAACCAGGATCAAGAGAGTTAAACCATATCTTAGCATCACCCTTTAATTAGAATGGAAATATTTTAAGGATATAGTAGTAACGAGTTTTCTCATCATTAGTGAATAGGGTGGCTATATCATTTAATTTAGTAAGATGTGCCACAACAGTTTCAGATTCATAGCCATAGAAAGGATCAGATTCAACCAAAGTAATTATATCAGGGTCGACAGAGAATTCATAGTCCTTATCAGTAACAAAGATATGTGAAGTAGCATAAGCAGGATCATATTTCATTCTAGCATTCAGAGATTTTTGTTTCAGCTTAGCTAGTAATTTCTTAAGATCACTTCTATCATTGCAAGCAAGAAAGTCTCTAGCAGTTTCTTCATCCATAACATAGCCCTCAGGCAGAACAAGCAATTCATATATAGGGGTAGAATCTTCATCATCACTTTCATCAATATTATCAGTTTGAATAATTTCATTCTCTCTAGCCCTAGCAAGTTGTTCATCAAGAAATTCACCAAGTGGCACAGTAGTATCAAGCATAGACGTAGTTTCATCATGAGTATCATGCATAGCAGAAGTGGCATCATCAATAACATGCGACATATCAGAATTAATAGCAGAAGCAGGTTTAGGTGTCGCAAGCTTACTCAAAACAAAAGGTGAATCAAGTGCAGAGCTAGATGGCAGTTCCTTACCTCCCCTCGTAGTTGAGGGATAAATTTTAGTTTTCTCGTCTTTCAAGTTCTTCATAGTGACCAGCAGATATAAATCCCAAGTGACTCAAAGAATAGAGCGATGCTCCCCGGCAACGGCGCCAAAAAATAGTCTTGATAACCCACAAGTATAGGGGATCGCAACAGTTTTCGAGGGTAGAGTATTCAACCCAAATTTATTGATTCGACACAAGGGGAGCCAAAGAATATTCTCAAGTATTAGCAGTTGAGTTGTCAATTCAACCACACCTGGATAACTTAATATCTGCAGCAAAGTATTTAGTAGCAAAGTAGTATGATGGTAACGGTAACAGTAGCAAAAGTGATATTTTTGGGTTTTGTAGTGATTGTAACAGTGGCAACGGAAAAGTAACTAAGTAAAGAACAATATGTGAAAAGCTCGTACGCATTAGATCGGTGATGGAGAATTATGCCGGATGCGGTTCATCATGTAACAGTCATAACATAGGGTGACACAGAACTAGCTCCAATTCATCAATGTAATGTAGGCATGTATTCCGAATATAGTCATACGTGCTTATGGAAAAGAACTTGCATGACATCTTTTGTCCTACCCTTCCGTGGCAGTGGGGTCCTAATGGAAACTAAGGGATATTAAGGCCTCCTTTTAATAGAGTACCGGACCAAAGCATTAACACATAGTGAATACATGAACTCCTCAAACTACGGTCATCACCGGGAGTGGTCCCGATTATTGTCACTTCTGTAGGGTAACGCAGGAGAAAACAAAAATTTTCCGACCTACGCACCAGCCCAGGACCACTATGGAGACTGCATACATGGTTTGATCTTTTTCGTTACCGACTCGTAGCTCAGCGGGAAGTAGAGTCGATGACGATCGGCGGTGCAGATCCCCGCAGCTAGGATTTTCAACCTCCCAACCGCGAGGATGTATACCCTCATATGCTCCTCAGACAGCCCTCCGGGAGACGGTCGAACAGCCCCCCAGACGGTGTCGTGGACAGCCCTTCGGGAGGACCTTCGAAACTCGAACGGTCACTCGGACAGCCCTTCGGGAGGACCTTCGAAACTTGGACGGTCACACGGACAGCCCTTCGGGAGGCACTCACGAGCTAAGACCGAAACTACGATCTCTCTACAAAGTTGCACACATACGGTGCCATCTATTCGGTAGGGCTTCGCCGTCCAGAACTAGTTCCTGCCGGAACCCAGACAGCCTTACGGCTCTACGAAACTATTTCGCTTGGAGGGAGAGAGAAGCCAGATCATGCATGGAACTTGTATGTGAGAAAGAGTGAGTGTGGAGAGTGCCTCTCCACCTCTATTTATAGGAAAACCCAAGGGGTAGGGGACACATGAAAAACCCCCAAATGCCCACACTTTATGTCACACATAAAGGGCATAAAGGGATGACAAGTGGAGCCCATGGAGGAGCTGCACCCTCCAACGTCCCACCTTCATGGGGGCCCCCCAAAGGGGGTTCCTTGATCCCCAAGTCCTTCTAGAAGCCTTTTGGGAAAAGCCCCAAAAGGTGGCTTTACATAAATATCCCAAAAAGCACTTTCACTATTCACGACGACATTTTTCAGCGTCCGTTCGAACTGAAAATATTTATGTGGGCTTAGAACATTTCCAGTACCCACTCAAATTATTTTCAACGCGTTCCGAAACAATTCTGGATTAGTGATTTTCATCTGCGAAAATCATCTGAAGTGGTTCCGGCAGCTCCGGAGCAATTCCAGCTTTTATCCCGGAAAATTCCAGAAAGTTTCCAGAATGACTCTGGCACCCTCCAAGAATTATCAGGCATGTGCCGAAACCAATTTGACTTAATAGTATATCCCAAAACAACTTTTCGGTTTCACCGAAACTCGTTCGATGACCTCTCTATGCGAAACTTTTCCGCTGTCCGAAACTTTTCGCTGTCCGAAACTTTTTCGGTGATTTTCTCTCAGACTCCCTGTCTAGTATTCAACAGATAGATGACCCTTAAGAGTGTGACCCTATAGGTTCGGTGAAGTATAGACATGACCCGGAACCCCTTCCGATCAATGATCAACATCGGAGCCGTGGACACCCATATTGACCCCTATACCCACACGAATAAATATTCGAGTGAACCTCCAGTTGCAGTGAGATATTCCTGTTGCTTCGCGATATGTCACAAACACCCGAGGTGAGATTTATTGCATCCCCGTGGACGAACAATTTGTCCACCATGCAAGTTACCTCGTTACCGGTTTTGTTCTCTTTTCTCGTTTCCGTGTTCCGGCATCCCAGTGATCAAATCACAAGGTGTCTGGCCAGACGATTATGGATACCATAACACCGAGAGGGCCCGAGAATATCTCTCCATCATCGGAGGAGCAAATCCCAATCTTGAGCTATCAAGTTACTTGACATACTTTTCCATGAACCCGTAAGCCGCCGTAATAGCCACCCATTTACGGATGACGTTTAACAAACCCCAAAGTTCATGAAGCAAGCATGAAGAAACTCGATACTCTCATGGTCTAAGGAATCATGCAAACGTTAACCATCTCTGTGTTATGTACCATTAACTTGTGACGAATGAATCTCATAGCATAACATCAATCCAGGTCGATTCAACACAAATGTTCTCTTAACATTGTGCCCTCAAAATTGATGGCATAGACATGCCCATGATCAGGAAAACCGAACCATCATGCAACACTTGAGCTAGTCTTAGAGGCCAGACTAGGAATACTTCTTACCGTTTATTATTCCACACGTGCATCTGAGTCTCCCTCCGAGCCTCGTGGATATTGCAGACTCGAGAATCATTGCAGTTATAGCATGGAACATAAACATAATTATGAACTTGGAGATAAATAATATCATTTATTATTGCCTCTAGGGCATATCTCCTACAACTTCGGGGTTGCCGGATCATAACACATAGTAGGTGACTATAGACTTGCAAGATAGGATCAAGAGCTCACATATATTCATGAAAACATAATAGGTTCAGATCTCAAATCATGGCACTCGGGCCCTAGTGACAAGCATTAGGCATAGCAAAGTCATAGCAACATCAATCTCAGAACATAGTGGATACTAGGGATCAAACCCTAACAAAAATAACTCAATTACATGATGAATCTCATCCAACCCATCACGTCCAGCAAGCCTACGATGGAATTACTCACGCACGGCGGTGAGCATCATGAAATTGATGATGGAGGATGGTTGATGATGACGATGGCGACAGATTCCCCTCCCCGGAGCCCCGAACGGACTCCAGATCAGCCCTCCCAAGAGAGTTTAGGGCTTGGCGGTGGCTCCGTATCGTAAAACGCGATGAATCCTTCTCTCTGATTTTTTTCTCCCCAAACACGAATATATAGAGTTGGAGTTGAGGTCGGTGGAGCACCAGGGGGCCCACGAGGCAGGGGGGCGCGCCCGGGGGGCAGGCGCTGCTCCCACCCTCGTGGACAGGGTGTGGCCCCCTGGCCTTGATTCTTTCGCCAGTATTTTTTATTATTTCCAAAAATAATCTCCGTGAAGTTTCAGGTCATTCCGAGAACTTTTGTTTCTGCACAAAGATAACACCATGGCAATTCTGCTGAAAACATCGTCAGTCTGGGTTAGTTCCATTCAAATCATGCAAGTTAGAGTCCAAACAAGGGCAAAAGTGTTTGGAAAAGTAGATACGACGGAGACATATCAGAAAGCAATAGCAATAAAACATAACAATCATTATGCTAAGCTAATGATACGTCTCCAACGTATCTATAATTTATGAAGTACTCATGCCAATATATTATCATTCTTGGATGTTTTACAATCATTGTATAGCAAGTTTATATCAGTTTTTGGGACTAACCTATTGACCCAGTGCCAGTTGCTGTTTTTTGCTTGTTTTTTACATCGCAGGAAATCAATACCAAACGGAGTCCAAATGCAACAAAACTAAATGGTAAATTTTTATGGACCAGAAGACACCCATTGGGCCAGAGCAACACCTGGGGGGGTGCCCCGAGGGGGGCACAACCCACCAGGGCGCGCCAGGCCCACCTGGCACGCCCAGGTGGGTTGTGCCCACCTCGGTGGCCTCCCGTACCCCTTGTTTGCACTATAAATTCCCAAATATTCTGAAACCCATCGGGGTTACCCTAGATCAGAAGTTCCGCCGCCGCAAGGTCTCTGTATCCACGAAAACCAATCTAGACCCCGTTCCCGCCCTGCCGGAGGGGGGAATCATCTCCGGTGGCCATCTTCATCATCCCGGCGGCCACCACGATGAGGAGGGAGTAGTCCACCCTCAGGACAGAGGGTTTGTACTAGTAGCTATGTGTTTAATCTCTCTCTCTCATGATCTATATCATGGGCTTTGTTAATATAGTCGGATCATATGATGTTTCTCCCTGTTATACTCTTGTTATGATGAATTGAGTCTTTACCCTTTGAAGTTTTGTATTGTCGGATTGAATATTCAGAGATGAGAACACATGATGTATGTCTTTCAATATGAATACTTGAGGTGAAAAATGGGGTATCATATTGATTCACTTGATATGTGTTATGGCATTCAACTCGCGGATTCCCGCGGTGATATTGGGGTAATCTATGCATATGAGTTGATGTACGTTTTTATTATCTTTTCCGATAGAAACTTTGGGGTCTCCTTGTAGTTCTTTGTGTGGACTGAGTATTATGAATATGAATTTGCTTTGGTGTTATTCTAGTACGAACTCTTGATAAGATCGATCGGGAAGAATAGCTTGCGTTATTCTAGTACGAACTCTAGGATAGGTTGATCGGAAAGAATAGCTTTGAGGTGGTCTCATACCCTGCAAACAATTTCTATCTTTTGTTCTCCGCTAATAGGAACTCTGGAGTGATTCTTTGTTGCACTTTGAGGGATAATCATATGATCCAACTATGTTAGCACTGTTGAGAAATTGCACTAGCGAAAGTACGGACCCTAGGCCTCCTTTTCAAGCATTGCAATACCGTTTTTGTGCCCATTTACTAGTTGCTACCTTGCTATTTTTATTTATCCAGATTATAAAAATATATTTCTACCATCAATATTACACTTTTATCACTATCTCTTCACCGAACTAGTGCACCTATACAATTTGCCATTGTATTGGGTGTGTTGGGGTCACAAGAGATTTCTTGTATTTGGTTGCAGGGTCGTTTGAGAGAGACCATCTTCATCCTACACCTCTCACGGATTGATAAACCTTAGGTCATCCACTTGAGGGAAAATTGCTACTGTCCTACAAAACACTGCGCTTGGAGGCCCAACACGTGTCTACAAGAATAAAGTTGCGTAGTAGACATCAAGCTCTTTTCTAGCACCGTTGCCGGGGAGGTGAGTGCTTGAAGGTATATCTTTAGATCTTGCAATTGAATCTTTTAGTTTCTTGTTTTATCACTAGTTTGGTTTATAAAAGAAAACTACAAAAAAATGGAATTGAGGATGCATCATATTATTGATCATCTTTATAATATCTTTCTTGAAAATGATGGTTCGGAATATTGTGCTCAATTGTTAGAAGAAGAAGTCAATAAAATGCTTGGCACAAAATATGTGAATGATGAGCATGATTGCAATGTTGTTAGTATGAATTCTTTGAGTATCCAAAATGCTAATGATGATTGCACAAGTCATGGCAAAAATGTTTGTTATAAGCATGTCACTTTTTGTGGAGTGAATTGGGAGTGCCTTTGCACACCAAAAAGGGAAGATAGATTTTGTAAGAAGCATAAATATTTGGAAACGAAAATGTTGCAAGAGAGGCTAGATGATTGTGCTGAAAGATGTAATTTTTTCCGCCATCCTTGTGAACTTTGCAATGAACATGGTCATATAAATCTTCAATGCATATTCTTTCATGATCAAATAGTGTCGAAAAATTGTGATAACTTGATTACCCTTGAGCATCATAAAGAGCTTAGTCTTCTTTTGGGGTATGAAGAAATGAAACGTATAACTAAGGATATTCCAAAATTTAATCTTGATAGATTTCTTGATTTTGATCTAGAGGAAATTTATATGTTTTGTGCGGTGAATTGCATTGAGAATCCTTATATTGCCAACTATCTAAAGTCAAGAAAACAAACAAAATATGAAGAGAGTACTAATGAAAGGGAAAATGTTTCCCAAAACCCTCCTAGTGTTTATTATGATGAATCAGGTAACAAGGAGGAGCTTCCTATCCAACCAATCTCATCAATAAGAAGCTTGAAAAGATTAATTCAACCCACACATGATGTGGTGAAGAAGAAGAAAAGAAGAAAGAAGAGAGGTAAAAAGGTATCTCTCCCAAATAATGTTGCTCCTATTATTGTTGTGCCTCATAAAAATGAATCAAAAATAATTTTGGAAGATGATACACTTGATGATGATTTTGTTATGCCTATTGCTTGTTGTGATGATTATGACTGGGAAGATAATGATACTTATTATAATATTGGAAATCTTTTTGGCACCAACTTGGGAAATTTTGATGATAGCAATTGTTATACCGTTGGTGCCATTCATACTATTAATGATGAGAATGATTATGCTTATGATATGCCAAGCCACAAGCTTGGGGATGCTATGTTTGATGAGAATGACATGTTTGAGAATTTATTTGCTGCAATTAATGTTTGTCCCAAGCTTGGGGAGGCTATGTTTAATGAAGATGATCTTTTTAGTCCCCCTACTTTGAATGATCAAACTTATTTTGATGATAGCATGCCTCCTATTTATGATGATTACATTGATAAAAGTGGGTTTGGAAGAGTGTCAACTCTAGGTAGTAGTGATCCCACTATTTTGGAGGGTGTTGAATCTTATTACAATATTGATGAATGTGGATTTGGAGAGTTCATGACTTTATTTAGTGATACATCCACTATTTTGGAAGAGGTTTCAATTGACTATGGCAATAAAGTTGCTTTCTATGATGATTATTATGATGACATGTATGCCATAGAGAGTAATGAATTTTCTATGCTTATGGATCATGAAGAGAATGCTTTATCTAATGGTTATATTGATGAATATATTCATGATGCTACTGAAAATTATTATGAGAGAGGAACTTATGATGCATGATGTTCTCTTTGTGTTTCAATTCTTATCTTTTAGGTGAGCATCATTGACTCATCATGCCTAGCTAAAAGGTATTAAAGAAAAGCGCTTGTTGAGAGACAACCCAACACTTTTACTTACTGTTTTTGTGTGTTCACATGATTATGCTACTGTATTTATCATGTTTTATTGCTTAGTTTAAATAAAGTGCCAAGTAAAGCCTTTGGGATCATGTTGGGTGATAGTTGATTTGACCCTGCTGAAAAACAGAAACTTTTGCGCTCACGCAAATAAGTCTCAGTTTTAACAGAAGAGTTCTATTGATTTGATTATTTTTTCAAAAGTTTAATATACAAATTGCTCACGTGGTCCAATTTGTTTCATAATTGTTGGAGTAGCAGAAGTATGGTTTGAGTCCAGATCATTACAGACTGTTCTGTTTTTGACAGATTCTGTTTTCAATGCATAGTTTGTTTGTTTTCTAGTTTCTATGGCTTATATTGCTCAATATAAATTGTGTAAATGATATGCTATAGTAGGCATTGTGTGGAAACAATTATGAATCTTGTCTTTGACAGTACCAAAGTGAAATGGTTTTCTCTTTATCATACTAACCTATCTCACAAAGTTCCGTTAAGTTTTGTGTGATTGAAGTTTTCAAGTTTTGGGTGAGATGACGATTTGAGGAGAATAAGGAGTGACAAGACCCTAATCTTGAGAATGCCCAAGGCACCCCAAGGTAATGTCCAAGCAACTAAGCTTGGGGATGCCCCGAAAGGCATCCCCTCTTTCGTCTCCAACATTATCGGTAACATGGAGCTATGTTTTCATTCGTCACATGACATGATTTTACTTGGAGCCTCAATTTATTTTGTTAAGATTTTCTTGATGTTATTTAGAATAATGTTTTGCATCTTTCTTTTCAATAAAAAGGTCAAGGATAGCCTTCACCATGCTTATTTTGCCAGTATACTTGTTGCTGTTTGAAAACAGAAAGTTTATCAATGTTGCAAAAATTCCCGAGGAAAGTCAGAATGTGATAAAATGTTGAAACTTTTTGCATAATAAGATCTGATAAATTTTCTACAGTGTGGTAGAATTTCATAATGTTTGGAGTTAGGGAAGTATCGATACTCTTGCATTCTTTACAGATTGTACTGTTTTGGCAGATTGCTATTATGTTTGCATATGTTTGCTTGTTTAATGATTCTATTTGAGAATAGGAGTATTAAATATGGAGAGGCATTTAGTATGCAATGTTAAATAATAATTTTTGTGATTTGCTACAGTAGAGTATGATAACGTTTTTGCATTGGTTTATACTAATTTATCTCACGAGTTCTTTGAGTTTTGTGTGGATGAAGTTTTTAAGATTTAGGGAAACCTAGATATAAAAGGAATTAAGGAGAAACAAAAGCTCAAGCTTGGGGATGGGCAAGGCACCCCAAGTTAATATTCCAAGAAGTCTCAAGCATCTAAGCTTGGGGATGCCCCGGTAGGCATCCCACCTTTCTTCTTCAACAATTATTGGTTAGTATCGGTTGAGCCTAAGTTTTTTGCTTCTTCACCTGATGTGTGCTATCCTTGAAATGTCATTTTGTCTTGTTTTGCTTGCTGTTTTAATAAATTACTTAGATATGAAAGTTTTTAAATAAAGTTGCGTAGTAGACATCAGCTAACGGATGGGTCTTGTCCATCACATCGTTCTCCTAATGATGTGATCCCGTTCATCAACTGACAACACATGTCCATAGTCAGGAAACTTAACCATCTTTGATGAATGAGCTAGTCAAGTAGAAGCATACTAGGGACACTCTGTTTTGTCTATGTATTCACACATGTACTAAGTTTCTGGTTAATACAATTCTAGCATGAATAACAGATATTTATCATGATATAAGGAAATATAAATAACAACTTTATTATTGCCTCTAGGGCATATTTCCTTCAGTCTCCCAC
This sequence comes from Aegilops tauschii subsp. strangulata, assembly GCF_002575655.3. Classification (NCBI taxonomy): domain Eukaryota; kingdom Viridiplantae; phylum Streptophyta; class Magnoliopsida; order Poales; family Poaceae; genus Aegilops; species Aegilops tauschii. Next base: position 387,758,972 of record NC_053035.3, read on the forward strand.
TTGCACTAGAGCCAATAATCTAGTTCACATCGTCATGTGATTTAACACTAATAGTTCACGTCGTCATGTGACCAACACCCAAAAGGTTTACTAGAGTCAATAATCTAGTTCACATCGCTATGTGATTAACACCCAAAGAGTACTAAGGTGTGATCATGTTTTGCTTGTGAGAGAAGTTTAGTCAACGGTTCTGTCACATTCAGAGCCGTATGTATTTTGCAAATATTCTATGTCTACAATGCTCTGCATGGAGCTACTCTAGCTAATTGCTCCCAATTTCAACATGTATCCAGATTGAGACTTAGAGTCATCTGGATTGATGTAAAAGCTTGCATCGACGTAACTCTTTACGACGAACTCTTTATCACCTCCATAACCGAGAAATATTTCCTTGGTCCTCTTAGGTAACTAAGGATAACTTTGACCGCTATCCTGTGATCCACTCCTGGATTACTATTGTACCCCCTTGCCAAACTCATGGCAAGGTACACAATAGGTCTGGTACACAGCATAGTGTACTTCATAGAACCTATGACTGAGGCATAGGGAATGACTTTCATTCTCTTTCTATTTTCTGCCGTGGTCGGGTTTTGAGTCTTACTCAACTTCACACCTTGCAACACAGGCAGAACTCCTTCTTTGACTGCTCCATTTTGAACTACTTCAAAATCTTGTCAAGGTATATACTCATTGAAAAATCTTATCAAGCATCTTGATCTATCTCTATAGATCTTGATGCTCAATATGTAAGCAGCTTCACCGAGGTCTTTCTTTGAAAAAATCCTTCCAAACACTTCTTTATGCTTTCCAAAAAATTCTACATCATTTCTGATCAACAATATGTCATTCACATATACTTATCAGAAAAGCTGTAGTGCTCCCACTCACTTTCTTGTAAATACAGGCTTCACCGCAAGTCTGTATAAAATTATATGCTTTGATCAACTCATCACAGCGTATATTCCAACTCCGAGATGCTTGCACCACTCCATAGATGGATCGCTGGAGCTTGCGCATTTTTTAGCACTTTTAGGATTGACAAAACCTTCTTGTTGCATCATATACAACTCTTCTTTTAATAAATCCACTAAGGAATGCAGTTTGACATCCATTTGCCAGATTTCGTAAAATGTGGCAATTCCTAACATGATACGGACAGACTTAAGCATTGTTACGAGTGAGAAAATCTCATAGTAGTCAACACCTTGAACTTGTCGAAAACCTTTTGCGATAAGTCGAGCTTTGTAGATAGTAACACTACCATCAGCGTCCGTCTTCCTCTTGAAGATCCATTTATTCTCTATGGCTTGTCGATCATCGGGCAAGTCAACCAAAGTCCATCCCATCTCAGATTTCATGGCCTCAAGCCATTTCGCAGAATCTGGGCTCATCATCGCTTCCTCATAGTTCTTAGGTTTGTCATGGTCTAGTAACATGACTTCCAGAACAGGATTACCATACCACTCTGGTGCGGAACGTACTCTGATTGACCTACGAGGTTTGGTAGTAACTTGATCTGAAGTTTCCTGATCATCATCATTAGCTTCCTCACTAATTGGTGTAGGAATCAATGGATCTGATTTCTGTGATAAACTACTTTCCAATTCGGGAGAAGTTACAATTACCTCATCAAGTTCTACTTTCCTCCGACTCACTTCTTTAGAGAGAAACTCCTTCTCTAGAAAGGATCCATTCTTAGCAACGAATATCTTGCCTTTGGATCTATCATAGAAGGTGTACCCAACAGTCTTCTTTGGTTATCCTATGAAGACGCATTTCTCCGATTTGGGTTCGAGGTTATCAGGTTGAAGCTTTTTCACATAAGCATCGCAGCCCCAAACTTTAAGAAACAACAACTTAGGTTTCTTGCCAAACCACAGTTCATATGGTGTCGTCTCAACGGATTTGGATGGTGCCCTATTTAACGTGAATGCAGCCGTCTCTAAAGCATAACCCCAAAATGATAGTGGTAAATCAGTAAGAGACATCATAGATCGCACCATATCTAATAATGTACGATTACGAAGTTCGGACACACCATTACGCTGTGGTGTTCCAGGTGGCATGAGTTGCGAAACTATTCCACATTGTTTCAAATGAAGACCAAACTCATAACTCAAATATTCTGTAAGTGCATCTAGTGCCACCCCTAATTGGTTTTGGAGTATTGACGACAAACTTGGTTGAGGGACTAATGTGTTTGTGAGAATTGCAGGACAACACAGATAGTAGTCCCCCATTGATTCGGTTTACCTACCGGAGATGACCCCTAAAAATGTGTGAAGACATTGAAGTCAATAGTGGTCTGTGAAGGTATTCACAATGAAGACTATGACATGAGAAGACATCGCATGAAGACTATGGAGGGCGAAGACATAGTTGTTTCGTAGTTTCCTTTTCTTCTTTGTTGAGTCATAGGAACCACCGCACTATTAAGTGGGGAACAAGTGAACGAAGTCAGAGTGACTGAAGTGATGCTCAACCAAATCCTATGTCTTCGAGCGAAGACAATGAGAGAAAATCTTATCCAAAGCTGGATGAGTCAGCTTTACTTGTAGCCCAAGTCAAGGTGCCACGTGTGTTTGAAATCTGACCGTTAGACACGTGTCAGTTCCTTAGTGACCCAGGGTCATTTCAGACAAATCAGGTCGGGTTGCCTCCTGGCTATAAATAGCCCACCCCTACACCATAAATTGGTGGCTGCTCAGAGTTAGTGCACGACTTTTTTCTTTTGAGAGCAACCCACCTCCGAAGCATTTGAGAGAGAGATCCTTGCGAGGACAAAGCCTAAAACACCCAGAGCCAAAGAGTGTTAGGCATCACTGAAGTCTTCATGTCCGCCTGATCTGAAGACTTATTACACTTGAGGACTGTGAATCCTCCAGCCGGTTAGGCGTCGCGTTCTGAGCATCCAAGAGTCATTGTGGATTGCCAGTGAACGAAGTCTGTGAAGGTTTGGAAGTCTACCTTGAAGACTTACCAGAGTGATTGGGCGAGGACTAGGTGTCCTTAGCTCAAGGGGAATAAGGTGAAGACGCGGTCTTCTGAGTTGAATCTCAGCCTCCCTAACCAGACGTACATTTGTCACAACAACTGGAACTGGTCCAACAAATCACTGTCCTCACCAAGCAACTGGTTCTATCTCCTCCCTCTCTTTACTTACAGTTTGTCTTCGTGAAGTCTTTGCATGCTTGCCTGATCTGTTTGACTTCACTGTGTGACAACTATTGTTGTTTGGCTTCATACCATCTTCCACCCTGATCCATACTACCTAGCTGCTAATAGTCTTCGTGCTTTCACTTCATTGCTTACTTAACTATGGCTAGTCTAGTGTAGTCTACCTTCCGCTGCATGTCAATAGGTTCGTTTCTATTGTTTGTCTTCGAAACTCTCATGTTTTGAAGACTATCATAAAAATCTCCTATTCACCCCCTCTAGTCGATAACTAGCACTTTCAATTGGTATCAGAGCAAGGTGCTCCCTTATTCTGTGTGATTCGGTTTAACCGCCTGGAGTTTTAGCTATGTCGATTGCTGGGATAATCAAAGTCTCCGCTGCGTGCCCTGTCTTCGATGGCATTGATTACCCCTACTGGAAGAATAAGATGCGCATGCATCTTGAAGCCATTGATGTCGACCTCTGGTATGTCATCAAGAACGGCATTCCCAAGGCCGGTGAAGGTGTCACCCCTGCTGATGTCAAGAAGTTCATTCAACTGGATTCTACTGCCAAGAACATCATCTGTGGTCATCTGACCAAAGGACAGTATGGCCGTGTGAGTGCTCTGGAAACTTCGAAGCTACTCTGGGACTGGCTCTCCAAGGTCAACGAAGGTGTCTCAACCCAGAGAGACTCAAGGATAAGTGTTCTTCGCAACCTCTTCAACCGCTTCAAGAGAAACGGCAATGAGAATGTCCAGCTCATGTTTGATCGCCTCACTGATATCACAAATGAGTTTCATGCACTTGGCGCCACTGAGATCACCAAGCATGAAATCGTCAAGACACTCCTGAGATCACTTGACAACTCGTTTGACACCCTAGCCCTGATGATTCAAGAACGCCCTAACTACAAGACTCTCGATCCGTTTGACATACTTGAGAGGCTCAACACACATGAGTTCCAGTTATCTAAGAAAAGAGATATTTATGGTCCCAGCTATGGCCGTACTCGCGCTTTGAAGGCAAAGGCTGTTTCCTCATCTAAAGAAGAATCTGACTGCAGTTCTGGGGATCCTGAAGACATTGGAAAGGAGCTTGCTATGCTTGTGAAGAAGTTCCAGAAATTCACCAAGAAGAAAGGCTTCAGAAAGTCTTCAAGATCCAGCTCAAGAAATGATGAAGCTTCTACTCATGACCACAAGAAGAGAACATGCCACAAGTGCAAGAAACCTGGTCACTACATCTCTGAGTGTCCACAGTGGGACAATGAGAACAACAACAAGAAGAAGAACAATGAATATGATTCTGATGACAAGAAGAAGAAGAAATTCTCAAAGTCTTCCTCCAAGTCTTCGTCCAAGTCTTCATAACACAAGAAAAGTTCATCTGGCAAGGCTCGTGCTTTTGTTGGCAAGGAGATGGATTCAGAGGAGGAGTCAGCTTATGAGGAGGCTGAGGTGGAGTCCGAGGAGGAGTCTGACTCTGGTGTTGCAAGTCTGGCTCTAGCTACAGCCTACGTAGCCAAGTCCATTTTCAACACTGGAGACAATGGCTTCGTCACCAACGCTGATGCTAATGACAAGGACGACTCTGCCCCCACCTACTGCTTCATGGCACGTGGTGCCAAGGTAAACTCACGCGATGCTTACTTTCAAACATCAAGTGAAGATGGATCTGATTGTGAATCCAAACCTAGCTACAAAACACTTGCTAAAATTGCAACTGAACAACAGAAAGCTATGGAACATATTCAAAAATTGTTAGACAAAAGCGATGACCTGTTGGACGCAGAAATGACCCGGTTTCAGTCCTTAATTGAAGACATTAAAAATCTTCATGTTAAGTACGAGGAACTTGAAAGTCGTCATGAAACGCTCTCAACAACTCATGAAAAGCTTTCCTACGATTATCTTCAAAGGAAGCAAGAACTTGAGAAATTGAGAGCGGCTCATGAAGATCTTCAAAAAGAGAACGAGTCACTTCGCGCTCAACAGATCAGTCCCGCTCAGGAAGGATTTGAACCACCATGTCTAAAATGCCTTGAGTGTGATAATGCTACTTCGGTTGCTGAATGTTCCACTACTGCTACCGTTGCAATATCTTCAACTGCTGATGTGGTAACTAACCCCTCTGCTGAGGATACCACTACTATTGCTGATGAAAATGCCAGGTTGAAGACATTGCTTGAGACAGGGATGTATAAAAGTCTCAAAGGGCATCAGACACTATGTGATGTCCTCACAAAGCAGATTCTGAACTGAAACCCTAGGAAAGAGGGTGTTGGGTTCGAGAGGAAAATGAATGTTGATGGTTCTTACTGGAAGCCTGAGCAGTACCCCAAAACCACTTGGGTTGCTGCAAAGGGACCTTCAGTGGATCCATCCACCTTATCTGGCTTCACTTGTGCTAACCCGATTATCATTGATGAATCCTTTGATGCAAACTATAAACTGTTTAAGTATCAGAATGGTGAAGTGTTTGCCAGGTATATTGGTACTAACTGCAGGAATGGGCCACCTATGAAGAAGATCTGGGTACCCAAAAGTTGTCTTGAGAATCTTCCTGTGAATGTCATCATGACACCACCTGGGAAGAAGACAAACCCCAGACCAAAGGCTTCATATGGTCCAAAGGCTTCATACAGACAGAGGACTCAACAGAGTCACCCTAACGCCAATGTTTTGCAGGGAAATCATACTCAGACCTATGAATATGAGCGTGTTTCCTCAAACTGCTATGTTCATAAAACTAAGAACTTTTCTGCTTAGTCATAGTATTGTTCACCTCCTGCAAGGCTATTTGCTAGGGCTCCAAGGCCGAAGTTCTCAGATGCTGCACTTAGACTCATTGCTTCGAAGCCACCCCTGAAAATGTGGGTGGTTAAGAAAACTTAACTCTCTTTTGCAGGGAAAGGTCTCCAGCCAGAAATCAAAGGCGTCTGATGCTTATGCTGGGGACTTAAAACATCTTGTGGGGTGCAAGATAAAATGCCCCAATGGTCTTACTATGTATTTTGTTCCTGAATCGCTTGCCAATCATCCTATCAGCCCTAACCTGGATCTGAGCTTTGATAATCCGCTTGTTCGTCAAATGTTTATGCTTCACAATACCCTTGGTGAAGCCTATCCCCCTAACTGTACTATAGGGTATGACACCACATGCTTCAGAATGGATTATGGACAGTGGATGCACTAATCACATGACTGGTGATCGAAGTCTTCTCATGGACTCAACCTTACGTCCATCTGACAAGAGTCACATCACATTTGCTGACACTGGTAAAAGCAAGGTATTGGGTCTTGGTAGAGTTGCAATCTCAAAGGATCAGCACATGGATAAAGTGATGCTTGTTGAATCCCTTGGTTTCAACTTAATGTCTGTCTCAATGCTTTGTGATTTGAACATGATTGTGATATTTGGAAAATATCATTGCCTTGTTCTAATGGAATCTGACAAGTCTCTGGTCTTTGAAGGGTATCAGAAAGATGATCTGTATATGGTAGATTTCTCAGCAGGACAACAGTTGGCCACATGTCTTCTAGCAAAAGCTTCAGAATGCTGGCTCTGGCATCGGAGGCTAGGGCATGCTGGCATGAGGAACTTGTACACTCTCGCAAAGAAGAAACATGTCGTAGGCATCGAGGGCGTCAAGTTCAAGAAGGATCATCTGTGTGGTGCCTGCGAAGCTAGAAAGATGACTAGGGCCAAGAATCACTCGAAGACAATCATGACGACATCTCAACCCTTCGAGCTGCTTCACATGGACTTATTTGGCCCTACTCACTACTCTACTCTTACTACCACTGCTTGCCTCTATGGCTTCGTCATTGTTGATGATTATTTGAGATATACATGGGTGCATATAATCCTCTACAAGAATGAAGTGCAGGATGTCTTCAGACGCTTCGCCAATCGTGCCATGACGAACTATGGCATCAAGATCAAGCACATCACAAGTGACAACGGCACAGAGTTCAAGAACACATGCCTCGACACTTATCTTGATACATTGGGCATCACTCATGAGTTCTCTGCTCCATACACGCCTCAGCAGAATGGCATCATGGAGCGCAAGAACAGGACACTCATTGAGATGGCTCGGATGATGCTTGATGAGTACAAGACTCCAAGGAAGTTCTGGCCTAAAGCTATTGATACAGCATGCCACGTCATCAACCGTGTTTATCTTCACAAGCTTCTGAAGAAGACATCCTATGAGCTCCTAACTGGTAAGAAGCCAAATGTTAGTTACTTCAGAGTATTTGGTCCTAGGTGCTGGATCAAGGATCCACATCACACTTCAAAATTTGCACCGAAAGCACATGAAGGTTTTATGCTTGGTTACGGAAAGGATTCGCACTCCTACAGAGTCTTCAACCTCTTTCACTATAAAGTGGTTGAAACTTTGGATGTGCGGTTCGATGAGACTAACGGCTCGCAAAGAGAGCACCTGCCAAATATGCTAGATGACGTCCCACCTAGTGAATCCATCAAGCTAATGGAAACTGGAGAAATCATACCTTCAAAGGCACAAGCTGAAGAGGAACTTATCATTTCTGTGCCTAATCAACCTGAAGACAATGCTCAGCCTGAAGCCAATGCTCAAAATGAAGACAATGATCAGCAAGAGCAAAATCTTCGTCCAGTTCATCCTCGTGTTGCAAATGAAGTACAGATTGAGACGATAATTGATAGCATCAAGGCACCTAGTCCTCTCACTCGATCAATAGCAATGCAGCTGGCAAATTTCTGTGGACACTTTGCATTTGTCTCAATATCTGAACCCAAGAAAGTTGCTGAAGCCTTCATGGAACATGAATGGATTCAAGCTATGCAAGAAGAGCTTCAATAGTTCGAACTAAACAATGTGTGGGAATTGGTCAAGCGTCCTGATCCTCGCAAGCACAACATCATAGGCACCAAATGGATATATCGCAACAAGCAAGATGAGCATGGTCAAGTTGTCAGAAACAAGGCTCCTCTCGTTGCTCAAGGATACACTCAAGTTGAAGGGATTGACTTCGATGAAACATTTGCTCCGGTGGCTAGGCTTGAAGCCATTCGCATACTGCTAGCCTATGCCAACCACCACAACATCCTTCTGTATCAAATGGATGTGAAGAGTGCCTTTCTGAATGGCAAGATTGAATAAGAAGTGTATGTTGCACAGCAACTTGGCTTTGAAGATCCAAAACATCCTGATATGGTATACAAGCTCAACAAGGCACTGTATGGCCGCAAACAAGCTCCTCGCACTTGGTATGACACTCTCAAAGACTTCCTGAAGAGAAAAGGCTTCAAACCTGGTTCTCTAGATCCTACACTCTTCACGAAGACATATGATGGAGAACTATTTGTGTGCCAAATCTATGTGGATGACATTATGTTCGGCTGCACTGACAAGAGATACAGTGATGAGTTTGGACACATGATGCAAGAGCAATATCAGATGTCCATGATGGGTGAGCTGAAGTTCTTCCTTGGTCTTCAAATTCGTCAGCAGAGCAATGGCATCTTCATATCTCAAGAAAAATACCTCAAAGATTGCCTGAAGAAGTTTGAAATGCAAGATTGCAAAGGATACACGACGCCAATGCCAACCAAAAGTCATCTGAGTCCTGACGCCAATGGTAAAGAGTTCGATCAAAAGGTATACTGCTCCATGATTGGTTCTTTACTCTATTTATGTGCATCTAGGCCAGATATAATGCTTAGTGTTTGCATGTGTGCCCGATTCCAAGCGGCACCAAAGGAATCACATCACTTAGCTGTGAAGAGAATTCTTCGATATTTGGCTTACACCCCAACACTAGGATTATGGTATCCAAAGGGCTCAGAGTTTGATCTAGTTGGATTCACAGATGCTGATTATGCTGGTGACAAGGTTGATCGCAAGTCCACATCAGGCACATGTCACTTTCTGGGACGATCACTTGTCTGTTGGTCTTCAAAGAAGCATAACTGTGTATCTCTCTCCACTACTGAATCTGAATACATTGCTGCTGGATCTTGCTGCACTCAGCTTCTGTGGATGAAGCAAACTCTCAAGGACTATGGTATCCACCTGAAGCATGTTCCACTCTACTGTGACAATGAAAGCGCCATCATGATTGCCAACAACCCAGTCCAGCACTCAAAGACAAAGCACATTGAAATTCGTCATCACTTTCTCAGAGATCACGTCATGAAGGAAGATATTGATATCATTCATGTCAACACTGAAGAGCAATTGGTAGATATCTTCACAAAGCCCTTGGATGAGCAAAGGTTTTGCAAGTTGTGGTGTGAGCTAAATATCTTAGAATCCTCAAATGTCCTGTAATTGGACACACATCCTAACACTTATGCATGTTGATGACTTAGATGTGCAACACATGAAGTAACGTATATCTTCAATCAATGAAGACATACACTCTAAGTGTGAATACATTAACGCGGAATTTGACTTCGGAGCGCCACGATACTTGTGCGCCGTGTCTGGGTCTAATACTTCCTATACGGTGGGTAACGCCACCACCAAACCTTTGTTTGAAATGTTTCGTTTGGCGTCACATTTGCAAAGTCTTCGCATTTGGTTTGTCTTCAACATTGATTTAACTTCATGTTTATCTTCACAATGTTGATTTGGTCTTATACTGATATATACACATATACTTGTGTTCTGTCCTCTACAACATTCACTTATAGCTATGTCTTCTTGTTTGAATCTTTTGATCTAAGTGAATGTGATCGGACCCTTACCCCTTCTATGCTTCTACCTCAGATTCGATCTATCCAAATCATATGCATTCTATTGAAACTGTCGAATGTCTTCTCTGCATCCTTGTCAGCAGAAGATACAGAGACAAAAGTTGAATCTGTTTTAATGCTATATCCTTATTGCCTGAAACCCGGAGAAGCCGGAACGACCACCCGACAGTCCAGGCATGCGTGGGAACATGGAACAACTTCCAATGTGTTGCATGCTTGCCACGTGTCCTTCAGATGTTAACCGCCAGGGGCACCTGCGTAATTACGCTGTGCCGTCCCTTTCCTTATAAATATACAACTCACCGCGGTCACAATCTCTTCTCCCACCTCGCCACCTCGCACAAACCCTAGCGCCTTCGCGCTCTCGCGTCGACGCCGGAGACGAAGCGCTTAGCTGCTGCGGCCTCTTCGATACCGTCCTCACACCGGCCGCGGACCTCGTCCTCTCCGCCGCCGCCGTAGGTGTCTTCCGCCGCCAAGTTAGGGAGCGGGAGATTGAACTGCTCGGCATCCCCCTTCGCCTCGTCTAGTAGTTCGTCAAGGGTAATTAAAACTTACTTTTTACTGCCTTTTTGATCCGCCAGATCCATCCACTTCCATCAAAAGTTGTTTCTAAACTTCCAAATCTGGATTTATCTTGTTCTGTATCTCATATCTTGCCAAGTATATTCACTTATGCTTCACAACTAGTTAGATTCCTCACTTGTACTTATTCTTGGGTTTGTACAAATCTGGAACCAACTCTCATCAAATAAGTGAATGTCTTCGCGCTGTGAGGTCAATGTCTTCAAACTGATTTATCTTCAAAATCTTCTAAGAATGCATATGACCTCTTCCCCTTCCCTCGCATCTCTAATGCTGTCACAGGTACATGTCCGTGGGAGAATCCCTTGGTTCTCATAGTCTGCATGCATTTGCAGAATTCTTACAGCGACATGATACGTCCATTTTGCATCATGCTTTTATATCGATATTTATTGCATTATGGGCTGTTATTACATATAAGGTCACAATACTTATGCCTATTCTCTCTTATTTTACAAGGTTTACATGAAGAGGGAGAATGCCGGCAGCTGGAATTCTGGGCTGGAAAAGGAGCAAATATCAGAGACCTATTCTGCACAGCTCCAAAAGTCCTGAAACTTCACGGAAGTCATTTTTGGAATTAATAAAAAATACTGAACGAAGAAACTACCAGAGGGGGACACCCACCATCCACGAGGGTGGGGGGGGGGGGGGGCGCCCCCTGCCTCGTGGGCCCCCTGGCAGGCCTCCGGTGCCCATCTTCTGCTATATGAGGTCTTTTACCCTGTAAAACATGATAAGCAAGCTTTCGGGAAGAAACTCCGCCGCCACGAGGCGGAACCTTGGCGGAACCAATCTAGAGCTCCGGCAGAGCTGTTCTGCCGAGGAAACTTCCCTTCGGGAGGGGGAAATCATCGCCATCGTCATCACCAACGATCCTCTCATCGGGAGGGGGTCAACCTCCATCAACATCTTCACCAGCACCATCTCCTCTCAAACCCTAGTTCATCTCTTGTATCCAATCTTTGTCTCTAAGTCTCAGATTGGTACCTGTGGATTGCTAGTAGTGTTGATTACTCCTTGTAGTTGATGCTAGTTGGTTTATTTGGTGGAAGATCATATGTTCAGATCCATTATGCATATTAATACTCCTCTGATTATGAACATGAATATGATTTATGAGTAGTTACGTTTGTTCCTGAGGACATGGGAGAAGTCTTGCTATAAGTAGTCATGTGAATTTGGTAGTCGTTCGATATTTTGATGAGATGTATGTTGTCTCTCCTCTAGTGGTGTTATGTGAACGTTGACTACATGACACTTCACCATTGTTTGGGCCTAGAGGAGGGCATTGGGAAGTAATAAGTAGATGATGGGTTGCTAGAGTGACAGAAGCTTGAACCCTAGTTTATGAGTTGCTTCGTAAGGGGCTGATTTGGATCCACATGTTTCATGCTATGGTTAGGTTTACCTTAATACTTCTTTTGTAGTTACGGATGCTTGCAATAGGGGTTAATCATAAGTGGGATGCTTTTCCAAGAAAGGGCAGAACCCAAGCACCGGTCCACCCACATACCAAATTATCAAAGTAACGAACGCGAATCATATGAGCGTGATGAAAACTAGCTTGACGATAATTCCCATGTGTCCTCGGGAGCGTTTTCCTTCATATAAGAGTTTGTCCAGGCTTGTCCTTTGCTACAAAAAGGATTGGGCCATCTTACTGCACTTTATTTACGCTTGTTACTTGCTACCCGTTACAAATTACCTTATCACAAAACTATCTGTTACCGATAATTTCAGTGCTTGCAGAGAATACCTTACTAAAAACCGCTTGTCATTTCCTTCTGCTCCTCGTTGGGTTTGACACTCTTACTTATCGAAAGGACTAAGATAAATCCCCTACACTTGTGGGCCATCACGACACATCAATTCTCCTGAAGCCAGTTCCTGTCTGACCAGCAAAAGGAAGCCATTCACAGTTTTGAAGCCATTCAGCTTGAATACAATGGCTACAGAGAAGTCAGCTAGAAAGGGCGGCAGACAGCGCCGAGGAGATACATCTAAGGATTTACCTCCTGATCTGTATGAATTGTACAAGACAGACCCTGAAGAGAGCTATGGCCAGCGCAAGACTCGAATCTAATGGATTCGAAGATATTGGGCGGAACAATGGTTTGTATACAGATATGTGACTACTGAGTATGCGGAGAAGAATGCCATCAAGCGACCGTGGTGTTATATTCTCTACAAAAATCTTCAACCCAAGTCCAAGTCCGAAGTCATTGTTCAAGGCTTCTATCCTTGCATGGTCCGAGGACCACAGCCCGAGAATGCCGACCCATCCTCTCTGCTATGGTGTCGCGATGACAATCTGTTCAAACGCAACTATAAGTTTGCCAAGGATTCTTCTGTGAATCACAAGAAAGCATTTGGACTTGACTTCAACCCTGGTCCATCTGCTCCAAGGGCTGTTGGCACCCGTGATGCTGAACCAAATGTCATCGGCCCCTTCTATAATCTCGAAGGTCTTCTCACTCACATTGCTGGTCAGGGGGCAGCCGTGGAGCACTCAGCCGATGACGCTGATTCTGATGAAGTGCCAGCTCCACCTAAGCCACAGAAGCAGAAGAAATCAAAGGCTTCAAAGCCCCCTGCCACACCAAAAGCTTCGCGTGCGAAGCCATTGGCCACTGCACCTCCCAGTATGCAATCAGAAGATCTTTCTCGTGTCTCCAAGAGGATTGAGAAGCCCAAGGAGAAGCCCAAGAAGAAGCCCATCAAGAGTTCTGGGCATGCACTGACTCCAGCTGCCGTTCTGCGGAACGAAAATGAAGCTATTGATCTGTCAAGCGACGAAGATCTCGGTGATGATGCCCTTGAGCTGCTAATCAAGAGCAAGCAAGAGGCAGAGATCTTCAACGATCTGCCCCTCTTTGATGTGGATATTTTGAATAACTTCATTGATGACTGGTTTGACAACCCAAGCCTCAGCATCGATGACCTTCAGCTCCCAATGGACATAAGCGTCACATTGCACGGAGCCATTGCTAATGAGCTGGCTCTGGCTCAGAAGATCGTCGAGCTGAAAAACAAAATTGACTATGAAAAGGCTCAATTCAACAAGAACATGGCCAAGCACAGCGTGGCTGATGTTCAAAGCTTCAAGCAGATGCTGCATGACCTCAAGGAGGAGTTTCACAAGAAACGTGAGGAAGCAAAAGGTTCAAGAGAGCGGATGAAATACTTCGCAGAGAAATGTGTTCAAGCTCACAATGAGGCTGAGAAACACAAGGCACTTGGGCGTCCAGGCATCGACCCCAAGATGGTTGTCAAACAAAAAAAGAAGCCTGCTGTGGCCCAAGCTGAAGCATCAAGGCAGGAAGCACCTCGCATTGTCTTCCCTGCCAGCATGACAGGCTCGAAGCCTAAGGTCCCCTCAGTAGCTTCAGAACTGAAGAAGACAAGGGCAGCTGAGGCCGAAGCCAAGAAGCGCAAGCACAAGAATGCCTCTGATGGTGCTCCATAAACAAAGAAGCCGAAGACAAAGTCTTCGCGGAAAGAGTGTGCCACTACCACAGAGCCACTTGTTGTCTAGCCCATCTCAGTTGCTCGCCCTGCCTCCACAAACCGAGAGCGTCAACTTGTAGTTCACGAGCCTGCTTTCACAGAGGCTCCTGAAGATGAAGAAATTTCAGCTGTCGACCCCATCACAGCTGAAGACATTGGTCATGGCGACAATGTAGAAGATGATGAAGTCCTTCCTCAGATCGAGCACCAACTGGTATCATCGCCTGTTCTCACGAACAGCAACCTCATCAGCATTGGTCGTCCTTTGACGCCAATTGCTCAGGATGCTTCGTGGGCTGATCACCCTCAACAAGAAACCCGAAGTAATGAAGACACACCCAGTACTCCACCACCTCAAGTCCCCACTCCGGTGCTTGACGATGACAATTACATGGTGCGGACCACTCCATCACCACAAGCGTTGCCCGCTTTCCGCAGGCTTCGCAAAGGCCCTAGGCCATAGGTCGCCCTACCGAGCGTTCCAAAAGGAGAAGTGCAACACAGTTCAGTAGCACGTCAAGTGTTTCCTGAAGCCACTCCAACTGCGAACGTCTCTGAGTCTGAAGCAAAATCTGCTAAAGACATTCCGGCTGCATCAGCCGATGACAACCAAGAACCGCGTCTAGAAGAAGAGAGAGTTGCCACACCCCCTATCACTCAAGAAGCTATTCTCGAGGAGAACGAGTCCGCGCCCATCCCTTCTGCTACTCAAGAGGAGGTTGAAAACACTGAGGCGGCCACAAACAACACTACTGAAGCCAATGACGTTGTCATGGCGGAAGACAATGTGGCGCCTGAAGCGAATATGGCGCCCGAAGCCAATGTGCAACTTGAAGCCCCTGTCAATGCCAATGCTCCTGTACCACCTCCAAGGCCTCACACTATTGAGCAGGCATTTGATCGCGGCCAACTTGTCACTGTCCGATGGCCTATTCTGGTTCCTCCTCCTGCTCCCGGACCACAATTTGACTACCATGTTGAGCACATGCCTCAGGTCCAGAAGCAAAAGCCCAGACTGCCAACATTTCCCGGCGCTGCAACTTCGCCTGGATCATTCAATGTAAACAGCTTTAGGGCACACAACAAATTCTTTGACAGTGCCAAGAACCCATACTCGAAGCCAAGGATGTCATCTGACCGCTTCTGGAGCTATCAGCAGCACAGTTATTACTCCTGTATCTTATACAATCAAGGGAGAATCTTTCCTCACATGCGTCTGGATTGTGAAGCCATTGCTGGTCTGCCTTGCTTGGAAGAAGCTCTAGACTGTTTCAGAGATGCTGGCCTTCTACAGTTCGTAACTGACAAAGAGCACTAGAATGAGGAGCTTCTGCTGCAATTCTATGCCACTCTACACATTCGTGGCTACAATAGGGATCCGAAGACTTGGGTCCTTGAGTGGATGACACGTGATGTGCACCATGAAGCCAAAGCTCAAGATATCATTGAGCTTAGTTCCCTGCCCACTCCAGGTGAGCTCTATGAACCTGGTTGTCAGCTCCACAGGAATGCATTGGAGAGCATATTTCAGAAGCCTGAGCCCAATATGAGTCATATGCTCAGTATGATGAAGCCTCTGCCACAAGATGCTGAATATCCTAAGGAATTCTTTGTCGAAGACCTCGAGTATCTGCCCCGTACCATTTATCACATTGTAAGGCGAACTCTATGGCCCGTCAAAGGACATTCTCCTACAGCCAAGCTTGAAGGCTCAATGAAGACATTGGTTTTCTATATTCTCATTGGCATCATCTTCAATGCTCAAGATTTCTTCATCAGACAACTTGCAGCATCTGGAATTGATCTATTTGGCTTGAAGTTTTATGCTCCATGGGTGATGCGCTTAATCAAGCTTCACTCTTCTATCAACTATCATCCCTCTGTGCGCAACCATGTTATCTTCTTGCCTGAGGTTGATATGTCTGTCGAAGCCGTCTACCCCGAGCCTGCCAAGGAGCCAATTTATCTTCACAATGTTGATCGCCAAAGCTTTTCGCAACCAATTGAGGGAGTTCTTGCTGCAACTCGTGTTTATCCTCTGGCTGGCAATACACGTGCACCTCATCGTGCAACCACTGAAGCCACTGAAAGCAACATTGCTCAAAGGCCTCGAAAGCGGTCTCGTGTACTCAATGACCGAGAGCTTCTTGTGGCCTTGCATCAGAAACAGGATAAGCATCATGACTGGATGAAGCGTCAGATGCAGAGCCTCTTGGTGGATGTTAATCGCATTGGCAATCTTGCCACCAAGAACGCATTCATGTCACATGAAGCCTGTCGGAGGTCCTGGAAGAGTTTGACATTGCTATGCTCTAAAGACGATCTTCGCGAAGATGGCTTCACAGAGCGCTACAAGTTTGATTCCACGCCTCCCCGGAATGCCGTCTTGCGTCGTACTCCTTCCTTAGAAGACTTGGAGTATTCATCTTCAGCTGCAACTGTTGTTGCGAGAGTCGTTGATGCAGAAGACGATGCCACCTCTCCAACCATGACTTCGCCGCGTCTCGACACTGCACCAGGCCCCACTGCACCACCAAAATCCAACGTCGACCCTGCTCCTTCATCTACTCCTGATGGGAACGAGTAGATGCTCTATGTCTTCAAGCCTTTTTGGCCCTTACTGACAAAAGGGGAGAAGCATATGAGTTGATAGTCTTCAAGCGGGTCCATATGGGTGGTTGCTATAATTTTGCCAAGTGGTTACGACTCTCGTTTTTGATACATTTGGTTCTTTTGGGTTGTAACACTTAAACTTGATGGTCGTCTGCTACTTTGCTTGCTATTCTGTGATGCGATGATAAATTCCGCATGAAGTCATTCCGCAGACGTCCATTTTTCATTATGCACGTCATTATCTTCGTTATATCTTTATATGCATGATGAATTGTCTTCTTATGTTGAAAAGGATCTCCACAAAGTAAAACCTGCCATGTGCATTTGCATTCAAACGCAAACTATTTATATGCACATCTTCAGGGGGAGCCTTTTGCTACTTATGAAGACAATACCTTAATCCTTACAATTTCACATACTTTTATCCCCGTTGAAAACTTCAACCAATTTTTCATCAATCACCAAAAAGGGGGAGATTGTAAGTACATCTAGTGCCACCCCTAGTTGGTTTTGGAGTATTGACGACAAACTTGGTTGAGGGACTAATGTGTTTGTGAGAATTGCAGGACAACACAGGTAGTAGTCCCTCATTGATTTGGTTTACCTACCGGAGATGACCCCTAAAAATGTGTGAAGACATTGAAGACAATGGTGGTCTGTGAAGATATTCACAATGAAGACTATGACATGAGAAGACATCGCATGAAGACTATGGAGTGTGAAGACATAGTTGTTTCGTAGTTTCCTTTTCTTCTTTGTTGAGTCATAGGAACCACCGCACTGTTAAGTGGGGTCCAAGTGAACAAAGTCAGAGTGACTGAAGTGATGCTCAACCAAATCCTATGTCTTCGAGCGAAGACAATGAGAGCAAATCTGATCCAGAGCTGGATGAGTCAGCTTTACTTGTAGCCCAAGTCAAGCTGCCGCGTGTGTTTGAAATCCACCGTTAGACACATGTCAATTCCTTAGTGACCCTGGGTCATTTCAGACAAATCAGGTCGGGTTGCCTCCTGGCTATAAATAGACCAGCCCCTACACCATAAATTGGAGGCTGCTCAGAGTTAGTGCACGACTTTTGTCGTTTGAGAGCAACCCACCTCCGAAGCATTTGAGAGAGAGATCCTTGCCAGGACAAAGCCCAAAACATCCAGAGGCAAAGAGTGTTAGGCATCACTGAAGTCTTCCTGTCTGCGTGATCTGAAGACTTATTACACTTAAGGACTGTGAATCCTCCAGCCGGTTAGGCGTCACGTTCTGAGCATCCAAGAGTCATTGTGGATTGCTAGTGAATGAAGTCTGTGAAGGTTTGGAAGTCTACCTCGAAGACTTACCAGAGTGATAGGGCGAGTACTAGGTGTCCTTAGCTCAAGGGGAATAAGGTGAAGACGCGGTCTTCTGAGTTGAATCTCAGCCTCCCTAACCAGACGTACAGTTGTCACAGCAACTGGAACTAGTCCAACAAATCCCTGTCCTCACCAAGCAACTGGTTCTATCTACTCCCTCTCTTTCCTTACAGTTTGTCTTCGTGAAGTCTTTGCCTGCTTGCCTGATCTGTTTGACTTCACTATGGGATGACTATTGTTGTTTGGCTTCATACCATCTTCCACCCTGATCCATACTATCTAGCTGCTAACAGTCTTCGTGCTTTCACTTCATTGATTACTTGACTATGGCTTGTCTAGTGTAGTCTATCTTCCGCTGCATGTCAATAGGTTCATTTCTATTGTTTATCTTCGAAACTCTCATGTTTTGAAGACTATCATAAAAATCACCTATTCACCCCCTCTAGTCGATAACTAGCACTTTCATATTCACCTTCACGATCAGATCGTAGAACTTTATTTTCTTGTTTCGATGATTTTCCACTTCATTCTGAATTATTTTGAACTTTTCAAATGTTTCAGACTTATGTTTCATCAAGTAGATATACCCATATATGCTCAAATCATTTGTGAAGGTCAGAAAATAATGATACTCGCCGCGAGCCTCAACACCCATCAGACCACATACATCAATATGTATTATTTTCAACAAGTCAGTTGCTCGCTCCATTGTTCCAGAGAACGGAGTCTTAGTCATCTTGCCCATGAGGCATTGTTCGCAAGCATCAAGTGATTCATAGTCAAGTTATTCCAAAAGCCCATTGTCGGTGTCAAAACCGGCAGATCTCGGGTAGGGGGTCCCGAACTGTGCGTTTAGGGTCGATGGTAACAGGAGACGGGGGACACGAAGTTTACCCAGGTTTGGGCCCTCTCTATGGATGTAATACCCTACTTCCTGCTTGATTGATCTTGATGAATATGAGTATTACAAGAGTTGATCTACAACGAGATTGTAATGGCTAAAACCCTAGAAGTCTAGCCTGTATGACTATGGTAATGTGTATATCCCTATCCGGACTAGGCTCTCCGGTTTATATAGACACCGGGGAGATCTAGGGTTACATAGAGTCGGTTACATAGAAAGGAATCTTCATAGTCGATCGCCAAGCTTGCCTTCCACGCCAAGGAGAGTCCTATCCGGACACAGGTATAGTCTTCGGCCTTCGTGTCTTCACAGCCCATCAGTCCAGCCCATGGATAACAGGTAGGACGCCCGAGGACCCCTTAGTCCAGGACTCCCTCAGTATCCCCTGAACCTAGCTTCAATGACGAGGAGTACGGCGCGCAGATTGTCTTCGTCATTGCAAGGCAGGTTCCCCTTCCCGAACTCCAGGATAATATTTAGACGCAATCACTGTATCCTGACTTGTAACACACACCACCCACAACCGCAGAGAGAATATAATACTTCCACGAGTCCAATCTGCTGACAGCTTTTCACAACATGACATCACGTCTGTCCGGTCATAATTTCGAACCAATTTTCATCTGTTGCTCCACATTTCGAGACGCGGTTGCCATTGGCACGTCTTGTCGAAGTAGAGATCATGTCCCCTTATTGCGGGATTCTCATCAATACGGGCGTGGGTAATCCAACCGTGCCGTTTACACAGCCCTTGGGAATAGGCAAGTTTAAGGCGAGTGGGGAGGTGCTTGATATTCACGGCCTTTATAAGGGGATAAGGATTCCCTTTGTTCACCCACGCCTCTCTACTTCTCTGCCCTCCCATCCTCGAGCTCCAGTGCCCAAGTTCTGGCCTTCTCTATCCAAAAAAGCACTCCACGTATGTCCGGATCCACAGCTGGAGGCAAGTGGATGGCCTCCTCTGTTAACAAGAAGGACATCAAGGAGCTCCGGGAGGCCGGATACCTGGCCAAGGAGATCGTTAACCGACTCCCGGCCAAGGGACAGATCGTCCCTACCCCAGAGCCCAATGAGAGGGTTGTGTTTCTCACACATTTCGTCCGCGGGCTGGGATTCCCTCTCCACCCGTTCGTCCGCGGACTGATGTTTTACTACGGGCTGGACTTCCATGATCTGGCTCCCAACTTTATCCTCAACATCTCGGCATTTATTGTCGTTTGTGAGGCATTCCTCTGCATCCCACCTCACTTCGGGCTATGGCTAAAGACTTTCAATGTGAAGCCGAAGGTGGTGAGCTGCCAACAAGAAGAGTGTGGAGGCGCCATGGTGGGCAAGATGCCCAATGTCATCTGGCCCGAGGGCACCTTTGCGGAGACGGTGAAGGGGTGGCAATCGGGATGGTTCTACATCATCGAGCCGCGCGACACCAACTAGACGGTGGCCCCCGAATTCCGATCCGGAGTCCCGATGCGGCTCACCTCCAGGCAAGAGAGGGGCCTGACCTGGGGTCCCTCGAACGAGCTGACTGGGCTCCAGACGTGCGTCCAGAACATGATAACCAGGAAAATCAAGCTTGTCAACGTGTTCCAGGTTATGCTCATTCGTCGGATCCTTCCATGCCAACGCCAGACTTTCTATTTGTGGGAGTACGATCCGGCCAAGCACCAGACGCTACTAGAGCTCTTTGGCACGATGCACGAAGAAATCTGGAAAGTGCTCTTCAAGGCCGGCGAGACGCCACCGCCCATGACCGAAGATCGCGGGCTTAGCTTAAAACGCCAGGCTAATTCGGTAAGTTCTTGAATGTTTTCAAGGTGTACCTTTTACTAGTATATTTTGAGCAAAGAGTCTAAGCCTTCCTATCAATGTTTTCAGGCCTGGATTGAGGTAGCAGGGCGGATCAACTGTCCGGCTCCGCTACCCGAACACCAAGAATTCCCATTACTGACGAAGATGCTGTTTCCAGCACCTTATGATGTGCCAGAGAAGAAGGCCAAGAAAACGACCAAGGGGGCCAGGAGGGGCCCTCGCCGAAAAGGCGTTTCGGACGTGACGTCCGAAGACGAGACTCACTCTTCATCCACCGAAGACGACGATGAGGAGGAGGAAGAAAACAACTCTTCCCTGAGGGGGGGAGAAAAAAGGGAGCGGCCCCCACAGATCTGGAGGTGCAGGCACCCAAGAGGGGGAAAGGCTCCCTCGCGGTTAACTCCGTGTGGGATGCCGATAGCAGTCCGGAGCGAACTCCCCGAACCAAGCCCCGGGCCGCATCGTAAGTACCAGAATCCTCATGCATGTCATAACGTCTGGTCTTTCCGGTTTGTAATATTGATGTGCTTAAATCATGTCATTGCAGTCTGGCCCGTGATGGCTCCCCGCGATCCTTGACAGAGGGTTCGCTAGACTCGAAGGAGATGGCTAGCACGTCTCCGCCACCTGCTCACTCTATCTCACCCAAGGGCGACAACGAGGTGGTGTCCCAAAAGACCTTCCCAGACCGGGAGGAGGTTCCGGAGATCATCAGGGTGGCGCCCGAGGACGACTCCTCGGCCGCCGGACACATGGGGAAAAAGCTCCCATGGGGACTGGTGATGGGGGCCAAGTTCCATTCGGCCCTTAGCCGGATACCATTCCGGAAACCTATACGGCTGCGGAGTCCAGTGAACGGCCTTCCCCGAAAGGAGGAAGTGTGCCTGTTCCGCTGGTGATCTCTGTCCAACCAGAGGCACCAGATAATCTGCTGGAGGCGCTGCGAGGCGCCTCCATTGTGGATTAGCACCATGTCCTTATGGGTACGGTGATAAAGAAAGTTTAGTCTGCCAAAAGCAGACTAACCGAGGCTTGCACTAGCCTTCTAACAGGCTTTGAGATAAGTAATTGGATTGTAGAAAGAGTATCACAATGTAGACCGTAGCCCCTGATAATCTGTTCGGTGTTCGGAAAAGGAAAAGCCGAACAGAGGATCAAAATAATTTTTGCAGGAGCCTAACATAAAATGTCTATGTGAATAAGCAGGCGTTGCTGCTGGCTGCTGCCACTCGTACTGCAAAGATCTCCGGTCTGAAGGAGAACCTAGAGCGGGCCGAGGAAGAGCTCGGCCTCGTGAAAAGGCAACTAGAGGATAGCCAAGGTATGCAGTAACTTGCGTGTGTTTTCAGGACGGATGAATGGTCTATGCGGACTAAAGTGTCATGAACTTTATTAGGGGCCATGGCCGAGGTGGCAGCCCTCAAGAAGGCATTAGCCGAGGCCGAGGACAAAGCGGCTAAGGAACACGCCGCGCGCGAGGAGCATGAGGCCCGGGTTAGCAAGGCCCAGCAAGAGCTCCAGGACGCCGTTGAGAAGTTCGAGTCCTTGGAGCGCGATTTTAAGACGCAAAAGTCCGAACTTGCGAAGGCCCGCCAGAGCGCACAGGATGCCCAAGCCGAAGCCCAGAGCGCCCTCCAGGAAATTCAGGCGGCCAAGGAGATTGTAGCGGGTAAGTATTTCACTATGCAAAGCAAGTATGTGAAGGAAACATTCCTTGTACTTACCCGAATTTGGGCTTTTCAGGGGTGTTTACGGATCTGCCGCGCAGCATATCAGATGCTGCCGAGTTTTATCGAGCTGAAGAGGGGATGTCTACGGAGAAGCTATTCTGGTCTCAATACCCTGGACCCGAACATCCAGTGCCCTTTAGCGACCAGCTGAAACAGCTGGTCGAGCTGCACAGGTCGGCCGAGCTAGCCATGAAGGACCTTATAGTATGGCTATGGCCTACCGAGCCCATCCCCAACAGATACTTCGAACTTTTGAAGCGGCTTGTGAGTGCCTGCCCACGGCTCGAAGCCGTGAAGCGGTCGGTCTGCATTGAAGGTGCGCGGATGCCATTTGCCCGCGTCAAGATGCATTGGGCGAAGCTAGAAGCCAAGAAGCTAATGACCGAGGGGCGCCGAAGGGCAAGGAGCATCGTCGACCCGAGCTATATTTTGATAGTGTCGTGGAGGGGTCCCGCCTTGTGGCGGAGCAATGTGCGAAGGACGTTATATTCCCAAGAAAGCATTCGGGCTACCCTGTCCTGTGTTATGGAACAAGATCATTATGTAATATAATACTTGTGATTTTTTTAATTTTACGTCCTGTGCGGCCGTTTATGAAATCTGAGGATTGACCAGTCGTCGGCTTCTGCCCCCACGTAGATAGTATAGGGGTGTTCGTGATAAATCTAAACACTCTTTACTCCACCTTCTGGTCCATAAAGGAGGTGTTTAGCGCAACGAACAAGGTAATCAGACTATGCGGCCTTTATCATCCTCACTTAGCCATAGGAGTTTGACAATGAGAATTTCGGCGAAGCCCCTGGTATTTGGAAGGCCGAACTAGGGGCGCTATACATGCCTAATTGGAGAAAAACCGATTCCTTGCATAAAGAGGAAAAAATCTCTAAGGATTTGAGACCTCTCGAACAGCTGACCAGCTCTCGCCGCATCATGACAGTCAGTTTTCGGCTTTCTGTACTGAGGTGCTCGTCCAGAAGAACCGGGGCACAATCGCAGTAGTTCTCCCTTTACTATCCTAGCCGATATAGCGGAACGTAAGGTAGCAAGCATAGGAGCCGGTCAACCGAACTATTGACCAAAGACATGATTAGGAGCCGATGCATATAATGCTATAAGTTCGGGGTGCTGAACTGTACTGTAAAAGTGTTCGGACTTTTGTTGCCGTAATGCAGGACATGATGAAGCCCCTGGCGTAGTAAGATGTACCAGAGTGTACGTGTGCGATGAGTAGTAAATACAAAGGTAAGGAGCCAGGGAAAATTAAATAATAAGCTGACCCTACCATTTATTTACCATTGTGATGTGATTAATACGTCGAGGCGTACTTGTACAAGTAATGCAATAAGCAAGTAAGGCTATTTAACATGCCAAGACCAAGAGCGAGCTGCGTGCGGGTATGTAAAACAGGTATAGCAATCGTTAGTAGAGATCACCTGGGGATTCCTTCTTACGCCAAAGCTCCTTGCCACTTTGGTGTGCCCGACAAACGGGTTGTCAGAGGAAACCTCGAAAAGAGAAAAACCAAAAATAAAAAGGAATAGTGAAAGTGTGCGGATCCAGGGTCGGCCGAGCCGAACTGTGGATCACAAGGTAGCTGTGCCTCCGCCGATGCCCATGGAATTTTGAGTGCGTAATTATGTACGTGTGGTGCAAATGCCACTCCTTGATGGGGGGTGGGGCAGAGGCCGAATTGCTAATCGAGCTCTTGACGAGCCGAATTGTCCTGTTGCAGCGTAGTCTGGACCTTCTTAACGGTGTCTAGGGGCTCGGTAGCCGGATTACGGTTCTGCTTGAGAAGGCCGCTCTGCACTTCTGCTGCTAGGGCGGCGGTGTGCTCTTCTGTACGGAGGGAGAGTTCCGTGTTTCCATTGACTGTTATGACACCGCGTGGACCGGGCATCTTGAGCTTGAGATAAGCATAATGTGGCACTGCGTTGAATCTAGCGAACGCGGTTCGTCCGAGCAGTGCGTGGTAGCTGCTGCGGAAGGGGACGATATCGAAGATTAGCTCTTCGCTTCGGAAGTTGTCTGGGGAACCGAAGACAACCTCCAGTTTGATTGAGCCTGTACAACGGGCCTCTACACCTGGTATGACTCCTTTAAAGGTAGTCTTTGTGGGCTTGATCCGTGAAGGATTAATGCCCATTTTGCGCACTGTATCCTAATATAGCAGGTTGAGGCTGCTACCACAGTCCATTAGGACTCGTGTCAGGTGAAATCCGTCGATGATTATTGTTGTTTGTCTTCGTGAAGTCTTTGCCTGCTTGCTTGATCTGTTTGACTTCACCGTGGGATGACTATTGTTGTTTGGCTTCATACCATCTTCCACCCTGATCCATACTACCTAGCTGCTAATAGTCTTCGTCCTTTCACTTCATTGCTTACTTGACTATGGCTTGTCTAGTGTAGTCTACCTTCCGCTGCATGTCAATAGTTTCATTTCTATTGTTTGTCTTTGAAACTCTCATGTTTTGAAGACTATCATAAAAATCGCCTATTCACCCCCCTCTAGTCGATAACTAGTACTTTCATATTCACCTTCACGATCAGATCGTAGAAACTTTATTTTCTTGTTTCGATGATTTTCCACTTCATTCTGAAATTCTTTGAACTTTTCAAATGTTTCAGACTTATGTTTCATCAAGTAGATATACCCATATCTGCTCAAATCATCTGTGAAGGTCAGAAAATAATGATACTCGCCGTGAGCCTCAACACCCATCAGACCGCATACATCAATATGTATTATTTACAACAAGTCAGTTGCTCGCTCCATTGTTCCAGTGAACGGAGTCTTAGTCATCTTGCCCATGAGGCATGGTTCGCAAGCATCAAGTGATTCATAGTCAAGTGATTCCAAAAGCCCATTGTCGGTGTCAAAACCGGCGGATCTTGGGTAGGGGGTCTTGAACTGTGCGTCTAGGGTCGATGGTAACAGGAGATGGGGGACACGATGTTTACCCAGGTTCGGGCCCTCTCTATGGAGGTAATACCCTACTTCCTGCTTGATTGATCTTGATGAATATGAGTATTACAAGAGTTGGTATACCACGAGATCGTAATGGCTAAAACCCTAGAAGTCTAGCCTGTATGACTATGGTAATGTGTATATCCCTATCCGGACTAGGCTCTCCGGTTTATATAGTCACCGGGGAGATCTAGGGTTACATAGAGTCGGTTACATAGAAATGAATCTTCATAGTCGATCGTCAAGCTTGCCTTCCACGCCAAGGAGAGTCCTATCCGGACATAGGTATAGTCTTCGGCCTTCGTGTCTTCACATCCAATCAGTCTGGCCCATGGATAACAGGCCGGACGCCCGAGGACCCCTTAGTCTAGGACTCCCTCAGTAGCCCCTGAACCTGGCTTCAATGACGAGGAGTTCGGCGCGCAGATTGTCTTCGGCATTGCAAGGCGGGTTCCCCATCCCGAACTCCAGGATAATCTTGAGACACAATGACTGTATCCTGACCTGTAACACACACCACACACAACCGCAGAGAGAATATAATACTTCCACGAGTCCAATCTGCTGACAGCTTTTAAAAACATGACATCACGTCTGTCTGGTCATAATTTTGAACCATTTTTCATCTGTTACTCCACATTTCGAGACGCGGTTTCCATTGGCACGTCTTGTCGAAGCAGAGATCGTGTCCCCTTATTGCGGGATTCTCATCAATACGGGCGTGGGTAATCCAACCGTGCCATTTACACGGCCCTTGGGAATAGGCAAGTTTAAGGCGAGTGGGGAGGCGCTTGATATTCATGGCCTTTATAAGGGGATAAGGATTCCCTTTCTTCACCCACGCCCTCTCTACTTCTCTGCCCTCCCATCCTCGAGCTCCAGTGCCCAAGTTCAGGCCTTCTCTATCCGAGAAAGCACTCCAAGTATGTCCGAATCTGGAGATGGAGGCAAGTGGATGGCCTCCTCCGTAAGAAGAAGGACATCAAGGAGCTCCGGGAGGCCGGATGCCTGGCCAAGGAGATCGTTCACCGACTCCCGGCCAAGGGACAGATCGTCCCTACCCCAGAGCCCAATGAGAGGGTTGTGTTTCTCAGATATTTCGTTCGCGGGCTGGGATTCCCTCTCCACCCATTCGTGTTGGAAATATGCCCTAGAGACAATAATAAATGGTTATTATTATATTTCTTTGTTCATGGTAATTGTCTATTATTCATGCTATAATTGTATTGTCCGGAAATCGTAATACATGTGTGAATACATAGACCACAACGTGTCCCTAGTAAGCCTCTAGTTGACTAGCTCGTTGATCAACAGATAGTCATGGTTTCCTGACTATGGACATTGGATGTCATTGATAACGGGATCACATCATTAGGAGAATGATGTGATGGACAAGACCCAATCCTAAGCATAGCATAAAAGATCGTGTAGTTTCGTTTGCTAGAGCTTTTCCAATGTCAAGTATCTTTTCCTTAGACCATGAGATCGTGCAACTCCCGGATACCGTAGGAGTGCTTTGGGTGTGCCAAACGTCACAACGTAACTGGGTGACTATAAAGGTGCACTACGGGCATCTCCGAAAGTGTCTGTTGGGTTGGCACGGATCGAGACTGGGATTTGTCACTCCGTGTGACGGAGAGGTATCTCTGGGCCCACTCGGTAATGCATCATCATAATGAGCTCTATGTGACTAAGGCGTTAGTCACGGGATCATGCATTGCGGTACGAGTAAAGAGACTTGCCGGTAACGAGATTGAACAAGGTATTGGGATACCGACGATCGAATCTCGAGCAAGTAACATACCGATTGACAAAGGGAATTGCATACGGATTGATTGAATCCTCGACACCGTGGTTCATCCGATGAGATCATCGTGGAACATGTGGGAGCCAACATGGGTATCCAGATCCCGCTGTTGGTTATTGACCGGAGAGGCGTCTCGGTCATGTCTGCATGTCTCCCGAACCCGTAGGGTCTACACACTTAAGGTTCGGTGACGCTAGGGTTGTAGAGATATATGTATGCGGAAACCCGAAAGTTGTTCAGAGTCCCGGATGAGATCCCGGACGTCACGAGAGGTTCCGAAATGGTCCGGAGGTGAAGAATTATATATAGGAAGTCAAGTTTCGGCCACCGGGAAAGTTTCGGGGGTTACCGGTATTGTACCGGGACCACCGGAAGGGTCCCGGGGGTCCACCGGGTGGGGCCACCTATCCCGGAGGGCCCCATGGGCTGAAAGTGGAAGGGAACCAGCCCTTAGTGGGCTGGGGCGCCCCCCTTGGGCCTCCCCCCATGCGCCTAGGGTTGGGAACCCTAGGGGGGAGCTTCCCCCTTGCCTTGGGGGGCAAGGCACCCCTTTCCACCCCTTGGCCGCCGCCCCCCAACCCTAGATGGGTTTTGGCCGGCCCCCCCTCCCAAGGGGGCCTATATAAAGGGGGGGGAAGGGAGGGCAGCAACACACAGCCTTGGGCGCCTCCCTCCTCCCCTGCAACACCTCTCTCTCTCTTTCTCGCAGAAGCTTGGCAAAGCCCTGCCGAGACCCGCTACATCCACCACCACGCCGTCGTGCTGCTGGATCTCCATCAACCTCTCCTTCCCCTTGCTGGATCAAGAAGGAGGAGACGTCGCTGGACCGTACGTGTGTTGAACGCGGAGGTGCCGCCCGTTCGGCACTCGGTCATCGGTGATTTGGATCACGGCGAGTACGACTCCGTCATCCACGTTCATTGGAACGCTTCCGCTCGCGATCTACACGGGTATGTAGATGCACTCCTTTCCCCTCGTTGCTAGTAGACTCCATAGATGCATCTTGGTGAGCGTAGAAAATTTTTAAATTATGCTACGATTCCCAACAGTGGCATCATGAGCCAGGCCTATGCGTAGTTACTATGCACGAGTAGAACACAAAGCAGTTGTGGGCGTTGAGTTTGCCAATTCTTCTTGCCGCTACTAGTCGTTTCTTGTTTCGGCGGCATTGTAGGATGAAGCGGCCCGGACCGACCTTACACGTACGCTTACGTGAGACAGGTTCCACCGACTGACATGCACTAGTTGCATAAGGTGGCTAGCGGGTGTCTGTCTCTCCTACTTTAGTCGGAACGGATTCAATGAAAAGGGTCCTTATGAAGGGTAAATAGAAATTGGCAAATCACGTTGTGGTCATACGTAGGTAAGAAAACGTTCTTGCTAGAAACCTACAAACCACGTAAAAACTTGCAACAACAATTAGAGGACGTCTAACTTGTTTTTGCAGCAAGTGCTATGTGATGTGATATGGCCAGAAGATGTGATGAATGATATATGTGATGTATGAGATTGATCATATTCTTGTAATAGGAATCACGACTTGCATGTCGATGAGTATGACAACCGGCAGGAGCCATAGGAGTTGTCTTTATTATTTTGCATGACCTGCGTGTCATTGAATAACGCCATGTAAATTACTTTACTTTGTTGCTAAACGCGTTAGCCATAGAAGTAGAAGTAATCGTTGGCGTGACGACTTCATGAAGACACAATGATGGAGATCATGATGATGGAGATCATGGTGTCATGCCGGTGACGAAGATGATCATGGTGCCCCGAAGATGGAGATCAAAGGAGCATAATGATATTGGCCATATCATGTCACTATTTGATTGCATGTGATGTTTATCATGTTTTTGCATCTTATTTGCTTAGAACGACGGTAGTAAGTAAGATGATCCCTTATAATAATTTCAAGAAAGTGTTCACCCTAACTGTGCACCGTTGCGAAGGTTCGTTGTTTTGAAGCACCATGTGATGATCGGGTGTGATAGATTCTAACGTTCGAATACAACGGGTGTTGACGAGCCTAGCATGTACAGACATGGCCTCGGAACACACGCAATACACTTAGGTTGACTTGACGAGCCTAGCATGTACAGACATGGCCTCGGAACACGGAGGACCGAAAGGTCGAGCATGAGTCGTATAGAAGATACGATCAACATGGAGATGTTCACCGATCTTGACTAGTCCGTCTCACGTGATGATCGGACACGGCCTAGTTAAAGTCGGATCATGTATCACTTAGATGACTAGAGGGATGTCTATCTGAGTGGGAGTTCATTAAAAATTTGATTAGATGAACTTAATTATCATGAACTTAGTCTAAAATCTTTACACTATGTATTGTAGATCAAATGGCCAACGTTGTCCTCAATTTCAATGCGTTCCTAGAGAAAACCAAGCTGAAAGATGATGGCAGCAACTATACGGACTGGGTCCGGAACCTGAGGCTCATCCTCATAGTAGCCAAGAAAGATTATGTCTTAGAAGCACCGCTAGGTGAAGCACCAATCCCAGAGAACCAAGACGTTATGAACGCTTGGCAATCACGTGCTGATGATTACTCCCTCGTTCAGTGCGGCATGCTTTACAGCCTAGAACCGGGTCTCCAAAAGCGTTTTGAGAAACATGGAGCATATGAGATGTTCGAGGAGCTGAAATTAGTTTTTCAAGCTCATGCCCGGGTCGAGAGATATGATTTCTCCGACAAGTTCTTCAGCTGTAAAATGGAGGAGAACAGTTCTGTTAGTGAGCACATACTCAGAATGTCTGGGTTGCACAACCGCTTGTCTCAGCTGGGAGTTAATCTCCCGGATGACGCGGTCATTGACAGAATCCTCCAGTCGCTTCCACCAAGCTACAAGAGCTTTGTGATGAACTTCAATATGTAGGGGATGGAAAAGACCATTCCTGAGGTATATTCAATGCTGAAATCAGCTGAGGTAGAGATCAGAAAAGAACATCAAGTGTTGATGGTGAATAAAACCACTAAGTTCAAGAAGGGCAAGGGTAAGAAGAACTTCAAGAAGGACGGCAAGGGAGTTGCCGCGCCCGGTAAACCAGTTACCGGGAAGAAGTCAAAGAATGGACCCAAGCCCGAGACTGAGTGCTTTTATTGCAAGGGAAGTGGTCACTGGAAGCAGAACTGCCCCAAATACTTAGCGGACAAGAAGAAGGCCGGCAACACCAAAGGTATATGTGATATACATGTAATTGATGTGTACCTTACCAGTACTCGTAGTAGCTCCTGGGTATTTGATACCGGTGCGGTTGCTCATATTTGTAACTCAAAACAGGAACTACGGAATAAACGGAGACTGGCGAAGGACGAGGTGACGATGCGCGTCGGGAATGGTTCCAAGGTCGATGTGATCGCCGTCGGCACGCTACCTCTGCATCTACCCACAGGATTAGTTTTAAACCTCAATAATTGTTATTTAGTGCCAGCTTTGAGCATGAACATTGTATCTGGATCTCGTTTAATTCGAGATGGCTACTCATTTAAATCCGAGAATAATGGTTGTTCTATTTATTTGAGAGATATGTTTTATGGTCATGCCCCGCTGGTCAATGGTTTATTTTTGATGAATCTCGAACGTGATGTTACACATGTTCATAGTGTGAATACCAAAAGATGTAAAGTTGATAACGATAGTCCCACATACTTGTGGCACTGCCGCCTTGGTCACATTGGTGTCGAGCGCATGAAGAAGCTCCATGCAGATGGACTTTTGGAGTCTCTTGATTACGAATCATTTGACACATGCGAACCATGCCTCATGGGTAAGATGACCAAGACTCCGTTCTCCGGAACAATGGAGCGAGCAACCAACTTATTGGAAATCATACATACCGATGTGTGCGGTCCAATGAGTGTTGAAGCTCGCGGAGGATATCGTTATGTTCTCACTCTCACTGATGATTTAAGTAGATATGGGTATGTCTACCTAATGAAACACAAGTCTGAAACCTTTGAAAAGTTCAAGGAATTTCAGAGTGAAGTTGAGAATCAATGTAACAGGAAAATAAAATTCTTACGATCAGATCGTGGTGGAGAATATTTAAGTCACGAGTTTGGTGCACACTTAAGGAAATGTGGAATAGTTTCACAACTCACGCCGCCTGGAACACCTCAGAGAAATGGTGTGTCCGAACGTCGTAATCGCACTCTATTGGATATGGTGCGATCTATGATGTCTCTTACCGATTTACCGCTCTCATTTTGGGGTTATGCTTTAGAGACTGCCGCATTCACTTTAAATAGGGCTCCGTCGAAATCCGTTGAGACGACACCGTATGAATTATGGTTTGGGAAGAAACCTAAGCTGTCGTTTCTAAAAGTTTGGGGATGCGATGCTTATGTCAAGAAACTTCAACCTGAAAAGCTCGAACCCAAGTCGGAAAAATGCGTCTTCATAGGATACCCTAAGGAAACTATTGGGTATACCTTCTACCTCAGATCCGAAGGCAAGATCTTCGTTGCCAAGAACGGGTCCTTTCTGGAGAAGGAGTTTCTCTCGAAAGAATTGAGTGGGAGGAAAGTGGAACTTGATGAGGTGATAGTCACCCCTTCCGTACCGGAAAGTAGCACAGCACGGGAAAATGTTCCTATGGTGCCTACACCGACTGGGGAGGAAGTTAATGATGATGATCATGAAGCTTCAGATCAAGTTACTGAACTTCGTAGGTCCACAAGGACACCTTCCGCACCAGAGTGGTACGGCAACCCTATCCTGGAAATCATGTTGTTAGACAACGGTGAACCTTCGAACTATGAAGAAGCAATGGCGGGCCCGGATTTCGACAAATGGCTAGAAGCCATGAAATCCGAGATAGAATCCATGTATGAAAACAAAGTATGGACTTTGACTGACTGGCCCGATGAGCGGCGAGCCATAGAAAACAAATGGATCTTTAAGAAGAAGACGGACGCAGATGGTAATGTGACCATCTACAAAGCTCGACTTGTCACTAAGGGTTATCGACAAGTTCAAGGGGTTGACTACGATGAGACTTTCTCACCCGTAGCGAAGCTGAAGTCCGTCCGCATCATGTTAGCAATTGCCGCATACTATGATTATGAGATATGGCAGATGGACGTCAAAACGACATTCCTTAACGGCTACCTTAAGGAAGAGTTGTATATGATGCAGCCGGAAGGTTTTGTCGATCCTAAGAATGCTAACAAAGTATGCAAGCTCCAGCGCTCAATCTATGGGCTGGTGCAAGCATCTCGGAGTTGGAACATTCGCTTTGATGAGATGATCAAAGCGTTTGGGTTTACACAGACTTATGGAGAAGCCTGTGTTTACAAGAAAGTGAGTGGGAGCTCTGTAGCATTTCTCATATTATATGTGGATGACATATTATTGATGGGAAATGATATAGAATTCTTGGAAAGTATAAAGGCCTATTTGAATAAGTGTTTTTCAACGAAGGACCTTGGAGAAGCTGCTTATATATTAGGCATCAAGATCTATAGAGATAGATCAAGACGCCTCATTGGTCTTTCACAGAGTACATACCTTGACAAGATATTGAAGAAGTTCAGTATGGATCAGTCCAAGAAGGGGTTCTTGCCTGTATTGCAAGGTGTGCAATTGAGCAAGGCTCAATGCCCGACCACGGCAGAAGATATAGAAAAGATGAGTGTCATCCCCTATGCCTCGGCCATAGGGTCTATTATGTATGCCATGCTGTGTACCAGACCTGATGTGAACCTTGCCGTAAGTTTGGTAGGAAGGTACCAGAGTAATCCCGGCAAGGAACACTGGACAGCGGTCAAGAATATCCTGAAGTACCTGAAGAGGACTAAGGATATGTTTCTCGTTTATGGAGGTGACGAAGAGCTCGTCGTAAAGGGTTACGTCGACGCTAGCTTCGACACAGATCTGGATGACTCAAAGTCACAAACCGGATACGTGTATATTTTGAATGGAGGAGCAGTAAGCTGGTGCAGTTGCAAGCAAAGCGTCGTGGCGGGATCTACATGTGAAGCGGAGTACATGGCAGCCTCGGAGGCAGCACAGGAAGCAGTCTGGATGAAGGAGTTCATTACCGACCTAGGGGTGATTCCCAATGCGTCGGGCCTGATGACTCTCTTCTGTGACAGCACTGGAGCTATTGCCCTTGCGAAGGAGCCCAGGTTTCACAGGAAGACCAGGCATATCAAGCGTCGCTTCAACTCCATTCGTGAAAGTGTTCAAAATGGAGACATAGATATTTGTAAAGTACATACGGACCTGAATGTAGCAGATCCGTTGACTAAACCTCTCCCTAGGGCAAAGCATGATCACCACCAGGACGCAATGGGTGTTCGATTCATCACAATGTAACTAGATTATTGACTCTAGTGCAAGTGGGAGACTGTTGGAAATATGCCCTAGAGGCAATAATAAATGGTTATTATTATATTTCTTTGTTCATGGTAATTGTCTATTATTCATGCTATAATTGTATTGTCCGGAAATCGTAATACATGTGTGAATACATAGACCACAACGTGTCCCTAGTAAGCCTCTAGTTGACTAGCTCGTTGATCAACAGATAGTCATGGTTTCCTGACTATGGACATTGGATGTCATTGATAACGGGATCACATCATTAGGAGAATGATGTGATGGACAAGACCCAATCCTAAGCATAGCATAAAAGATCGTGTAGTTTCGTTTGCTAGAGCTTTTCCAATGTCAAGTATCTTTTCCTTAGACCATGAGATCGTGCAACTCCCGGATACCGTAGGAGTGCTTTGGGTGTGCCAAACGTCACAACGTAACTGGGTGACTATAAAGGTGCACTACGGGCATCTCCGAAAGTGTCTGTTGGGTTGGCACGGATCGAGACTGGGATTTGTCACTCCGTGTGACGGAGAGGTATCTCTGGGCCCACTCGGTAATGCATCATCATAATGAGCTCTATGTGACTAAGGCGTTAGTCACGGGATCATGCATTGCGGTACGAGTAAAGAGACTTGCCGGTAACGAGATTGAACAAGGTATTGGGATACCGACGATCGAATCTCGGGCAAGTAACATACCGATTGACAAAGGGAATTGCATACGGATTGATTGAATCCTCGACACCGTGGTTCATCCGATGAGATCATCGTGGAACATGTGGGAGCCAACATGGGTATCCAGATCCCGCTGTTGGTTATTGACCGGAGAGGCGTCTCGGTCATGTCTGCATGTCTCCCGAACCCGTAGGGTCTACACACTTAAGGTTCGGTGACGCTAGGGTTGTAGAGATATATGTATGCGGAAACCCGGAAGTTGTTCGGAGTCCCGGATGAGATCCCAGACGTCACGAGAGGTTCCGGAATGGTCCGGAGGTGAAGAATTATATATAGGAAGTCAAGTTTCGGCCACGGGGAAAGTTTCGGGGGTTACCGGTATTGTACCGGGACCACCGGAAGGGTCCCGGGGGTCCACCGGGTGGGGCCACCTATCCCGGAGGGCCCCGTGGGCTGAAAGTGGAAGGGAACCAGCCCTTAGTGGGCTGGGGTGCCCCCCTTGGGCCTCCCCCCATGCGCCTAGGGTTGGGAACCCTAGGAGGGGGGAGCTTCCCCCTTGCCTTGGGGGTCAAGGCACCCCTTTCCACCCCTTGGCCGCCGCCCCCCCAACCCTAGATGGGTTTTAGCCGGCCCCCCCTCCCAAGGGGGCCTATATAAAGGGGGGGGGAGGGAGGGCAGCAACACACAGCCTTGGGCGTCTCCCTCCTCCCCTGCAACACCTCTCTCTCTCTCTCTCTCGCAGAAGCTTGGCAAAGCCCTGCCGAGACCCGCTACATCGACCACCACGCCGTCGTGCTGCTGGATCTCCTTCAACCTCTCCTTCCCCTTGCTGGATCAAGAAGGAGGAGACGTCGCTGCACCGTACGTGTGTTGAACGCGGAGGTGCCGTCCGCTCGGCACTCGGTCATCGGTGATTTGGATCACGGCGGGTACGACTCCGTCATCCACGTTCATTGGAACGCTTCCGCTCGCGATCTACAAGGGTATGTAGATGCACTCCTTTCCCCTCGTTGCTAGTAGACTCCATAGATGCATCTTGGTGAGCGTAGAAAAATTTTAAATTATGCTACGATTCCCAACAGTTCGTCCGCGGACTGATGTTTTACTATGGGCTGACTTCCATGATCTGGCTCCCAACTTTATCCTCAACATCTCGGCATTTATTGTTGTTTGTGAGGCCTTCCTCCGCATCCCACCTCACTTTGGGCTATGGCTAAAGACTTTCAATGTGAAGCCGAAGGTGGTGAGCGGCCAACAAGTAGAGTGCGGAGGCGCCATGGTGGGCAAGATGCCCAATGTCATCTGGCCCGAGGGCACCTTTGCGGACACGGGGAAGGGGTGGTTCTACATCACCGAGCCGCGCAACACCAACTGGGCGGCGGCCCCCGAATTCCGATCCGGAGTCCCGATGTGGCTCACCTCCTGGCAAGAGAGGGGCCTGACCTAGGGTCCCTCGAACGAGCTGACTGGGCTCCAGACGTGCGTCCAGAACATGATAACCAGGAAAATCAAGCTTGTTAACGTGATCCAGGTTATGCTCATTCGTCGGATCCTTCCGTGCCAACGCCGGACTTTCTATTTGTGGGAGTACGATCCGGCCAAGCACCAGACGCTACTAGAGCTCTTCGGCACGACACACGAAGAAATCTGGAAAGTGCTCTTCAAGGCCGGCGAGACGCCACCGCCCATGACCGAAGATCGCGGGCTTAGCTTAAAACGCCAGGCTAATTCGGTAAGTTCTTCAATGTTTTCAAGGTGTACCGTTTACTAGGATATTTTGAGGAAAGAGTCTAAGCCTTCCTATCAATGTTTTCAGGCCTGGATCGAGGTAGCAGGGCGGATCAACTGTCCGGCTCCGCTACCCGAAGACCAAGAATTCCCATTACTGACGAAGATGCTGTTTCCAGCACCTTATGATGTGCCAGAGAAGAAGGCCAAGAAAACGGCCAAGGGGGCCAGGAGGGGCCCTCGCCAAAAAGGCGTTTCGGACGTGACGTCCGAAGACGAGACTCACTCTTCATCCACCAAAGACGACGAGGAGGAGGAGGAAGAACACGACGGCCCCCACAGATCTGGAGGCGCAGCCACCCAAGAGGGGGGAAAGGCTCCCTCGTGGTTAACTCCGCGTGGGATGCCGATAGCAGTCCGGAGCGACCTCCCCGAACCAAGCCCCGGGCCACATCATAAGTAACAGAATCCTCATGCACGCCAAAACGTCTGGTCTTTCCGGTAAGTAACAGAACCAAAGACCTTCCCAGACCGGGAGGAGGTTCCGGAGATCCTCAGGGTGGCGCCCGAGGATGACTCCTCGGCCGCCGGACGCATGGGGGAAAAAGCTCCCGTGGGGACTGGTGATGGGGGCCAAGGTCCATTCAGCCCTCTGCCGGATACCATTCCGAAAACCTATACGGCTCCGGAGTCCAGCGAACGGCCTTCCCCGAAAGGAGGAAGTGTGCCTGTTCTGCCGGTGACCTCTGTCCAACCAGAGGCACCAGATAATCTGCTGGAGGCGCTGCGAGGCGCCTCCATTGTGGATGATCACCGTGTCCTTATGGATACGATGATAAAAAAAGTTTAGTCGGCCAAAAGCGGACTGACCGAGGCCTGCACTAGCCTTCTAACAGGCTTTGTGGTAAGTAATTGGATTGTAGAAAGAGTATCACAATGTAGATAGTAGCCCCTGATATTCTGTTCGGTGTTCGGAAAAGGAAAAGCCGAACAGAGGATCAAAATAATTTTCGCAGGAGCCTAACATAAAATGTCTATGTGAATAAGCAGGCGTCGCTGCTGGCTGCTGCCACTCGTACTGCAGAGATCTCTGGTCTGAAGGAGAACCTGGAGCGGGCCGAGGAAGAACTCGGCCTCGTGAAAAGGCAGCTGCAGGATAGCCAAGGTATGCAGTAACCTGTGTGTGTTTTTAGGACGGATGAATGGTCCATGCGGACTAAAGTGTCATGAACTTTATTAGGGGCCACGGCCGAGGTGGCAGCCCTCAAGAAGGCATTAGTCGAGGCCGAGGACAAAGCGGCTAAGGAACGCACCGCGCGCGAGGAGCACGAGGCCCGGGTTAGCAAGGCCCAGCAAGAGCTCCAGGACGCCGTTGAGAAGTTCGAGTCCTTGGAGCGCGATTTTAAGACGCAAAACTCCGAACTTGCGAAGGCCCGCGAGCGCGCACAGGATGCCCGAGCCAAAGCCCAGAGCGCCCTCCAGGAAATTCAGGCGGCCAAGGAGATTGTAGCGGGTAAGTCTTTCACTATGCAAAGCAAGTATGTGAAGGAAACACTCCTTGTACTTACACGAATTTGGGATTTTCAGGGGTGTTTACGGATCTCCCGTGCAGCATATCAGATGCCAAGAAGCTGATGACCGAGGGGCCGCCTGAGGGCAAGGAGCATTGTCGACCCGAGCTATATTTTGATAGTGTCCTAGAGGGGCCCCGCCTTGTGGCGGAGCAATGTGCGAAGGACGTTATATTCCCATGAAAGCATTCGGGCTACCCTGTCCTGTGTTATGGAACAAGATCGTTATGTAATATAATGCTTGTGATTTTTTTTAAATTTTACCTCCTGTGCGGCCGTTTATGAAATCTGAGGATTGACCAGTCGTCGGCTGCTACCCCCACGTAGATAGTATAGGGGTGTTCAGGATAAATCTAAACACTCTTTACTCCACCTTCTGGTCCTTAAAGGACGTGTTTAGTGCAACGAACAAGGCAATCAGACTATGCGGCCTTTATCATCTTCACTTAGCCATAGTAGTTTGACAATGAGAATTTCGGCGAAGCCCCTGGTATTCGGAAGGCCGAACTAGGGGCGCTATACACGCCTAATCGGAGAAAAACCGATTCCTCGCATAAAGCGGAAAAAATCTCTAAGGATTTGAGACCTCTCGAACAGTTGACCAGCTCTCGCCGCATCATGATAGTCAGTTTTTGGCTTTCTCTACTGAGGTGCTCGTCCGGAAGAACCGGTGCACAATCGCAGTAGTTCTCCCTTTACTACCCTAGCCGATATAGCGGAACGTAAGGTAGCAAGCACAGGAGCCGGGCAACCCAACTATTGACCAAAGACATGATTAGGAGCCGATGCATATAATGCTATAAGTTCGGGGTGCCGAACTGTACTGTAAAAGTGTTTGGACTTTTGTTGCCGTAATGCGGGACGTGATGAAGCCCCTGGCGCAGTAAGACGTACTAGAGTGTACGTGTGCGATGAGCAGTAAATACAAAAGTAAGGAGACAGGGAAAATTAAATAATAAGCTGATGCTACCATTTATTTACCATTGTGATGTGATTAACACGTCGAGGCGTACTTGTACAAGTAATGGAATAAGCAAGTAAGGCTATTTAACATGCCAAGACCAAGAGCGAGCTGCGTGCGGGTATGTAAAACGGGTATAGCAATCGTTAGCAGAGATCACCTGGGGATTCCTTCGTACGCCAAAGCTCCTTGCCTCTTTGGTGTGCCCGACAATCGGTTGTCAGAGGAAACCTCGAAAAGAGAAAAACCCAAAATAAAAAGGAATAGTGAAAGTGTGCGGATCCAGGGTCGGCCGAGCCGAACTGTGGATCACAAGGTAGCTGTGCCTCCGCCGATGCCCATGGAATTTTGAGTGCGTAATTATGTACGCGTGGTGCAAATGCCACTCTTTGATGGGGGCTGGGGCGGAGGCCGAATTGCTAATCGAGCTCTTGACGAGCCGAACTGTCCTATTGCAGCGTAGTCCGGACCTTCTTAACGGTGTCCAGGGGCTCGGCAGCCGGATTACGGTTCTGCTTGAGAAGGCTGCTCTGCACTTCTGCTGCTAGGGCGGCGGTGTGCTCTTCTGTATGGAGGGAGCGTTCCGTGTTTCCATTGACTGTTATGACGCCGCGTGGACCGGGCATCTTGAGCTTGAGATAAGCATAATGTGGCACTGCATTGAATCTAGCGAACGCGGTTCGTCCGAGCAGTGCGTGGTAGCCGCTGCGGAAGGGGACGATATCGAAGATTACCTCTTTGCTTCGGAAGTTGTCTGGGGAACCGAAGACAACCTCCAGTTTGATTGAGCCTGTACAACGGGCCTCTACACCTGGTATGACTCCTTTAAAGGTAGTCTTTGTGGGCTTGATCCGTGAAGGATTAATGCCGATTTTGCGCACTGTATCCTGATATAGCAAGTTGAGGCTGCTACCACCGTCCATTAGGACCCGTGTCAGGTGAAATCCGTCGATGATTGGGTCGAGGACCAGTGCGGCTGATCCTCCATGCCGGATACTGGTCAGATGATCCCGACGATCAAAGGTGATCGGGAATGACAACTATGGATTGAATTTTGGGGCGACTGGCTCTACCGCATAGACGTCCCTGAGTGCGCGTTGGCGCTCCCTCTTGGGGATGTGTTTAGCATATATGATGTTCACCATTTTGACCTGAGGGGGAAGCTTCTTCTGTCCCCCTGTGTTTGGCTGCGGGGGCTCCTCGTCATCGTCCTCGCTCTGCGATTCTTCTTCCTTGTTCCCGCTATTCAACTTGCTGGCTTGCATGAAAACCCGGCAATCTCTGTTGATATGGTTGGCTGGTTTGTCTGGGGTGCCATGTATCTGGCACGGACGATCGAGTATGCGGTCCAAGCTGGATGGTCCCTTACTGTTCCTTTTATACGGCTTCTTCCGCTGGCCGGACTTCGAGCCACTGAATCTGGCGTTAACTGTAGTGTCATCGGTGTTATCGCCGTTGCTTCGACGTTTGTGTCTGTTGCGCCGGAGCTTGCCGGTGCTGTTTTTGGCCTCAGAGGGGCCTGCCTCATTGGTTGTGTTTTGACTGCGAGCCAGCCAACTATCCTCACCCACGCAAAAGCGGGTCATAAGTGCCGTGACGGCTGCCACAGATTTGCGCTTTTCTTGGCCGAGATGGAGGGCGAGCCATTCGTCACGGATGCTATGTTTAAAGGCCGCTAGGGCTTCTGCATTCGGACAGTCAACGATCTGGTTCTTTTTGGTTAGGAACCTAGTCCAGAATTTTCAGGCCGATTCTCCAGGTTGTTGAACTATGTGACTTAAGTCATCGGCGTCTGGTGGCCGGACATATGTACCTTGGAAGTTGTCAAGAAAAGCTTCTTCCAAGTCCTCCCAGCTGCCGATGGAATTTTCAGGCAGGCTATTTAGCCAGTGTCGAGCTGGCCCTTTTAGCTTTAGTGGGAGGTATTTGATGGCATGGAGGTCATCTCCACGGGCCATATGGATGTGGAGAATAAAATCCTCTATCCATACCGCGGGATCGGTTGTTCTGTCGTATGATTCAATATTGACGGGTTTGAACCCTTCGGGGAATTCATGATCCATTACTTCGTCGACGAAGCAAAGAGGGTGTGTGGCGCCTCTATATCGGGCCACGTTGCAGCGCACCTCCGATGGAGTTCGCCTGCGGTTATCAGCTTGGGCGTGACTAGGTTTGCCACGTCCGAATAGGTAGCCATTGTCGCGCGTCGAAGAATCGTCCTAGCGATCCATAGATCGATCTGGTGTGTCCTGCTCTACTGTCCAGGTCCAGCCAAAGGTCGTATGTATGATCCCGAGCTGTTTTGTCTCTATTTTTACGTGGCGGTGGGGCGGGCTTCTGTTCGGTCCACCGCACTGTCCCGACCGCGTGGTGGTCGCTCCGCATTGCGCGAGGGAGATATGAGCTCTGGCGCCTCCTCATCGAACTGAGGTAGCAGTCTGCGTTTCGGGTAGCTCTTGGCTGGGCATCTGAGGCCGTATTCTTTGGCTGCCAGGACATCAGTCCATCTATCGACGAGTAGATCTTGTTCAGCTTGAAGCTGCTGTTGTTTCTTTTTCAGGCTCCTTGCAGTGGCTATGAGCTGAAGCTTAAAGCGCTCCTGCTCCAGAGGCTCCTCAGGCACGATGAAGTCTTCGTTGCCGAGGCTCGTCTCCTCCTTGGAGGGCGGACGGTAACTACCGTCCTTCGAGTCTTCTTCTATGGCCTGTTCGTCAGGGCTGACATGCCCTGATTCCCGGTTGTCTTGTTCGGCAGTTTCTTCGTCGGGTTCTTCTGTGTCTTCGGCATCATCTGGAGTGTTGTCGTCTCCTGGGCCGGTGTTATTATCCCTGCTGCGGCGGGATTTAGAGCGGCGCTGCTGACGTCGACGCTTTGGTTGTGTTTTAGGAGGGTCCTCCTCTGCTGGGTTTTCCTTGTCATCGCCGCTATTATTTTTCGGCGTATCTACCATGTAGACGTCATATGAGGAAGTGGCCGTCCATCGTCCAGTGAATGGCGGGTCCTGGCCTTGCTCCTTGTCGGCATCATCGTCCATACCGTCGATGTCTTCGGAGCCATAATCAAGTACGTTGGTTAAGTCTTCGACAGTGGCTATGAAGTGGGTAGCGGGTGGGAAGCTAAATTCTCCATCCTCAGCCCCTAGTTCGAACCGGACATAGTTCGGCTGTGAGTCCTCCGCCAAGGACGGGTTCTTTAATGAGTTTAGTACACCGCCCAAGGGCGAGTGTTGGAAGATGTCTGCGGTGCTGAACTCGAAAATCGATAACCGATCAAGCTCGGTGTCCGCATGCGTACGTGGTTCGGAATTTATAGCTGGAGGCGAGTCCGGAGTTCCGGTAACGCAGGTATTGCGTGAGGTTGAGTCTGTGTGCGGCTCCAGCGCCGCAGACTCCGTGGCCTCGGATGGCACGATCCGCTCCGGATCTACGACCAGAGCAGTATCAGGAACCATCTCTTGATTGTGGTCCGATGACAGATTTAAGTCATGTTCATCGGAGTGAGGGGAAGCGATCGTCGCGGTCTCAAATCCGTTGAAGATCAAGTCTCCACGGATGTCCGTGACGTACTTCAAGCTTCCGAATCTGACCTGATGGCCAGGGGCGTAGCTATCGATCTGCTCCAGATGGCCAACTGAGTTGGCCCGCAGTACGAAGCCGCCAAACACGAAGTTCTGTCCGGGAAGGAAGGTTTCCCTTCGGACAGCGTCACTATCGACGATCGAAGGGGCCATCGAACCTTTCGTCGACGACATTGGAGAATTTAGCTTCCCACCAATGTCGGTGTCAAAACCGGTGGATCTCGGGTAGGGGGTCCCGAACTGTGCGTCTAGGGTCGATGATAACAGGAGACGGGGGACACGATGTTTACCCAGGTTCAGGCCCTCTCTATGGAAGTAATACCCTACTTCCTCCTTGATTGATCTTGATGAATATGAGTATTACAAGAGTTGATCTACCACAAGATCGTAATGGCTAAAACTCTAGAAGTCTAGCCTGTATGACTATGGTAATGTGTATATCCCTATCCGGACTAGGCTCTCCAGTTTATATAGGCACCGGGGAGATCTAGGGTTACATAGAGTCGGTTACATAGAAAGGAATCTTCATAGTCGATCCCCAAGCTTGCCTTCCATGCCAAGGAGAGTCCTATCCAGACACAGGTATAGTCTTCGGCCTTCGTGTCTTCACAGCCCATCAGTCCGGCCCATGGATAACAGGCCGGACGCCCGAGGACCAATTAGTCCAGGACTCCCTCACCCATCAGCATGGAGTTTCTTCATGCGCTTTACACCAATATGACCTAAACGACAGTGCCACAAATAAGTTGCACTATCATTATTAACTTTGCATCTTTTGGTTTCAATATTATGAATATGTGTATCACTACAATCGAGATTCAATAAACCATTCACATTGGGTGTATGACCATAGAAGGTTTTATTCTTATAAACAGAACAACAATTATTCTCTGACTTAAATGAATAACTGTATTGCAATAAACATGATATAATCATATTAATGCTCAACGCAAACACCAAATAA
Organism: Aegilops tauschii subsp. strangulata; assembly: GCF_002575655.3. Taxonomy (NCBI): domain Eukaryota; kingdom Viridiplantae; phylum Streptophyta; class Magnoliopsida; order Poales; family Poaceae; genus Aegilops; species Aegilops tauschii. Next base: position 387,801,971 of record NC_053035.3, read on the forward strand.
CATTTATTTAGGTTCAATTCTAATCCCGAAGGTAGAGGGATTGTGCAATGGTGATCGTATCAACCTTGGAATTACTTCCAACACACATCGTCACCTCGTCCTTAACTAGTCTCTATTTATCTTGAAACTCCTATTTCAAGTTACTACTCTTAGCAACTGAACCAGTATCAAATACCAAGGGGTTGCTATAAACACTAGTAAAGTACACATCAATAATATGTATATCAAATATACCTTTGTTCACTTTGCCATCCTTCTTATCCGCCAACTATCTTGGGCAGTTCCACTTCCAGTGACCATTTGTTTTGCAGTAGAAGCACTCGGTTTCAGGCTTGGGTCTGGCTTTGGGCTTGTTCATGGGAGTGGCAACTTTGTTGCCATTCTTTTGAAGTTTTCCCTTTCTATACCTTGCCCTTTTCTTGAAACTAGTGGTCTTGTTAACCATCAACACATGATGCTTTTTCTTGATTTCTACCTTCGCTGATTTCAGCATTGCGAAGAGCTTGGGAATCGTTTTCGTCATCCCTCGCATATTATAGTTCATCACAAAGTTCTAGTAACTTGGTGATAGTGACTAGAGAACTCTGTCAATCACTATCTTATCTGGAAGATTAACTCCCACTTGATTCAAGCGATTGTAGTACCCAGACATTCTGAGCATATGCTCACTAGCTGAGTTATTCTCCTCCATCTTGTAGGCAAAGTACTTTGTCAGAGGTCTCATACCTCTTAACACGGGCATGAGTCTGAAATACCAATTTCAACTCTTGGAACATCTCATATGCTCCATGTCATTCAAAACATTTTTGAAGTCCCGGTTCTAAGCCGTAAAGCATGGTGCACTAAACTATCAAGTAGACATCATACCGAGCTTGTCAAACGTTCATAACGTCTGCATCTGCTCCTGCAATAGTTCTGTCACCTAGCGGTGCATCAAGGACATAATTCTTCTGTGCAGCAATGAGGATAATCCTCGGATCGCGGACCTAGTCCGCATCATTGCTACTATCATCTTTCAACTTAGTTTTCTCTAGGAACATATCATAAATAAAACGGGGAAGCTATATGTGAGCTATTGATCTACAACATAGATATGCAAATACTACCAGGACTAAGTTCATGATAAATTCAAGTTCAATTAATCATATTACTTAAGAACTCCCACTTAGATAGACATCCCTCTAGTCATCTAAATAATCACGTGATCCATATCAACTAAACCATGTCCGATCATCACGTGAGATGGAGTAGTTATCAATGGTGAACATCTCTATGTTGATCATATCTACTATATGATTCACGTTCGACCTTTCGGTCTCAGTGTTCCGAGGCCATATCTGCATATGCTAGGCTCGTCAAGTTTAACCCGAGTATTCTGCACGTGCAAAACTGGCTCACACCCGTTGTATGTGAATGTAGAGCTTATCACACCCGATCATCACCTGGTGTCTCGGCACGACGAACTGTAGCAACAGTGCATACTCAGGGACAACACTTATCCTTGAAATTTAGTGAGGGATCATCTTATAATGCTACCGCCATACTAAGCAAAATAAGATGCATAAAGATAACATCACATGCAATCAAAATATGTGACATAATATGGCCATCATCATCTTGTGCCTTTGATCTCCATCTCCAAAGCACCGTCATGATCTCCATCGTCACCGGCTTGACACCTTGATCTCTATCGTAGCGTCGTTGTCGTCACGCCAACTATTGCTTCTACGACTATCGCTACCGCATAGTGATAAAGTAAAGAAATTACATGGCGATTGCATTTCATACAATAAAGCAACAACCATAAGGCTCCTGCTAGTTGCCGATAACTTTTACAAAACATGATCATCTCATACAATAACGTATATCACATCATGCCTTGACCATATCACATCACAACATGCCCTGCAAAAACAATTTAGACGTCCTCTACTTTGTTGTTGCAAGTTTTACGTGGCTGCTACAGGCTTCTAGCAAGAACCGTTCTTACCTATGCATCAAAACCACAACGATTTTTCATCAAGTGTGCTGTTTTAACCTTCAACAAGGACCAGCCATATTCAAACTCAATTCAAATAAAGTTGAAGAAACAGACACCCGCCAGCCACCTGTGTGCGAAGCACGTTGGTAGAACCGGTCTCATGAATGTGGTCATGTAATGTTGGTCCAGGCCGCTTCATCCAACAATGCCGCCGAATCAAAGTAAGACGTTGGTGGTAAGCAGTATGACTATTATCGCCCACAACTCTTTGTGTTCTACTCGTGCATATCATCTACGCATAGACCTGGCTCGGATGCCACTGTTGGGGAACTGATACGTCTCCAACGTTTCTATAATTTATGAAGTATTCATGCCAATATATTATCATTCTTGGATGTTTTACAATCATTTTATAGCAACTTTATATCATTTTTTGGGACTAACCTATTGACCTAGTGCCCAGTGCCAGTTCCTGTTTTTTGCTTGTTTTTTACATCGCATGAAATCAATACCAAACGGAGTCCAAATGCAACGAAACTCCACGGTGATTTTTTTTATGGACCAGAAGACACCCATTGGGCCAGAGCAGCACCTGGGGGGTGCCCTGAGGGGGGCACAACCCACCAGGGCGCGCCAGGCCCACCTGGCGCGCCCAGGTGGGTTGTGCCCACCTCGGTGGCCTCCCGTACCCCTTCTTTGCACTATAAATTCCAAAATATTCTGAAACCCATCGGGGTTACCCTAGATCGGAAGTTCCGCCGCCGCAAGGTCTTTGTATCCATGAAAACCAATCTAGACCCTGTCTCGGCACCCTGCCGGAGAGGGAAATCATCTCCGGTGGCCATCTTCATCATCCCGGCGGCCACCATGATGAGGAGGGAGTAGTCCACCCCCGAGGTTGAGGGTTTGTACCAGTAGCTATGTGTTTAATCTCTCTCTCTCTCTCGTGATCTATATCATGGGCTTTGTTAATATAGTCGAATCATATGATGTTTCTACTCTCTATACTCTTGTTATGATGAATTGAGTCTTTACCCTTTGAAGTTTTGTATTGTCGGATTGAATATTTAGAGATGAGAACACATGATGTATGTCTTGCAATATGAATACTTGAGGTGACAAATGTGGTATCATATTGATTCACTTGATATGTGTTATGGCATTCAACTCGCGGATTCCCGCGGTGATCTTGGGGTAATCTGTGCATAGGAGTTGATGCACATTTTTATTTTCTTTTCCGATAGAAACTTTGGGATCTCCTTGTAGTTATTTGTGTGGACTGAGTATTATGAATATGAATTTGCTTTGGTGTTATTCTAGTACGAACTCTTGATTAGATTTATCGGGAAGAATAGCTTGCATTATTCTAGTACCAACTCTAAGATAGGTTGATCGGAAAGAATAGCTTTGAGGTGGTCTCATACCCTACAAACAACTTCTATCTTTTGATCTCCGCTAATAGGAACTCGGGAGTGATTCTTTGCTGCATTTTGAGGGATAATCATATGGTCCAACTATGTTAGCATTGTTGGGAGATTGCACTAGCGAAAGTATGGACCCTAGGCCTCATTTTTAAGCATTGCAATACCGTTTTTGTGCCCGTTTACTATTTGCTACCTTGCTGTTTTTTATTCAGATTATAAAAATATATTTCTACCATCCATATTACACTTTTATCACCATCTCTTCGCCGAACTAGTGCACCTATACAATTTGCCATTGTATCGGGTGTGTTGGGGACACAAGAGATTTCTTGTATTTGGTTGCAGGGTCATTTGAGAGAGACCATCTTCATCCTACACCTCCCATGGATTGATAAACCTTAGGTCACCCACTTGAGGGAAAATTGCTATTGTCCTACAAAACTCTGCGCTTGGAGGCCCAACACGAGTCTACAAGATGAAGTTGCGTAGTAGACATCAAGCTCTCTTCTGGCGCCGTTGCCGGGGAGGTGATTGCTTGATGGTATATCTTTAGATCTTGCAATTGAATCTTTTAGTTTCTTGTTTTATCACTAGTTTGGTTTATAAAAGAAAACTAAAAAAAAGAAAAAATGGAATTGAGGTTGCATCATATTATTGATCATCTTTATAATGTGTTTCGTGAAAATGATGGAAATGAAAATTGTGCTCAATTGTTAGAAGAAGAAGTCAATAAAATGTTTGGCAAAAAATATTTGAATGATGAGCATGATTGCAATGTTGTTAGTATGAATTCTTTGAATATCCATGATGCTAATGATATGCAAAGGCATAAGCTTGGGGATGCTATATTTGATGAAGATGATATTTTTAGTCCCCCAAGTTTTGATGAGAAAATTTATTATGATGAAAGCATGCCTCCTATATATGATGATTATGGTGATGACATGTATGCTATAAAGAATAATGATAACCATGAAACTTGTCATCATGATTTTAATTTTCAATCTCATGATAGTTATTTTGTTGAATTTGCTCCCACTACTATTGATGAGAATAAATTTGCTTATGTGGAGAGTAAGAAAATTTCTATGCTTATGCATCATGAAAAGAATTATTTATGTGATAGCTATATTGTTAAATTCATTCATTATGCTACTGAAAATTATTATGAGGGAGGAACTTATGCTTGTAGGAATTGCAATAATATCAAGTTTCCTCTCTATGTGTTGAAAATCTTGAAGTTATGTTTGTTTTGCCTTCCTATGCTAGTTGATTCCTGCTACCAAAAGTTATTTGCTCACAAAATCCTTATCCACAGGATGTGGGTTAGGCTTGTGCTTGCCATGTGTTTCATGATGCTCTCTTTATGTTTGAATTCTTATATTTTATGCGAGCATCATTGAAATCATCATGCCTAGCTGAAAAGGCATTAAAGAAAAGCGCTTGTTGGGAGACAACCCAACACTTTTATCTACTGTTTTTGTGTGTTCACATGATTATTCTACTGTATTGATCATGATTTATTTCTTAGTTTCAATAAAGTGCCAAGTAAAGCCTTTGGGATCATGTTGGGTGATAGTTGATTTGACCCTGCTGAAAAACAGAAACTTTTGCGCTCACGAAAATAAGTCTCATTTTTAACAGAAGAGTGCTATTGAGTTGATTATTTTTGCAGAAGTTTAATATACAAATTTCTCACGCGGTCCAATTTGTTTCATAATTTTCGTAGTAGCAGAAGTATGGTTTGAGTCCAGATCATTACAGACTGTTCTGTTTTTGACAGATTCTGTTTTCAATGCATAGTTTGTTTGTTTTCTAGTTTCTATGGCTTATATTGCTCAATATAAATTGTGGAAATGATATGCTACAGTAGGCATTGTGTGTAAACAATTATTAATCTTGTCTTTGACTGTACCAAAGTGAAATGGTTTGTTCTTTATCATACTAACCTATCTCACAAAGTTCCGTTAAGTTTTGTGTGATTGAAGTTTTCAAGTTTTGGGTGAGATGACGATATGAGGAGAATAAGGAGTGACAAGACCCTAAGCTTCGGGATGCCCAAGGCACCCCAAGGTAATATCCAAGGAAGATCCAAGCAACTAAGCTTGGGGATGCCCCGGAAGGCATCCCCACTTTCGTCTCCAACATTATCGGTAACCTCACTTGGAGCTATGTTTTCATTCGTCACATGACATGAGTTTTACTTGGAGCATCAATTTATTTTGTTAATATTTGCTTGCTGTTATTTAGAATAATGTTTTGCATCTTTCTTTTCAATAAAAAATTCAAGGATAGCCTTCACCATGCTTATTTTGCAAGTATACTTGTTGCTGTTTGAAAACCGAAAGTTTATCGATGTTGCAAAAATTCCCGACGAAAGTCAGAATGTGATAAAGTGTTGAAACTATTTGCATAATATGCTCTGATAAATTTTCTACAGTGTGGTAGAATTTCATGATTTTTGGAGTTAAGGAAGTATTGATACTCTTGCATTCTTTACAGACTGTACTGTTTTGGCATATTGCTATTATGTTTGCATTGCTTGCATATGTTTGCTTGTTTAATGATTCTATTCGAGAATAGGAGTATTAAATATGCAGAGGCATTTAGTATGAAATGTTAAATAATAATTTTTTTTATTTGCTACAGTAGAGTATGATAAAGTTTTTGGATTGGTTTATACTAACTTATCTCACGAGTTCTTGTTGAGTTTTGTGTGGATGAAGTTTTTAAGATTTAGGGAAACCGATATATAAAAGGAAGCTCAAGCTTGGGGATGCCCAAGGCACTCCAAGTTAATATTCCAAGAAGTCTCAAGCATCTAAGCTTGGGGATGCCCCGGTAGGCATCCCACCTTTCTTCTTCAACAATTATCGGTTAGTATCGGTTGAGCCTAAGTTTTGCTTCTTCACATGATGTGTGCTATCATTGAAATGTCATTTTGTCTTGTTTTGCTTGCTGTTTTAATAACTTACTTAGATATGAAAGTTTTTAAATAAGAGAGAGTCCTCAAATAGCTACCTATTTACTTAACTACTCGTTTGATCTTCACTTATATCTTTTTGGAGTAGTTTGACATTTACTCTTGTGCTTCACTTATATCCTATGAGTAATTTGTTCAATAAATTGAATATCATGAAGTTGAAATCATATCATGCCTAGTGGTAGCTTCACATTGGGTTTAGAAAATGAAATCATTTGAGGCTTGACAATCACAATATTGGTCATACAAGCAATTCATGAATAATTAGTATAAGGAAGAGAACGTTCACATGCAAATACACTATCATGGAAATCTTTGTAATTGTGATCCCCCATCAAAATATTATATGCCAAAATTGTTGACATTGGACAAGCAAGACAACGTAATGGCTTATGTTTGTTCATATTCACATAGAAGTCATATTGTCATAGATCCTTCAACATGTGGTGTTTGCCCCCATCTTTGCTAGCCAAAAATTCCGCACCAAGTAGAGATACTACTTGTGCATCCAAAAACCCTTAAACCCAAATCTTATTTTCAAGAGTCCACCATACCTACCTATATGCGGTATTTCCGTGCCGTTCTAAGCAAATTTGTATGTGCCATCTCTAATTTTCAAAAATAAATTTCTCTTTTGTGTGCTCGTACCGCTCGCGAGGCGGTGAGGGGTGGCCAATATTTTCCATGCTAGATGTGTTATTCTCACGATGAGTGTTTATTCACATGTTATTGCACGAGAGTAAGACAAAGGTTTTAGGGATGCCCAGTCCCGAAATGAAAAATGAATTTACTTTATGTTGTCAAATAATAAATTCCTTGGAAAGTGTTTTTTGAGAAACCACTGCAGAACTTGGTTCCACAGCCTTACTTTATTAATCGAGAGAAAACATATATACAAATGTACAAAGTCCCAGAGGGACTAAAAATAAAAAGATCTACCTTACCTACTTTACAAAAAACACAAGTGGTAAAAAATGGAAAAAACATCTCAGGGGGGGTATGGAGGGCACCCGTGGATACGGCTAGCCATGGAAAGTGAAAGTATGGTGGAAAAAGGAATAAACTTTATTTTCTGTTTGGGAACCGCCTATGATATATCTAGCATGGAAAGTGTTGGGAGCTCTAAGTCGTTTTCGTTGGTGGCAAAAGTATACCTCTCAAAATGTTTTTATCTCTCAATTTTTGCTATGAGCTCTGGCACCTCTACAAATCCCTACTTCCCTCTGCAAAGGGCCTATCTTTTACTTTTATGTATTTACTTTCATGCAAGAGTCAAAGTTATTCTCTCTATTCCTTTTTATTTTTCTCTTTCGGCAAGCATCATGTGGTGAGGAAAGATCTAGGCACATATGTCCGGTTGAATATGGGTAGCATGAATTATTATTGTTGACATCACCCTTGAGGTGAATATGTTGGGAGGCAAAACAATAAGCCCCTATCTTTCTATGTGTCAGGTTGAAACATTTTGCTCATGTGTACGCGGTGAGTGTTAGCAATCATAGAAGACTATATGATGGTTGAGTATGTGGAGCTCTTACTTAGACTCCGTTGAATAAGATGAATTGCAATTGCTTGGTGACTGAGAACATAGGTTGTTGGGTTTCCAGAGAGTTCATTGTTTAAACCTTAACATGCGAACTGGTTGCCACTACAACATGAGAAATTTTATGAGAAAGAATTGCTGTTATGATGCTAGGAAAAGTGATTGACATTGCCATTGATCAAACTTATGCACTTTGCTAGCATTCACACTTCATAAATTATTTATTTTATCATTTACCAACTCGAGGACGAGAAGGAATTAAGCTTGGGGATGCTGATACGTCTCCAACGTATCTATAATTTATGAAGTATTCATGCCAATATATTATCATTCTTGGATGTTTTACAATCATTTTATAGCAACTTTATATCATTTTTTGGGACTAACCTATTGACCCAGTGCCCAGTGCCAGTTGCTGTTTTTTTGCTTGTTTTTTACATCGCAGGAAATCAATACCAAACGGAGTCCAAATGCAACGAAACTCCACGATGATTTTTTACAAACCAGAAGACACCCATTGCGCCGGAGCAGCACCTGGGGGTGCCCCGAGGGGGGCACAACCCACTAGGGCGCGCCCAGGTGGGTTGTGCCCACCTCGGTGGCCTCGCATACCCCTTCATTGCACTATAAATTCCCAAATATTCTGAAACCCATCGGGGTTACCCTAGATCAGAAGTTCCGCCGCCGCAAGGTCTCTATATCTGCGACAACCAATCTAGACCCTGTTCCGGCACCCTGCCGGAGGGGGAAATCATCTCCAGTGGCCATCTTCATCATCCCGGCGGCCACCGCGATGAGGAGGGAGTAGTCCACCCCCTAGGTTGAGGGTTTGTACCAGTAGCTATGTGTTTAATCTCTCTCTCGTGATCTATATCATGGGCTTTAATATAGTCGGATCATATGATGTTTCTACCCTCTATACTCTTGTTATGATGAATTGAGTCTTTACCCTTTGAAGTTTTGGATTGTCGGATTGAATATTCAGAGATGAGAACACATGATCTATGTCTTGCAATATGAATACTTGAGGTGACAAATGGGGTATCATATTGATTCACTTGATATGTGTTATGGCATTCAACTCGCGGATTCTCGTGGTGATATTGGGGTAATCTATGCATAGGAGTTGATGCGCGTCTTTATTATCTTTTCCGATAGAAACTTTGGGGTCTCCTTGTAGTTATTTGTGTGGACTAAGTATTATGAATATGAATTTGCTTTGGTGTTATTCTAGTACGAACTCTTGATTAGATCGATCGGGAAGAATAGCTTGCGTTATTCTAGTACGAACTCTAGGATAGGTTGATCAGAAAGAATAGATTTGAGGTGGTCTCATACCCTAGAAACAACTCCTATCTTTTGTTCTCCGCTAATAGGAACTCGGGAGTGATTCTTTGCTGCACTTTGAGGGATAATCATATGATCCAACTATGTTATCATTGTTGGGAGATTGCACTAGCGAAAGTACGGACGCTAGGCCTCATTTTTAAGCATTGCAATACCGTTTTTGTGCCCGTTTACTATTTGCTACCTTGCTGTTTTTATTTATTCAGATTATAAAAATATATTTCTACCATCCATATTACACTTTTATCACCATCTCTTCGCCGAGCTAGTGCACCTATATAATTTGTCATTGTTTCGGGTGTTGGGGACACAAGAGATTTCTTGTATTTGGTTGCAGGGTCATTTGAGAGAGATCATCTTCATCCTACACCTCCCACGGACTGATAAACCTTAGGTCATCCACTTGAGGGAAAATTGCTACTATCCTACAAAATTCTGCGCTTGGAGGCCCAACACGAGTCTACAAGAATAAAGATGCATAGTAGACATCAGGAACGTAGCATGCAATTTAAAAAAAATTCCTACGATCACGCAAGATCTATCTAGGAGATGCATAGCAATGAGAGGGGGAGAGTGTGTCCACATGCCCTCGTAGACCGAAAGTTGAAGCGTTATGTTAACGCGATTGATGTAGTCGAACGTCTTCACGAGCCAACCGATCCAAGTACCGAACGTACGGCACCTCTGTGTTCAGCACACGATCAGCTCGATGACGTCCCTCGAACTCTTGATCTAGTAGAGGGTCGAGGGAGAGTTCCGTGAGCATGACGCCATGGTGATGGTGTTGGTGATGTGATCCGCGCAGGGCTTCTCCTAAGCACTACGACGATGTGACCGGAGGAGTAAGCTGTGGAGGGGGGCACCGCAGACGGCTAAGACAAATCTTTTTGTGTGCCTTTGGGTGCCCCCCGCCACCGTATATAAAGGGGGGAGGAGGATGCCAGCGACCAAGGAGGGGCGCGCCAAGGGGGGAGTCCTACTTGGACTCCTAGTCCAAGTAGGATTCGCCCCCCCTCCTTCCTTCCAACGGAGGGGGGAAGGGGAAAGAGGTGGGGAGGGAGAAGGAAAGGGGGGCCGTGCCCCCACCCCTTGTCCAATTCGGATTGGGCTTGGAGGGGGGCGCCACCTCCTGTGGCTGCCTCCTCCTCTCCACTATGGCCCATGAGACCCATTAACTTTCCCGGGGGGTTCCGGTAACCTCCCGGTACTCCGAAAAATCCCCGATCTTCTTCGGAACCATTCCGGTGTCCGTATATAACCTTCCAATATATGAATCTTTACCCCTCGGCCATTTCGAGACTCCTCGTCATGTCTTTGATCTCATCCGGGACTCCAAACAAACTTTGGTCACAAAAACACACAACTCATAATACAAATCATCATCGAACATTAAGCGTGCGGACCCTACGGGTTCGAGAACTATGTAGACATGACCGAGACACATCTCCGGTCAATAACCAATAGCGGAACCTAGATGCTCATATTGGCTCCTACATATTCTACGAAGATCTTTATCGGTCAAACCGCATGACAACATACATTATTCCCTTTGTCATCGGTATGTTACTTGCCCGAGATTCGATCGTCGGTATCCTCATACCTTGTTCAATCTCGTTACCGGCAAGTCTCTTTACTCGTTCCGTAATGTATCATCCCATAACTAACTCATTAGTCACATTGCTTGCAAGGCTTATAATGATACCGAGAGGGCCCAGAGATACCTCTCCGATACTCGGAGTGACAAATCCTAATCTTGATCTATGCCAACCCAACAAACACCTTCGGAGACACCTGTAGAGCATATTTATAATCACCGAGTTACCGTGTGATGTTTGATAGCACACAAGGTGTTCCTCCGGTATTCGGGAGTTGCATAATCTCATAGTCAGAGGAATATGTATTAGTCATGAAGAAAGCAATAGCAATAAAAGTTAACGATCATTATGCTAAGCTAACGGATGGGTCTTGTCCATCACATCATTCTCCTAATGATGTGATCCTGTTCATCAAATGACAACACATATCCATGGCCAGGAAACTTAACCATCTTTGATGAATGAGCTAGTCAAGTAGAGGCATACTAGGGACACTCTGTTTTGTCTATGTATTCACATATGTACTAAGTTTCCGGTTAATACAATTCTAGCATGAATAATAGATATTTATCATGATATAAGGAAATATAAATAACAACTTTATTATTGCCTCTAGGGCATATTTCCTTCGAATATGTCCAAGACCCAAATACCAACTCAGCCTCACCGATTCTTTCTACCCGGCCCACCGAGTTCATTTGACATAGCCATTGCCAGAAACCCTAACAGTTCGGCACATTGATACGGATCTCGGTCTCGCCGAGATGGCCTTGCAAATTCCATGTGACTTGTTGTAATTATTTCGGTCTCACCGAAATTTTGCAATCGGTCTCACCGAGTTTGCTTGACAGATTCTCTGTTGCTTATTGCTTCACTTCGTCTCACCAAGTTGATGCAATCGGCGCCACCGAGATGAAGTTCGCCCTAAGCCCTAGCACATCAGTCCCACCGAGTTGTTCCAGTTGGTCCCACAAAGATTCCTAACGTTCATATTTTTGAACAGATCGGTGCCACCGAGTTTACATATCGGCGCCACCGAGATGACTCAAAAGTGTGTAACGGTTGGATTTTGTGTGGAGGCCATATAACCTCTCTATCGCCTCTTCATTCGTGGAGAGAGCCATCAGAACGTGCCTACACTTCCATCATTCATTTTCTGAGAGAGAACCACCTACTCATGTGTTGAGATCAAGAGATTCCATTCCAACCATTTGAACCTTGATTTCTAGCCTTCCCCAAGTTTCTTTCCACTCAAATCCTTCTTTCACCATAGCCAAATCTGTGAGAGAGACTTGAGTATTGGGGAGACTATCATTTGAAGCACAAGAGCAAGGAGTTCATCATCAACACACCATACATTACCTTTTGGAGAGTGGTGTCTCCTAGATTGGTTAGGTGTCGCTTGGGAGCCTCTGACATGTTGTGGAGTTGAACCAAAAAGTTTGTAAGGGCAAGGAGATCGCCTACTTTGTGAAGATCTACCCTAGTGAGGCAAGTCCTTCATGGGAAGTGGCCATGGTGGGATAGACAAGGTTGCTTCTTCGTGGACCCTTCGTGGGTGGAGCCCTCCGTGGACTCGCGCAACCATTACCCTTCGTGGGTTGAAGTCTCCATCAACGTGGACGTATGATAGAACCACCTATTAGAACCACGCCAAAAATTCTCTGCATCTCCTTTGCGTTTGCACACTCCAATCCCATCTCTTTCCTTTCTTGCAATTTGCATGCTTTACTCTTTTCGCTGCTCATACTCTTTACATGCTTACTTGAAATGTATTGTGAATGCTTTAATATGTGCTAAACACAACCTTAACTTCAAGAAATTATAGTCTGCCAACTTTTCTTGTTAAGGGTCTAATCACCCCCCCAGACCCCTTTTCTCGATCCTTTCAAATACTCATTGTCACAATTGCAAAATCACATCACAAATTTCCAGTAATATGAATGTAGTATACTACTGAATAACCCTGAACGACTCTCATCTTAACAGTAACAGTCATCCTTATGAATCATGACAAACAAGTCTCAAATTACAATATCTTATATTGTGCTGAACTAGGACTGAACACTCAAACAAGACTTAAGAATTCAGTCCTTGCTTATGAATTCAGTCCAAGAATCCTATACCGAAATAAGAAGCCAATTGGCCACATTAACTAATCCTTGTACATTTGTACTGTTTAGAAGCAAAAATTGAAGATTTTTGTTGCTAGACAGTGGAACTGCACTGAATGTCTGAAGAAAACGACAATGTCGATGCAGGATTTTCAGTCGGACAATCGCACAGAGCACGGCGGTGCAAGGCCCGGTCTTCAGCGAGGCTGACCTCCTGGAGATCGTTGTAGACCTTGAAGCTCACGAGCGGGAGGTTATGGTTCGCGTTGGCGCCGCCACCACAGGGATTTCTCGTCGAGGGCGAGGGATCCCACGCCATCTCCAACAGCAGGGACTTCAGTGTCAGGTAAATTATCTTGTCCAACCCCACACACCAACCTCAACCCTTTCTGAATGCTTGTGTTATGCATGCTGCTATCCTACCAGTTATGATATTCGTTAGCTATGCATAACAAAGCAGTTGTATGGTTTGACGCTAGTAAAAGTACAAATTTTCAATTCCTAGTTGAATTTTATTCGGTGCCAAAATGTATACAAAAACAAACCGTGCACAACAATATATGTAATAAGAGTAGAGTAGCATGAAGTTACTTCTCCATATTCTAGAAGGTGTCTGGTGAAAAGTCCTTCAAATTGCAAAAGGGAAATGTGAGACGAAGCTCCTGACCGCAATATGTAAGTTGACACATTTTGCGAGATCAACTTTCTAATCTGTTCTGAATTAACAATACAGAGCTTGTTCACATCAGTACATCACTGAAACGGCAAAGGTCGCAAACTTCCGGGCTATGAAATAGCTCGATCGCTGGGCAACGTGTTCTTTACACACAATTCAATTCAAGGAGAAATCGAGAGGGAGTCGTCGGAGTTTCTCTGAAGGAGCATTGGAGGAACGGAGTCCGAGACGGGCAACGTGGGGATGATGTACCATGAACTGCAAGAGAGGCAACCCTGCGGGCTCCATAGCCTGAACACGGCGTTGCAAGGCACATTCTTCAGCGAGGCCGAACTCCAGACCTGGGCGCTCGCGAGCGGGAGGTTATGTCCCGCGCAAGCACCATGGGCATGGGACATTTCCTTGCCGAGGGCAAAGGGCCACATAACATCTCTAACGATGAGGACTTCAATGTTCAACTTTTTTTACTGTTCTCGGGATTTTAGAAACATTTGTGGAGATGACATTTTTGAAAAATAAGGGAATTGTTGGCAATAAGAGGGATTTGTGTAGGATTCACTATTTCGTTTGATGCATTTGTAAGCTCGCAACTCATTACGTGCTTGATTAGTGTATTCTTATGAGTAAATATGTCAGTGGTGATAGCTATCAAATAACACGATTCCTAGTGGTCACGGAAGAGACTTGATGGCGCGTCATAGGCCTTGTACGGGGACATAGGACTTGATGTTGATTATTTTTCCGCTAAAGGGATATATTAATATCAAGAAGCTACCAATTACAGAATACAAGTTGCATATTCCTAACATGGTATTAGAGCACGAAAATTTGATGTCATTAACAAATGACTCTCTACTTGCTCCATACATGTTAACAAACTCGAAGGTTATGCCATTCACTCCCACTGACCCCAAAACCATCAATAATTAAATATATTCACTCATAGTCCACTGTGGACCGATAAGCAGTTGTTCAGCATGCTGCTTTTTTTTAATCGGTGAAAACAGCAGGAGAGGCTCCTACTGTTACATATTAATTTTCAAAGGCTTTTTATAAAGAGTATTTACATGATCGGGGATCAAAAAGAAAACAAGCAGTAAGAACTAGAAAGGCTCTAATACAAGAAGTTGTCCAGCATGCTCCTTCTTTCTGATATGAATTTCAGCATTGGTCCTAAGTTACACATCATAGATGGTGAAGTGCTTGCCCGCTCATCTATATCTGTTGACTACAAAATAGCATATCTGGACTTTTCTCTATCATGTTCAAACAATATGGCAGCAAGGCTCTCGAGTACCTCTCTTCTTCTCAGGAACTATGGGAGTTTTTAACCATGAAGGGTTAAGTGTTTGTCTTTCAGATATCTATCGGTGCTCAAACATTACTCAAGGAGGAAACTTGCTGAGAAGTTAATCTTACATGGGATGATGGTAAAGAGGCTTTTCGTTGCAAACAATTATTGTTGAGTCCAAATTCCATACGAAGACTTAAGTGTTGTGGTGACTGTGTTGATCTATCCAATTCTTATGAACAGTCTGATTACATTCAAAACATCGACCAATCATCAAAATCTTGAATCATGGCATTTAAGTGTCCTAAGTGATCTTCTAAAGATGGTGTTAGGGCACTCCCAATGCTTGTATCTTAGCACAATTTCATAGGTAAGAATCTGATGTGGAACCCTCTTTAATAAGGAAAAAGAGAGTAATCATATCTTAATCTAGATAATATAGATCTTAGCACCAAAACTAAGGCATCTCATAACTTTCTAGTGCACTAGGACTGCGCTAACACACGCCTAAAGATGACGGAGCAGCGGAGTGTGGGCGTGAGGGGCAAGGTGGAGATTTGACTTGGAGCAGGCGCGGGATGAGGGTATGGGGCGTGACGAGCGAGCGTTAGTGGTGCTTGAATGAACGGTGTAACACTATCTCCATTGAGGGTGCATCACTCAAAAAATAAAACAGCAGAAACACCTGCTTTACACACGTCACTCTACATGCTACACAATCACATGAACTTCCATTATGGGTGTCATTCACAAGGGACATTTCTTTTTAGATCCGACGATGGCATTTTCCCGAAATTGAAGTGTTCGATGCACTTCTCCGAAACCCCAAATGTTCTCTTCTCCCAAATCCAGTCTCATATATGCCTAGCGCCTCTCATCATGGTGATTCTTCCACGCTTACGTCCTCTATAAAACCGTTTGATGGTTGAGTTGTGTGTTTTCCAGACAATCGTGTCGAGGAGAGATCGAGACAAAGCCATTGGAAAACGATGAGACCACAGAAACTGAACCCTGCAGCGGCAGCTGATGCCCGTCTGTTTGATCGGAGTAATGATGAAACCCGGTGACGCGCACCGGGACGTTTGGCAGACGAAATCAAGAGGATGCGGCCAGCCAGGAGCAAGAAAAGAAAGGAGGGACGAGCGAACCTACGGAGTGACTCGAAGACGGCCGCCCGCCGGGCACGGTGGCGCAGAATCCCGATGGCGGTGATGGCTCTCCTCTCGCTCCCCGTTGGAATCAGCACACCCAACGGCTGCTTGGACGACGATCTCATGCCAGACGAGGATCGATTAGCGACAGCGGAGTGTGGGCGTGAGGGGCGAGGTAGAGATTTGACAACGAGCAGGCGGGGGATGGGGGCAGGGGGCCGTGGCGAGCGAGTGTTCGTAGTACTTGAATGAACAGGGTAAAAAAGGAGACTTTTACAGGGCCGGGTGGGTTCGCTCACTCATGACTGACTGCGGCCCGCCCTTGACTACTACTCTATAGTGCCCTAGCCCCAACCCTTTCGTACACGGACTAGCCCGTTCCGGACGGCCGCCTGTCCATATGAATATGAACACTACTGTCCCATGGACATGGGCAGAACGAAAAGAGAATACTGGCTATGATTAGTAAAAGAGAATACTGGTTGTGATGAGTGAGTGAAAAAAATGGCAACAAAGTTATAAAAATCCAATTATCTAGATGAGAAAACAAGGGAGGAATGGCGATACTGTCTCTTGATCCTTCCGTCGAGGGGGACGGCACCATTGCCATTAACGCCACACTCTCGACCAAGACCATCCTTTCGCCGACTGGTCGGCGCCATTCCAACATCGATACATGTGCACAGGATGCACGAGTGCAACACATCTGCATTAAAGGTGCATCACTCAAAAAAAAAAATAACAACAGCCATGAAACACCTACTCTACACACGTCACTTCGACATACTACACAATCACACAAACTTTTATTATGGGTGTCATTTACAAAGTAAGGATGTTTCTTTTTAGATCCGAAGATGACATTTTCCTGAAATTGAAGTGTTCGATGCACTTCTCCCAAACCCCAAAAGTTCTTTTCTCCCAAATCAAGTATCATGCATGCCTAGTACCTCTCATCATGGTGATTTTTTAACACTTATGTCCTCTATAAAACTGTTTGATGGTTGAGTTGTGTGTTTTTCACACAACCGAGCCGAGGAGAGATCGAGAGAAAGCCACTGGAAAACAACCAGGCCAATGAAACTGAACCATGCCACATCAGCTAATTCCCGTCTGTTTTATCGGAGTAATGAAACCTGGTGACGCGCGCTGGGTCATTTGGCGGCCGGAAGCAAGAGGATGGATCTCCTGGCGGCCAACCGGGAGCAAGAAAGGGAAGGAGGGACGAGCGAACCTGCGGAGTGACTCGAGAAGAAGTAGAATCGCCAGATATATCATTGCAGGGCACGCACCCCGTCTAGGGCCACTGCAACGCTCCAATGATGAGGGATGCCGAAGAGTTGAGAAGAAGTGATGGGGTTGGTGTTGACTTGAGCACTTGAGTTCCATGGGTCACCACTGAGTCACAGGTGTGATAGGTTCATCCGAGGAGCTAATGTCGTTATGCAACATCAGTGAAGCTATCTTGTAGGATGGGAAATAGATGCAACACACGTTTGTATTTTGTTTATATTCTACTCCCTCCGTCCCATAATATAAAAGCGTTTTTTACACTACGCTAGTGTCGAAAACACTCTTATATTATGGGACGGACGGAGTAGTATTCATACATATGCAATAGATGGTGAAACTAGAACAAAGAAAGAGGGGAAAAGAAGCATACCAGTCTAATAGCAACGTCAGGTATTTCACATTCGACGAGCCTATATTCATACATGACCTAGTCAGTTCTTGTACCCTTGGGCACCTTGCCAGCATGAAACACCAAGCTCCTCTTCATCCCAACAGTATGAGATTCACACACCACTTGCCTGTCCTTTCCACTAGCCAGCTTGGGTTTAGCGGTCAATTCTTGACCCGACAGGGTACTTCCTACCACGAGTGCAAAAGAAATACCATTAAGATCCCCAGTAGGCACCGAAGATTTCGCTGAACCAAGTTGAAGAAACAAATTGGTTATATGACATTTTTTAGGACAGGCACATGTAGATATAAACATGTGGTTGAAAATGGTAATAACACAACAGGGGGTAAATAAATAAATAAAAAGAATATATATACCTAGAAGATCACAGTGGGCGTATTTGTAGATATCAACTTCCGTAACAGTGTTGCAGAGCAACTTGTTTCCCTGTAGCTTCCTCTTGAGATGGTAGAGGGTGAGCTCGACATCGGTTGGGTGGAAACTGTATCTAGGAGGGAGCGGCAGCATTTCCATTAGGGGAAATTAGTATGTAGTGCCTTGTCTATTATAGTGTGCTAGCTTAGTCTAATGAGATCAAAACTCAGATCTTAGCTTAATTAAGAAAAAGGAAATAAAAGAGTAGAGTCAAATTGTAGAAGCGAGGCGAGGCTTGGGTGTCAATCAATCAGGTCCAATGCTAAACTATATGGAGCACCGGAAGCGATGGCGGCACCCCCACTAAAGAAAGCAGAGGTAACCCTTTCTTCTGGCGTTAAAAGACATTTGAGTCGCAAGTGCACCCTCCTGTATGAGGAAAACAAATTGTTAGAAATTTATGAAAAGGATATGCATTCTTCTGACAAACAAACGAATAGCAGGACAAGGCTGCCGTATCTATCTATGTCAATATGTGTTGGAATAGAGAGTATTTGTGTAATGCAGATATGCAGACTGAATTGTCATAGTTCAGATAGATGGTAAATAGATGGGATCTGGCATGGCATGTTTTGTTCATTCATTTCGTTATTAACGAGGGAATCAATCATTTGAACCGAGAGATTTATTTAAGCCTAGTTATGACCCAAATTAGTCGGACCCTAGGCAAGTGGGAGCTACGTGCACCGGTCTGCCCTTCTTTTGTGGGAGTTAAGAGAGAGGAGGGGAGGGAATTACACCGTCGCTGTTGTTGGCGAGGGAGCAGATAGGGGAGACGCAAAGGAGCCAACGCGGTGGAAGGCGGTCAAGGATGCGACTTGCGAGGTGAGGATACACACCGAAATAGTGTGTTGATCGGAGGAGGAGAGGTGGCGGCGATGAAGGCGGTGGCGCATGGCCATGCCGTTGTTGGGTTGGAGGGAGGGAGACAGGGGGGAGGGAGGTGGCAGCGACTCTCTTGGCTTGGCTTTGTGCCTGCCTGCGATGCCTTGTCGCCCAAACTCTTTCGTTACTTCTCCTCACACAACCCAATTGGGCTTGTTTTTATCTTTAAGATAAGAAGATATCTTATTTTGTATTGTTCCATTCCACCATTTGTTATGTGTTGTTGATCTCCTCAACTTTTTTGTGTGACATCTGATTTTTTTTTCTGATGTGAAGATAATTTATTGTTATTATCTTTGAAAGAAGAAGATATCTTATATTATTATTTTTGAGATAAGAAGATATCTTATTATTGGAATGTAATAACGAAGCACACTAATAAAGGTAGGCCAAGAAGGTGGCAGGCTGGACCAGAGGATGGGTTGAGAGAAGAATAATGAAAGCTGACTTTGGGCAACAAGGTAGATTAAAGCCAAGCCGAGCCGGCCACCTCCCTTCCCCCTCCTCCTCCTCCAAGAGCAGAGTGGTGCAGCGACGCAACACCTCCTCTTCCATCATTGCCTCGCCTTTCCTTCGACCAATCTGCTATTCTCCTTGATCTCCTCCCTTAAGCAACCTTCAGCCAAAATTTCAGCTGGTACAACATAATCATTGATGGTGTTGCGAATCCTACATATGGTGCAAGTAACACAAGGTTGCCTTGAAAGGTCTAAGGCCCGCCCTCCGTCACCTTCACCCAGTCACGCAAAACACTTAAAACGACATCATGTGTAGGTTTCCCTCCAAAGAGCGGATACAAACATCTTGTGCTAAGCCCGATGCCTGTGCAAGTTCTTATAAAACCAGAATTGGCTACATTCCTTCTCGGTGCAAACCCTAACTGCCATCCGACAGACGTTCCCCTCTGGATGCCCAGGTTCCTTCTCAAACATGCCATCATACAAATGGCCCTCCTGCAGCCCTAGTTGTTTCACCATCGACTCGTGATCGCCTGTTTCACTCCAGCCAAAACGAAGGATCCGTTGCCATCACAAACCCTAGATTGATCTAACCCAGATGAGAAGAGATACATGGAAACCTGCAAGCTCCACTGACCCCATGTCAACAAACAAGGCCTGGAAAGTGGAACCGGCCCACCATTAAGCGCAACCACTAGTAGAAAAAGGCCCATTTGTCCCGGTTCATAAGGTCCATCTGTCCCGGTTGGGGAACCGGGACTAAAGGGTCGTTACTAATGCCCTAGGCCTTTAGTCCCGGTTCTTATACAAACCGGGACAGATGGGCCTCCACGTGGCCGCTCCGGCGAGCCCAGGCAGGAGGGCCTTTGGTCCTGGTTGGTAGCACCAACCGGGACCAATAAGCTTCCACGCGTCAGCATTTCAGTGGCTTGTTTTTTTTTGAAAGGAGGTGGTTTAGGGGTTTTGGGGGTTAATTTAGGTTGGTATAGCTAGCTAATAGAGAGATGTGTCCTCTCTTATCTCCGTGCTACTGCTACTGCTATGCCTAAACATGACTTAGATTGAAGTGAGGCAACATGTGGTGCATGTCGAATGTAATACCAATCCTAACTTGATGAAGTTTGGATTGTACTACTTTCGACATGCACCACATGCATGTTGCCTTCACTTCAATCCAATCCATGTTCATTTCATCCACAGATATATAATAACTGTTCATGCTCGCATCATGCATCATCATAATAACAAGTCCTACTAATCATCATCATACAACTTCTACTCGTTATTAATAACAAGTCATACGATCATCATCCTGATAGTCATCGAACCAACCCTACTTTGTTCTTAGCACATGATCATCAGTATTAGGTAGGACCTAAATACCCTCTTTAAGGTAAAATAGCATAAACCAATATAGACCCTGACTCTCCATTATGGAGAATGGAGATCATCCTGTCTCCAATTCTTGCGCTTCGCTTCCTTTTGCTTCCAAGAACCTCCTTACGACTGTCCATACATTTTTTTCCATTTACCCACTTCTTTGAGAAATCCGGTATGGACAGTTGAGGTTCGTAGGATGACCTGGATATATGTTCAAAACACGAAGGCTGCCATTCTGATACATCAAATGAGGCACACAATCCTCTGGGATTCTCTGTTGAAAAACATAGTAATAACTTCATAGTTAGCAATGCTGTACTAGTTTTAGAAGTATGCAAAAGATGCACGGATGTCGTAATAGTAAAATATCTTACCAGGGTATCTCCATGGTAGTTACCGTAGTTCAACACGTGCACTAGTGGCACGTATTGACCATAATGTTGAGGAGTTTGATTGTAGATATTGTAATTCTCAATATCAGTACAAAATCCGATCAGATGATTTTTCTCCAGATAAGTTAATTCAGAGCCATCGGTGTAGTGGGTTTTGTCTACCATGTTCCGCACATTGTTTGAACAATCAAAATAAGCTGTCAATGGAAATAAGCTTTCAACTATTTTGAAATAAACAATATAAATTAGCTAATAACTATGTTTGAGAAACTCACATAGCGGTAGAACTGGAGGCGTATCAACAAGGACCCAAATGTCCATATTGTCTTGCTCGATTTCAGGATTACCAAGATCCATGGTGACAAGCATACCCTCATCAAAACCATACATCTTGCAAAATGCTTCCCAATTTTTGCTACCAAAATGGGTTACGCTCTCAGCATTATACAGATTTACTTCAAAATCCACATCATGATGGGTCCTTAGGTGAATTTTCTTCGTTTCAAAATTTTCATGGTCTTCAAAATCCATCTTCTCCAAGACATAGCGTCTTGCATGGCATGGGATAAGCTATACTCGAATTGTAAAAGATGAAAATTACACGTTGAAATAGTTGAAGTCATGCTTAATTAAGAAAAAAACACTTGTCGCCGTTGCGTACCGTTTCAACATCGAAGGTCTCCTCGAGCTTAATGCTGAAGTGCCGATCATCGTCCAGGTGAGGCCTGTCGCACAAACCTCGATCGTCGTGGCACCACCCGCACTCCCTCGGGAGACTTTCGTCGTCCGATGTGACATTTCCTACGTTCATAATTCAAAGATTAAACTTGTACAATTAAATATATGTACTACAAAAACTAAATTAGATCATTATTATTCATCACGGGTTGACTATCGGTTTGTCGAGTCTTTTCTTGAAAACTCTCAGCTCACGTGGTGTATACATTCGACCGTTGGTGATGGTCGCTCCTCCATTTGTCCCCGAGTGCATTACACCAAAATGTCTAGCACACGGGAACGAAGGAGAAGCGACCCCCATGACAACAGTCGGGATTCTTCGTCCTCTCATATATATATGGTGGAACTCTCCCTCACTGATTCCTCTCTGACATTTGCGACCGTCGGTGATGGTAGCTCCTCCTTTCGTTCCCGAGTGCATTACACCAAATTGTCTAGCACACGGGAACGAAGGAGAAGCTACCCCCACGACAACAGTTGGGATTCTTCGTCCTCTCATATATGGTGGAGACTCGACAAACTTAAAGTCAACCCGAAATATTATTTAATTATCTTTCTAAAAGAGGATTTGGCTGGTCTCACCTCGATGTCGGAGGGGGTCGGTGACGGGGACGACGGCGGGGATGATGGAGGGGCCGGGGGCTCCTAGATTTTTGCGAAAACAAAAACCCTATAAGCTATCAACTAATCATATGCATATGCCTTGCATAGTGCTCTCCAATTTTAGCATTCAAAGTAGGAGTAGTTTTCCAATTTGAGCATTCAATAAGCAAAATCAAATCGCAAAATAAAGTAGTATTCAAATTAGGATGCATTGAATTATAAGCAAAACTACATCATCTCCATGCGTCCGTACATCGTCGAATATTATCACTAATACACCTCGAATACTATCACACATATCGCCAGTACAGCTAGAACCGTAGCGCCCGACAGGTATCGGCGCGGGCGGTGGACACCCAAAGGGAAGGATCCATCACAGGATCATAGCTCCAGTGAGATCCCTGAAGAACCTGCCAGGTATTGTCGAACCTGCCCTCCAACGCAACCATGTAGCGACGGACGTGCTGGTCCTCCTCGCTGACACGGTGACGTACCACCTCCGCGGTGTCCGGAAGCCTCGGCACCATCACTGGCCCACGCGACCGCCACCAAACAAGGATCGGGACAACGACGGGCTGGCTCCTCACCAACCTACGCCCCCGGAAGGTAGCACCTCCCAAAACCAGCTCGGCGGAGCCCAGTCCCGGACATGGCCCCTCTGATCAAGCCGGCCTCCTCCGCTGAGTCGACGACGAGGATGCGGGATAGGCATCATCGATGTCGATGCGGGAATAATTGCTTTAACTAAAAAACAAACTAGTTCTATTAATTTCCTTACTATAAATAGAATAAAGTAGTACTTACTAAAAATAAACTAGCTAGTTTAACTAGTTCTATTATTTTTCTAACTAATTCTATTATACACTTTCTAAGTAGTACTTACTAAAAGTTATCGGGGAGGGGGGTACGTATATCGACAACGACATACCCGATAAAAAAATAAGAAGAGGAAGAAGAAGAAAAAAGAGGAGAAGAAGAAAGGAATAGAGGAGGAGATTGAAGAAAAAAGAAAAAAAGAGGAGAAGAAGAAGGAATAGAGGAGAAAAAGAAAAAATAGAATAATATATTATTCTATTTCTTCTTCTTCTACTCTTTTTCTTCTTCTTTTCCATCTTCTAATTTATTTCTCCTCTTCTTCCTCTCCTCTTCTTCTTATTATTATTCTTCTTCTCCTTCTTCCTCTTCTTATTTTCCTTTTTTCTCTCCTTCTTTTTCTTCTAAATATGAACATACATAAATGACTTTGATCATACACAATTTTCAGATTCCAACACAATATGAACATATACATAAATTGACAAAGAAAATTCTATGAACAAAAAAAATCATAAAAATTCTATGAACAAATTACAACAGAAAAAAATCATAAAAATTCTATGAAACAATTGATATATTCTTTGCATATATATGAACATACAAACATTTGCATATTCAATAATAATATCACAAAAAAAATCTAGACTACACATTAAATTAATACATCTAAATTACAACAACTAAATTAAATACACATTTAACTACACATCCAAATTAATACAACTAAATTACAAATCTAAACTACACATATATAATAGCTAGGGGACACGGCGGTGCGGCGGCAGCAGCGGCGGCGGCCATTACAGGGAGGAGGAGGAGGGGATCGGGGCGGCGCTCACAGGGTGCGCGGCGACGGCGACGAGGTGGCAGCGTCAGGGCAGGGGCGGCGCGGGGCGGCGAAGGCGTCGGGGCGGGGCGGGACGGCGTCGAGGCGTGGCGCAGGGGCGCGGCCGGCGACGGCGTGGGCTCGAGGGCGGCGGCGTCGGGGCGTGGCCGGCGACGGCGTGGGCTCGGGGGCACGGGCGACGGCGACGACGGCGGGGCAGCCTGGGGGCGTCGAGGAGGTCGGCGTCATCGGGCGGCAACTAGCGATGAAATCTGAAAAAATGCTAAGTGCTGGCTTATATAGGAAAAGCTTTAGTCCCGGTTCGTGGCACGAACCGATACCAAAGCCCACCTTCAGTCCCGGTTGGTGCCACCAACCGGGAGCAAAGGCCTCTTTTCAGCAGCCCAAAGGGCGGGAAGCAGAGGCCTTTGGTCCCGGTTGGTGGCACAAACCGGGACTAAAGGGTGGCCATTGGTACCGGTTGGTGCCACGAACCGGTACCAATGTATGCCTTTAGTACTGGTTGGTGGCACCAACCGGGACTAAAGGCCTTGTGCTGCCCGCATCGTGGCACGAAAGTTTAGTCCCACCTCGCTAGCTAAGGGAACTCGAGAGTGGTTTATAAGCCCCACTCCCGCTGCCCTCTCGAGCTCCTCTCAAATGCAGGCTTTCGGGCCTAAACACACTGTATCTGCCTGTGGGCCTTCTACGGGCCTGAATCCTGGCCCATGGGTGGGTTTCTAGTCGTATTCAGGCCGTGGTGGCCCAGTAGGTGGCGTTTTTTTTATTTTTTCCCAGTTTATTTCTTTTCTTTTTTTGCTTTATTTATTTTATTTTGTTTCTACTTACAACAAAATACTTATTTATTTTATTTTGTTTTGTTTCTAATTACTTATTTATTTTATTTTATGATAATTCCTTTTGCTATTAAAGTTTCTAACAAAAAAAGTTCTTTATGAAAATTCTTTTTGCTTTTAATGATTTTGAACAGAAAAAACTTTGATAATTTTAGTTGCATCAATTTTATATAATTTTAGTTTCAGTAATACTAGAGGTTGCTTATAATGTTTTGAACAGAAAATACGTTGATAATTTTAGTTTCATAAATTTTATTTATGTTATTAAAGTTTATTTTATTTTGTTTCTACTTATATATTTTATTAAAGTTTATTTTATTCTGTTTCTAATTACTTATTTTTTAATGATATTTGTTATTTTCCATGCATTTACTGTTTATTTTGAGCTATAAGACCCTGAAATTGAAAAGCACTAGAAATGAACTCTGAAAAGGTTGAAAGTTGGCATGATATCATCATTTCACCCACATAGCATGTGCAAGAAAGTAGAGAGGGTTACGGCAAAAACTGGATGCACTTCGTGTACAAAACGGACAATCTCTTTCGAAGTATCAGGGTTTCATTCGGAAACTCGTCTGTTACAAAGCGATTTCATTGTTTTGAACTTACTTGAACTCCATAGTTTTTGTGTGTTCAAAATGCACCATTCAAAGCCACATCATCAATTTTCAACCCTTTCTGACTTCATTTGTTATTTTTCATGCATTTACTGATTATTTTGAGCTATAAAACCCTGAAATTGAAAAGCATTTCAAATCAACTCTAAAAAGGTTAAAAGTTGGCATGGTATCATAATTTCACCCACATAGCATGTGCAAGAAAGTAGAGAGGTTTACGGCAAAAACTGGATGCACTTTGTGTACAAAACGGACAATCTCTTTTGAAGTATCAAGGTTTCATTCGGTAACTCGTCTGTTACAAAGGGATTTCATTTTTTGAACTTACTTGAACTCCATAGTTTTTCTGTGTTCAAAATGCACCATTAAAAGCCACATCATCAATTTTCAACCCTTTCCGACTTCATTTGTTATTTTTCATGCATTTACTGATTATTTTGAGCTATAAAACCCTAAAATTGAAAAGCATTTCAAATCAACTCTGAAAAGGTTAAAAGTTGGCATGGTATCATAATTTCACCCACATAGCATGTGCAAGAAAGTAGAGAGGGTTACGGCAAAAACTGGATGCACTTCGTGTACAAAACGGACAATCTCTTTAGAAGTATCAGGGTTTCATTCGGAAACTCGTCTATTACAAAGGGATTTCATTTTTTGAACTTACTTGAACTCCATAGTTTTTCTGTGTTCAAAATGCACCATTCAAAGCCACATCATCAATTTTCAACCCTTTCTGACTTCATTTGTTATTTTTCATGCATTTACTGATTATTTTGAGCTATAAAACCCTAAAATTGAAAAGCATTTCAAATCAACTATAAAAAGGTTAAAAGTTGGCATGATATCATCATTTCACCCACATAGCATGTGCAAGAACGTAGAGAGGGTTACGGCAAAAACTGGATGCACTTCGTGTACAAAATGGACAATCTCTTTCGAAGTATCCGGGTTTCATACGGAAACTCGTCTGCTACAAAGGGATTTCATTTTTTTTGAACTTACTTAAACTCCATAGTTTTTCTGTGTTCAAAATGCACCATTCAAAGCCACATCAACAATTTTCAACCCTTTCTGACTTCATTTGTTATTTTTCATGCATTTACTGATTATTTTGAGCTATAAGACCCTGAAATTGAAGGCAACATATAGCTCTCATGAATAGATAAGTGACCAAATTAATACAAGTTCATCATCACATTAAAACCAAAGTACATACATAGTTCTCATTGAACAACATGTATATAGCTCTCTAGAGGATCTAATTAAACCATACATTGAAATTATGTAAAACATTTCAATGCAACAACAAATGCGATCATAATCGCAACCAAGGTAACAATTGATCCAACTGCATAATGATACCAAGCCTCGGTATGAATGGCATATTTTCTAATCTTTCTAATCTTCAACCGCATTGCATCCATCTTGATCTTGTGATCATCGACGACATCCGCAACATGCAACTCCAATATCATCTTCTCCTCCTCAATTTTTTTTTATTTTTTCCTTCAAGTAATTGTTTTCTTCTTCAACTAAATTTAACCTCTCGACAATAGGGTCGGTTGGAATTTCCGGTTCAACCACCTCCTAGATAAATAAAATCTATGTCACGTTGGTCGGCATAATTTTCATAAACAATAAATGAACCAAATAGTTATAAAAAGATAATATATACGACAGCCGAATCATAGACAGGACGAGGGCCGACGGGGGCGGATACCAAAACCATCACACTATATAATAAGAAGGAATAATAAAAGTAACAAAATTAGACAAGTATCTATCTGAAGAAAGAATTTTTTTCTTTCAGAAAGAAGAACAGAACAAGAGGCTCACCACGGTGGAGCTGGCGACGAGATCGGCGCGGGCGATCGACGGCGGTGAAGACGGGGACGGGACGTGACAGACCGCTAAACCTAGACAAATCTCGGGGAAAATGGAGCTCAGAGGTCGAGTTTCGAGTGTAGAAAGATTAACTAGTGTGGCTCAGACATTTCATCGAACACCTCATGTGCATAGGAGGTGAGCTAGAGCACCCAAATGCCCTCCCCTCGACGGCCAGAAAAAATAGAGCACAGTGGAGTGCTCTTCTGCGGCGATGGGGTATATATAGGCAGCTCATTTGTCCCGGTTTGTGGCTAGAACCGGTACTAAATCCGAGCCTTCTGTCCCGGTTCAAGCCAAGAACCGGGACCAATGGTTGTGGGCCAGGAGCAAGGCCCATTAGTCCCGGTTCGTGCCTCGAACCGGGACAAATGGTTTCATACGAACCGGGACCAATGCCCACGAGGCCCCGGCCGGCCCTCTGGGCTCACGAACCGGGACGAATGCCCCCATGGGTCCCGGTTCGTGACTGAACCGGGACTAGTGGGCTTGCCATGCCCGAACGAAAGCCCTGTTTTCTACTAGTGAACCGACTTCTGGTAAAAAGAGGGAGAACGCTCAAATCCGTATATGACAGGGAGGGGACAAAACCCTAAAGCGAGGGAATGGTTTACGATATATCCTATCAATGGAATGCATTAATGGAGATATATATTATAATTGGAATGCATTAATGATAATAATAAGATATCTTCACATGAGAAAAAACAAATGCCGGGGTAAAAAAAAACAAAGTTCAGGAGATCAACAACACGCAACAAAAAGTGGAATGCAACAATACAAAAGTGTATCCACACGCGCGCTCCCCATCCCTATCTCTAAAAAAGTGGCATCCACATCTATCCTCAAGGTGGATGCACAAAGTGCATCCCTATCTCCACTAAGGGCACATCCCTTAGACAACATAAAAGCAACCATGCCTATTGTACAAATGTCACTTCTACATACTACACTGTCGTTTAGAAAGTAAGGATATTTTTGTTCAGATATGACAATGACATTTTTCGCAAAATTGAAGTGTTAGATGCACTTCTCCCAAACCCCAAAAATTCTCTTGTCCCAAATCCAACATCATGCAAGCATGTCACCTCTCATCGTGGTGATTCTTCCATGCTTCCGTCCTCTACAAAATTGCTTGATGGCGGGAGTTTTGTGTTTTTCACACAATCGATCGAGTCGAGGAGGGATCGTGAGAAAGCCACATGAATTTTCTTGAAGGGGCATGGGACGAACAGAGGGGGATAGCAATGCATGTTTTCATCGACACTCTTCTATTGCACCATCTGCAAAATTACTACCAGTTCAGTCGATTGTTACCAGTTTAGCAACTACTTTGATGTGCACCTTTTACGGGAGATTTTGATGGGGATTGTTTGCATGGATATGTCCCACTTCCTATACAATCAAGTGTTGAGCTTGGAGAGCTAGTTAGCTTAAGCCACCAAGTGTTGAATGTGCAAGATGGTCGAAGTTTGGTGTCACCAACAAATGACTTTCTAGTTGTTTTATATATGTTAACAAGCTCAGAGGTCTTACCGGAGAAAAATGAACTTCAACAACTGCAGATGTTAGGTCATTCACTCTTTGTCAACAGCAGCACTCATGGTCCAGAATGGATTGGTAAGCAGTGGTTCAGCATGTTGCTTCCTTTTGATATGAATTTTAGCATCGATCCTAAGTTACACATTCATAGATAGTGAAGTGCTTGCCTTGTCATCTAGATCTTTTTTGCTACATAATAGCATATCTAGCCTTCTCTGCCATGTTCAAACAACACGACAACAAGGCTCTCGAGTTCCTCTCTTTTTCTTAGGATATACTATTGAGTTCTTAACCATGGGCGATATGTGTTATCTTTCAAATATATATTTGCTCTCAAACCATTACTCGAGGAAACTTGTTAACGAAGTTGACCTGGTAGGGCGAAAAAGGATTTCTGTATCAAACAACTATTCCTAACTCCAAATCCCATACCAAATCTAACTTTTCTCGCGATTGTGTTGATCTATCAAATTCTTATGAACAATCTAATCTCATTCAAAACAATCTAACAATCATCAAATCTTCAATCCTGGCATTAAGAGTGTCGTCAATGATCTTCTAAAGATGGTTCAACAACACATTTCTAAAGATTCTGGCAGTACCAAATCCTAATTTCGTCAATATACTTATGAAATAATTCTAGACTCGAGTCAAAGTCACAGCCCGCTGGACAGTTTCCCAACAAAGGAGTCCACTTTACATGCTTGATACTTCAAAATGGAGTCCTAGCTAATAACTATGCTATGAATGACTCGACAACCATGAGCAATATTTCTTTCTTGGTGCAACTACATGCATTTTCATTGATAATACTCAATTTTCTCAATTCCTTGGCCAGCCTTCAACTAGCTCTTCAGCTGAAATAATTGATCTTGTTAACATGGATGACATGGATGAAACTAATGACGTACAAATGGCATTAGCACCTATACCTGAATTAGTTGATCTTGCTGATATGGATTAGATTGATGACATACCAATGACATTAGCCATGGATCAAACTGCTGACGTACCAATGTCACTAGCACCTAGGAAGAATATCACTTGCACTTGATCTTTATAGTAATTTGTTTAACGATTTTCTGCCATAGGTTTCTTTTCTTGCACTTCAGATTATTGCATACTCATTTTCTATTGCATAGAAACCCTTATCCACTCAGCAATGTGTGTCGACAGTGCACACTTTTCATTCTCCATGCGCCATGGAGACAAAGAGTACACTATGTGCATGTGAAGAGACCGCATGTAGACGCCTTCCTTCAGGAGGTGACTCAGAAGTTTGAGTTTGTTGTATTCACGGCTAGCATAAGCTCTTATGCAAACCAACTGCTTAATGAACTGGATCTCGTGAATAGACTGATCACACATTTTTTTTCTGAGAGTCATGCATCTCGTTAGATGGAAGCTATCACAAGGATCTGACCAATATTGAAGCTGATCATGCAAAGGTTGTGATAATTGACAATACTCCAGAGGTGACTTACCTAGTCACTCAAGTCCAAAGGTCATTATTAATAGTTACAATTATAGCATTATTGACTACCATATTATTGAGATGAATATGGAAACTTTAAATTTATTATTTTGGGAATTTGCCATGATAGACCGACGACTGAAACGCTTTCGTTTCACATGTGTTGCGGGTTTTCTAGCTACAAGTGAATAATGGGATACCCATACACCTGGTCAAGTGACTCTGACATTTTGCTGCTCAAGATGATCCCCTTCTTGGAAACAATTGCGTCGTGGATCATGTCCGGCCCATCATTGCAAATAAGTGCCTATTAAAGATCGGATATATATAGGATGCAGCAACATTAAATACCACTAGTTATTTAATTTGGTCAACAAAGAATCTTTCTATAGTGGAACAAAAAGTATGGTACAATAACTGGACCCCTATCTTTCTTTGTTTCAAGTTTGACAGCCTTGCGCGAGGATTCCAGGGCAGCGGCCCCAGGACAGGCTTGCCAACTCACCTCATGAGGAGGTAGTGGAAGCTTGGGTGGTGGTCTAGGCGGCATTGTCTGAGCTCGACAACTGGCGGCTGACGGCTCCGCAATGGGTTGGTCGGCTGGCGGCATCCTAGGCGTGGATCTAGGGATGCTCGGCCTGGACCAGGCGTGTGGCGGCCGCGGCAGCCCCGAGGGGGGCTTCCGTCGGTGGCGTTACTGTGGTGGTTGCATGGGTAGTGGCATGACAACGTCGATGGTCTGCGGCGGTGGAGATGGGCCTTCTGTGCCCCGACTTGCATTGATGGGGCTGCAGCGGGGCGAGGTGGGCTACGGTGGTTTCTACAGCTGGTGATGGTTGGTAGCGGTGAGCTGTCTAGCGTGCCTAGTCATATGGCTTGGGCATGGATGGTCGGCATGTCCGGAGACGGTTTGCTGGGCAAGCTGCGGTGATTATGGATTTGGTGTGCTCTGGGCAAAAGCCTAGCTCAACCTTAGTCGTTTCCGGCATCGATGGCGTCCTAGGACGTCGTTCCCTCCATGAGGCGGCATCATGGAGCCCCTTCACCACCATTGTATCCTCGGTCTCGCGACCTTCGGGTGAAAACCCAAGTTTTGATCTTGGTCGGAGCGGGCGTCCGCGACATACTTGTCGCTTCCCTCTTGGGGAGACGCCTTGGAGGTCTAGTCCTTCATCAGTTCGCGGTGGCTCTGGTGTCTTTTTTGTTTCATCTTTGGCCAGGCGAGTGCGCGGCCTTGGGCCGGTGAGGAAGTCGGAGCAGCGGCTCCAAAGAACAGTGTTGTGGAGTGTTTGATCTGGTAACATGGGCGGCAAAGCAGTCAGCTTTGGTGGAGTGCGGCCTAGGGCTAGCGAGGAAGTCGGAGCGGCGGCTCGAGGGAGCACCTCGATGTTGTGGAGTGTCCGGTCTGGTCACGTGGGTGGCAGAGTCATCGGCTCGTGTGGAGTGTGGCCTCTGGGCCGGCTTGTGTGAGTTGCTGAGGATTGCAAGCCGAAGCGGCGGCTCTGGGTCGTTTGGTAGGGTGGCAACTCTAGGCCGGCTCATTGGTTACGCAACCCCGGGGCTGGTGTGTATTTCGTTATATTGGTTTTCTGCCAGTTTTCCTTATAAACTAGCGAATTCTCTTCTTAATGCAAAGGCAGAGTTCCTGCGTTTTTTAACTAGCGTTGCTCTGTACTATGATAGTGATTTTTTCTTTTACTTGTGCTCTAATGCGATCCAAGATCCATGGACGAGTCAGACATACACATGCATCAGATGTATATCTTATATTAAATACTTCTAAATGGTACACTAGGAATGGATTGGGAATGGTGTCGTTTTTTTGTTATGTGATTATGCAATCACTGGTTAATCTCGGTCTGAATTTTCATACTGTATTAGCACTACAAAGAAAATACACTTCCGTGATGATACGTGTTTGTCACAGTAGGTCGCGTTTTCTGTCATGCATGTACATCCATGACAAATATAAGACAGAATCAAGATAGTCATACCTGTGCTGTCGTAGAAGTGTTCCATGACATTGCCAAAATTATCATCACAGAAGTGTCCACTTCCATGACGATAAATCGTGCGTCACAGAAGTGCTTTCGTCAAGGGTGACCGACACGTGGCATCCACCGTAACGAAACGCCGTTAAGCTATCGGGTCGGATTTTGGATCCGATAACCCGTTAACAGCCACGACCAATGCCGATTTTCCACGTGTAAAATTCTCATTGGCTGACGGATCCACGCGTCAGCTCCGCGTTGGCACAGGTGTCACTCATCCAACGGTCGAGATGGGCCTATGATATGTTGACACGTGGACCGGCCCAAAAGTGGCCCAGAAAGTTTAAATGGGCCGGCCCAACCGAAGGCCCATAAGATTTAGCAGACCATAATGGCCGGCCCATCTAAAGGCCCACAAAATTTAGCGGACCATAATGGGCCGGCCCAGCTAAAGGCCCACACGATTTTGCAAACCATAATGGGCCGGCCCAGCTAAAGGCCCACAAGATTTTGCGGACCACATTGGGCCGGCCCAGCTAAAGGCCCACAAGATTCTGCAGACCATAATGGGCCAGCCCAGCTAAAGACCCAACATTCTCTGTCAAATCGGCCCGTCAACGGCCTGTCCTAAACTTGTCATCAACGCGGCCCATGGTCACTTCAGGCCCGTTAACAGTCCGCTAAGTAATTGGGCCGAATTACGGCCCGGTGTGCTTCCGGCCTGTTAAAGGTCCGGCATCATTTGGGCCCATTTACAGGCCATCAAAACTTTCGGCCCATAAACGACTGTGAGGGATTTGGGTCATATTCGGCCATGTCTGACATTCGGCCTGTTAGAGGCCCACTATAGCTTTGGGCCACTTTCGGCCTATTGTCATTTTCGGCCTGTTAACGCCGGACATAAACCATGGGCCATATGTGGCCCAACGTCATATCGGGCCCATTAACGGCCCATATAAAAATGACGATAATCTAGCCCGACCGAAGTTCCGGCCTGTTAAAGGCCCGCGTATTAGGTCGGCGCATTTACGGCCCGTCCGAATTTCGGCCTGTCAAAGATCCGCATCGTAAATGGGCCACCATTTCGGCCTGCTAAGTCCAGTGGGTTATTTGGCACAATCAGGGCCCAATCTCACTTTCGGCCTATTAAAGGCCCATGTTTTTTATGGGCTCGAGATATTTACACCTGTAAATGGCCTATTTTTACTGAGGGCCCAAATTATGTTTAGGCCTGTTAAAGGCCCACTATGGGCACAGGCCTACCAGAAAATATGAAAGCTTATGCTGATTTAGGCCCAAATATTTTTAGTGGGCTACATGCCAATTTTGGCCCGTAATCATTTTTAGCCCAATTGGAATGGGCCCGACGAATGTTGGCATGTTGGGCTCCTACAAAGCTTTCACCCGAATACATTACTAACACTACTAGGAAAAGGGCTATAGATGATATGGCCACTAATGGCGCACCAGACATGTGGTGCGCCATTACTATATACTAATGGCGCACCATGTGTTGGTGCGCCATTAGTGTGAAAATACTAATGGCGCACCACATCCACGGTGCGCTATTAGTAAATTTTTTTTAATTTTTTCAAAACTACTAATGGCGCGCCGTGGGATGGTGCGCCATGAGCCATTAGTAATTATGTTTCAAATTTTTTTTCAATTTTTTTTTATTTTTATTTTTTAAACTACTAATGGCGCACCGTGGGACGGTGCGCCATTACTAGTTCAACTACTAATGGCGCACCGTGGGACGGTGCGCCATTACTAGTTCAACTACTAATGGCGCACCACACCCACGGTGAGCCATTACTAGTTGAACTACTAATGGCGCACCACCCCCACGGTGCGCCATTAGTAACTTGGCCCATTCCACCGAATGCACCGCCCCCCCCCCGGGGACCGCCTTTTCAGTTTAAAAAAAATAAAAGAAAATGATGGAAATGTCAAAAAAATAAAATAAAACAAGTTTCCCATGTGATATGTCGTCTAGTTGTTGGGAAAATTAACAAATATGAATTTCGACTTTATTTGCAAAATCTCTCTGGAATTTCTTAAAATGGGCATAACTTTTGCATACGAACTCGGATGAAAAAGTTTTTTATATGAAAAATCATCTACTCGAAAAGTTACATCCGAATTTAACCGGGGGAACCCCGTTAAACATTTTCAAAATCCTCAAAAACCTAATAGAAAAAAGATACGGGGCTTTTAAGATCTGGAGAGGCAAAAAAATTCAAAAAAAAAATCAAACTTACTAATGGCGCACCTGCCCATGGTGCGCCATTACTATCTTCCCGCCTTCAAAATTCAAAATAAATTAAAAAAATTAAAAAAAACTTACTAATGGCGCACCTGCCCATGGTGCGCCATTAGTATCTTCCCGCCTTCAAAATTCAAAATAAATCAAAAAAAAAGTTACTAATGGCGCACCTGCCCATGGTGCGCCATTAGTATCTTCCCGCCTTCAAAATTCAAAATAAATAAAAAAATAAAAAAAATAGTAATGGCGCACCTGCCCACAGTGCGCCATTACTATGCCGTATATATGGCTGGGCGTGTCCTCTCCTCCTTACCTCTTCATTCTTCTCCTCCACTCCACCTCTCCTCCACTTCATCTCCTTCTCCCTCCTCTCCGGTGAGCTCCTCCTCCCTCCTCTCCGGTGAGCTCTTCCTCCCTCCTCTCCGGTGAGCTCCTCCTCCCTCCTCTCCGGTGAGCTCCTCCTCCCTCCTCTCCGGTGAGCTCCTCCTCCCTCCTCTCCGGTGAGCTCCTACTCCCTCCTCTCCGGTGAGCTCCTCCTCCCTCCTCTTCGGTGAGCTCCCCCTCCCTCCTCTTCGGTGAGCTCCTCCTCCCTCCTCTTCGGTGAGCTCCCCTCATGGTTTCTCCTTCCTCCTCTCTGATGCTCCGGTGAACTCCTCTCTGGTGACCTCCTCCTCCTCTCCGGCGATGTAGGCGAGCACCTCTCCGGCGACCTCCTCCTCCTCCTCTCCGGCGAACTCCTCTCCGGCAAAAGAACACGGCAAAAGAACATACAAGATCCAAAAACAGGAACAAAATTTGAAATAATATCGTGCAAAAAAACGAGCCAAAACAACGAGCAACAAATGGGCAAAAAAAATCGTGATCCAGATCCAAATTCAAAATTCAAAAATAGCAATGGCGCACAGTGGGGGTTAGACGGTGCGCCACTCCTATTTTCCCGCCTTCAAAATTCTAAAATACTAATGGCGCACCGTGGCCTATACTAATGGCGCACCAGTGGCCTATACTAATGGCGCACCATGGCATATACTAATGGCGCACCAGTGGTGCGCCATTAGTAAAATATACTAATGGCGTGGCACTAATGGCGCACCACTAATGCGCCATTAATGGCCAAATTAGGTGCGCCATTAGTAGGCCTTTTCCTAGTAGTGTAAGATAAACCTACACTATACAAAAATAGCGTCGTAATTACTGCAGCCTGAGGCAGCATCATAAATGTTGTATCACAACAAAATAAATTCCAACCATACAACAAAAGGCCTGTTGGCATAAAGTTTACAGTCCTTCCAGATAAAAGCACCATCAGATGTATAAAAGCACAGATCATTTAACCTGAGTGCTAATGTTTCGGGCTGTAGAATCTGATGGAGCAGCATGATCTCCACCTTTTTTCTGACATTGCTCTTGAACAACGAAGCGAATGTCTGATAGTCTGGTTTCAAAACCATTCATATCTTGACGACATTTCTCAACCACTATTCTTGTTTCCGAAACAACGTCCATTAGGGATTGGACTTGTGTCTGGAGCACAGATATATCACTCTGTCTAGCAGGAAGATTTTGTTCAGTAGGCGATTTGGACGAGGTTACCTTGACAACGAACCCAGAATTATGCTGGAAGGTGCTTTTTGCACTGTTAGTGGAGAGATACTGACGCACTGCAGCAAGAGGTGACATTGTGCCTGTAGTAGCCTCGTCACCTTCAGGTGGTTGTGGCTATTCAATCATTTGTTCCATAGCTTCCTGAAAGTTTGAACTTGTAGATTAGTGTACTAGATAAGTTACTAATGAGACAAAAACAAACAAAGTAGGTTAAACGTTTATACATAACTTATTTTGGCGAACTACTGTAATACATTAGCATGTATTGTAGTGCCAACTACATAATAAAATCACTTTCGGAACATATGTCCATGTAGCATGCCTACTCTATTGTCTATTTCCTCACATTCGTTGACATCTAAGGATAAAGAGACATGGTTTAAAGTAGGATGAACATAGTATGACATCATTCATATCATGGGCAAACACATATAAAATAAACAGGCTATTTTATCATTGTGTGCGCACGTGAACATAACAACTAGATTACAGATCAAGACCAAAAGAATATCCTTCATCTCTTTTAAACCATGTAAGGTGAAATGATATGTTAAGACAACTGTGAATAAAAGTGAACAGAGTAACTAACATTGGCTGCAAACCAAGTAGTTAAATGAACACATCACAGTACCAATCAGTTCAAGGCGGGAGGAGTAAGGACTTACAACAGCGGCTTGAAATGCCCTTCATCTTGCTGGTGTGGCAATCCTTGAAGATTTGCACTGCATTCGGTTCAAGTTCTTTTTGGTCCGCACGGGCTTTCCTCTGTATTTGGAACAAGTCAATATAGATACGATAATATGGCACAAAAAAAAGAAGGAAGTAGCAGCTATTTACAAGAGCCTCGCAGTGTGCAATATAGCTACGAGATCCTGTTGTCTGTTGGAATTTCACTTTAGAACGGTTGGTTTTGTTCTTCAAACAGTTAGCCTAGAAGAAGATACACTTGTAAGGCACATGCATAAATACAAGTTCAATATGTGGTCTGATCAAATACAAATAGCCTACCTGATACTTTGGATCAGACCAGTGTTTAACCAGGGCTGTCCAGTCTTCATCTGTAATATATTCCACTTGAGATGTTTTGGCGATTTCATTGTTAGCCTTGCCTTCAATGTGAGATTTTCTAAGGTGGTACCGATACTGTCGCAGAGCAGACTGAAAACATGAGTGCATGCTTGTTTAGTTGCATCATCTTTCGGATCCAACTTGAACCTCATCTGTTGAAAAAAGAATGCGAGTCTTATTAGGAGGAAGCTAGAAAGTATGGGACAGAGCAAGACAATATTACTAATTGCGATGAATAACATTACTTACGGATAAATGGTCAAGGAAGGTGTCAAACTGGGTATTGTCTTTCTCATTCCTGTACTGGATCCACGTTGGGAGGATACGTGCATGACACCTAACGGCAACGGCTGCCTCTGATACTAACTTGGCTGACTCTGTAGCATCACGTGGCCTTTTTAAACCTGCCTCAAAATGGATCTCCATTCTTCCTCCTTTAGATTTTGTTAATCTGTCAAGCATTATCCCTGATGTCTGTTTCCGCTTGCGCCGTGGTGCTAGTTCAACAACGAATATGTAAAGTGTTAGTGTACATCAAACTGTGAGAGTACATATAAAGGAGCATGCAACTGCAACTTGACTCGGTCAGGTACCGTCTTGGTGTTGATGCTCATGAGGTTCATCTGATCTTGCCAAGTCCTGTTGTGTCAGCAGTGCTTCGGAAGTAGTGTTAGGTGTGAAGGCAGCTTGGGAACTGGCCAGTTCCGGGGCAAACGAACGAGCAACTGGTTGAGATGCTGGTACAGTTGAAGCGGATGCTGCAGCTAGTGGAGCAGGTGATACTGTGTTTGTAGATTTAGCCGGTGGACTTGGACCTTCTACTACACTATAAGTACGAGCAGAATCTCGATGGCAGAACCTTTTCCGTTTCACCCGACGAGTAACAACACTCCCTACTATATTATTTTTCTTGCTCTTTTTTGACTTTGCCATGTCAAGCTGTACCCACAACACAAAAGAATAAAATCACTCTTCAGAACTCATTGATGCATGATACAGACAAGCAATACTTTGATGTAAGACAACCGTATGAGGATGGAATATGTAAGAAAAACAGGACGGCATGACATATTCACAGCTACGATGTGCAAACTAAGCAGAAGGATTTTCAAGAAAATAGAAGTAATGCAAGCTAGACACCATATGAAAGATGCAACCAATATTACTCTGCCAAGTTAAAAGTGTCTTGTCATAAGTGGCAATTCGAAAAATTAGAAGCAGTACAACGTAGAAATCAATGCAAGATGCAACCACTATCAAACTGCCATGTTAAAAGCGTCCAATCATGAGTGACTGATGCGGGATACACAACAGCAGTACTTTGATGTAAGAACATGGTATGATAGATAGATGCAGTGTATTCTAGACACAGAAAGCCATGTCACATGCACATGTATAACGTATAAACTCAGCAGGTGCAATTTAATCAAAATAGAAGAAATACAGGCTAGACAACATATGCAACATGAAACCAATTATCACACTGTCAACTTAGAGCAAGCACCTGCGATGGTGGAGTATGGGAGATGAACTCATCATGTAGACTTGGGACTTCAACTTCATTAGCAGTAGCAGTGGAAAATCTAGAGAGTCTATGTTTGCGTCGGTGCGGAGGACCACCAACATCCTCTAACTTACTCTTTTCCTTCCTATTTTCTAATATTGCCTTATGAAGTCAAAACCACAAGAAGATGAATAAAATTAGCTCTGCATAACTGGTTGATGCATGATACAGACGAACACTACTTTGATGTAAGGCAAGCGCAGGATAGGAGGATGGAATATATACAAAAAAAGACAGCGTTTCATATTCACACGTACGATAGGAGGATGGAATATGTATGAAAAAACTGTAAGCGGAAGGCATTTCAACAAAAAATAGAAGAAATGAAAGCTAGGCACCATATGAAGATGCAACCAATATCACTCTATCAGGTAAAAAGTGTCTCTTCATAAGTGCCATTTCAAGAAATTAGAAGCAGTACAAGCTAGAAGACAATGCAAGATGCAACCTACATCACAGTCCCAAGTTAAATGTGTCTTATGGGTAAGTGATCGTTGCAGGTATAAGTTGTAAGCTACGCAGATGCAATTCAACATAATCAGAAGCAATACAAACTAGACATCATATGGAAAACGCAACCACGTATAACAGTTCCAAGTAAGAGCAAGCACCTGTGATGGTGGAGTAGGGGAGATGTGCTCATCATGTACACGTATGTTCTAGAAATAGGAACATGTGTCATATTCACAGGCATTATGTGTAAAGTAAGCAGATGCAATTCAAGTTAGAAGCAATACAAGCTAGACATCATACGCAACATGCAACCACATATAATAGTGTCAAATTAGAGCAAGCACCTATGATGGTGGAGTAGGGGAGATGTGCTCATCATCTACACAGCTACGTTGACTGTCCAGCCTTGTATTGTCTTGCGAATCTTGTTGGGAGGATGGCGGAGTAGAATCTGTAGAGACCCCCTGTTTGAGTTGCTTCGAAGGACCACCATCATCCACTGCCGGACTAATTTCCTTTAGCTATAATGATTTTGCATTGTGAAGTCAAACCGATAAGAAAAATGAATAAAATTCGCTCTTCAGAACTCATTCATGCATGATACTGACGAACACTACTAGGATGAAAGGCAAACACATGATGCGAGGATGGAATATGTATGAAAAACTGGATGGTGTGACATATTCACACCTATGATGTGGTAACTAAGCAGAAGGCATTTCAACAAATTAGAAGCACTGCAAGCTAGACACCATATGAAAGATGCAACCAATATCACTCTGCCAAGTTCAAACTGTATGGCGTTTCAACAAATTAGAAGCAGTACATGCTAGAAACCATATGCAAGACACAACCAATATCACAGTGGTGACTTAAAGGTGCCTTATCATAAGTGACTGATGCGGGATATGCAAGAATAGTAGTCTGATGTAGAAACAGGAACACATGTCATATTCACAGGCATTATGTGTAAAGTAAGCAGATGCAATTCAACAAAGTTAGAAGCAATACAAGCTAGACATCATACGCAACATGCAACCACATATAATAGTGCCAAGTTAGAGCAAGCACCTGTGATGGTGGAGTAGGGGAGATGTGCTCATCATCTACACAGCTACGTTGACTGTCTAGCCTTGCGTTGTCTTGCGAATCTTGTTGGGAGGATGGCGGAGTAGAATCTGTAGAGAACCTCCGTTTCAGTTGCTCGGAAGGACCACCATCATCCAATGCCTTGCCAATTTCCTTCAGCTTTATTGATTTTGCATTGTGAGGTCATACCGACAAGAAAAAGGAATATCATTCACTCTTCAGAACTCATTCATGCATGATACTGACGAACACTACTCTGATGAAAGGCAAAGTCATGATACGAGGATGGAATATGTACGAAAAAAATGGACGGCTTGACATATTCACACCTATGATGTGGTAACTAAGCACAAGGCACTTCAACAAATTAGAAACACTGCAAGACACCATATGGAAGGTGCAATCAATATCACTCTACCAAGTTAAAACTGTCTCGTCATAGGTGGCGTTCATCAAACTAGAAGCAATACATGCTAGAAATCATATTCAAGACGCAAACCAATATCACACTGCCAACTTAAAGGTGTCCCATCATAAGTGACTGATGCAGGATACACAAGAAGAGTAGTTTCATGTAAGAACATGGTGTGATAGACAGATATAGTATGTACCAAAAACAGGAAAGCGTGTCATATTCACATGTATCATGTGAAAGCTAAGCAGATGCAGTTTACACTAATTAGGAGCAATACGAGCTAGACACCATATGCAACATGCAACCAGATATCACACTGCCAAGTTAGAGCAAGCACCTTGGATGGTGGAGTAGGGGAGCGGAGACTTGGACTTTGTAATGCACTATCAGTACAAGGAGAATCGGTACAGATGCTCCGTTTACGTTGCTGCAGAGGACCACCATCATCGCCTTCCTTACTCTTTTCCTTCCTCTTTCTTGATTTTTCCTTGTCAAGTCAAACCCACAAGAAAAAGGAATAAAATTTGCTCTTCAGAACTCATTGATGCATGATACTGACAAACACTACTTTCATGTAAGGCAGCCGCATGATAGGAGGATGGAATATGAATGAAAAACAGGACGGCGTGACATATTGACATGTATGATGTATAAAGTGTAAACTAAGCACAAGGTGCTTGAACTTGTTAGAATCGATGCAAGCTAGAAACTATATGAAAGATGAGACCAATATCACTCTGCCAAATTAAAAGGGTGCCCTAACAAATGTATTTGACCAAATTAGAAGCAATACATGGCAACATGCTAGAAATAATATGCAATATGCAACGAATAAAGGTGACTCATCGTAAGTGATTGATGCAGGATACAGAAGAGAGGTAGTTTCATGTAAGAACAAGGTTAACACATAGATGTAGTGTGTACTAAAAATAGGAAGGCATGTCATATTCACAGGTATAGTGTGTAAACTAAGCAGATGCAATTTACCCTAATTAGAAGCATTACAAGCTAGACACCGTATGCAACATGCAACCACATATCACACTGCGAAGTTAGAGCAAGCACCTGTGATGGTGGTGTAGGGGAAGTGCGGTCTTCAGGTACAGAGCTACGTTCAATATCTTCATTTAGGCTTGATGTTTCTTGAGAATCATGTGGAGAGGATGAAATTGCATTCTTTATAAGAGTATTGCGTCTCATATTAACCCACGCGCATGACTGTCTCATCATAAGCGATAGACGCAGGATACACAAGAACAGTAGTTTGATGTAAGAACATGGTGTGATAGGCAGATGTAGTATGTACCAAAAACAGGAAGGCGTGTCATATTCACATGTATAATGTGTAAGCTAAGGAGATGCAATTTAACAAATTAGGAGCATTGATGAGGGATACACAAGAAAAGTAGTTTGATGTAAGAACATGGTTAATAGAAAGACGTAGTATGTACCAAAAACAGGAAGGCATGCCATATTCACACGTATAATGTGTTAACTAAGCAGATGCAATTTACCCTAATTAGAAGCATTACAAGGTAGACACCATATGCAACATGCAACCACATATCACAATGCCAAGTAAGAGCAAGCACCTGCGATGGTGGTGTGGGGGAATTGCGGTGATCAACTAGAGAGCTACGTTGACTATCTTCATTTAGCCTTGCTGTTTCTTGAGAATCATGTGGGGAGGATGACACTGCACTCTTTAAATGAGTAGGGCGTCTCACAGTAACCCACTCGGGTGACTGTCTCATCATAAGTGATTGACGAGGGATACAAAAGAGCATTAGTTTGATGTACGAACATGGTTAATAGACATATGTAGTATGTATCAAAAACAGGAAGGCATGTCATTATCAAAGGTATAATGTGTAAAGTAAGCAGATGCAATTTAACCAAATTGGAAGCAATACAAGCTAGACACCATATACAACATGCAACCACATTTGACAGCGCGAAGTTAAAGTAAGCACCTGGGATGGTTGTGTGTGGCAATTGAGATCATCAACTGCAGAGCTACGTTTACTGTCTCCAACTGCTGACACTGCACCCATTAGAGCGCTGAAACGCTTAGTGCTTATGTTCGAATTACACTGGAGCGACTTCTGTCTTTTCTTTT
The DNA here is from genome assembly GCF_002575655.3 of Aegilops tauschii subsp. strangulata. Lineage (NCBI taxonomy): Eukaryota > Viridiplantae > Streptophyta > Magnoliopsida > Poales > Poaceae > Aegilops > Aegilops tauschii. The sequence continues at coordinate 387,845,237 of NC_053035.3, forward strand.
CTGCATTCATCAACACTGCGTCAGAGTCTGAAATACCCATGCATAAAAAAACAATAGTGTGAGTATGGGTGAAGTGTGTGCACAATTAGTACAGTGTAAAGGTAGCAGATAGCAGGTCGGTGAGAAATAAATGACGGGAGACATATGATAGCTCTACAACATGCATGGCACACTAAATTACTACATGATTCTATGAAAATAACAGTCGACTGAAAGCAAATAGGTCAGTCCATTTTTTCTGCACCGTCCGAGGTACAAAGAACGGGCAGATCGCCTTCATCTACCTCCAGCCAGTCAGTGTTGACGATCTTCCTCGAAACGCCAGCGACCACCGGCCCAGTATTCCTCCCTTGCCTGTGCCCTCCCCTCGACCTCACCGCACCGCCGTGCTTGGCACCGCCCCCCGGCCATCCATTCAAGCCCCGCCGACCTCCAGATCGGGCGCAAGCAGCTCCTGCGCCCCACACCCCTATGATAGACACCGATGCGCCGCTTCCCCGGGGAATAGGTGGACTAGGTGCTCCGCGCGCCTAAGCGGGTGCTGCTTCTTTTAATTGCGGTTCGGCTGACCCTGAATTGAAATCCAGGCGGGCTACTAACCTCTAGCAAAGGTGAAATAGGAAAAGGGAGGAAACCTTGTGCATTTAGTATCACGAAGAAGATGCAGTAAGAAGCGCTCAACTAGTTTCTTTCGTGGGATGAATACGGTGTGAGCGGAGACGTAAGATTTGCACGAATAAGGGAAGAGGAGTACCTCTTTCTGCTAGCAGTGTTGTGTCCTCCATCTGTTTTTCCAACGACCTTCTTGTTGTTCGCCGGAAACCAGAAGTTGTGGAGGGCGGTGCAGCCTTGGACAAACCCATGGCCAAGTTATTGAGTGTGGTGCGGTGGCCGTCTGTCGGCGGCGGGGAAGCAGATCCGAGGCGGCGAACGACGGCGTAGCGGGAACAGCTCCGGTGCGGTGGACGGTTGCGACAGTGGAGCCGCAGCAATGAGGCGCAGGACGGCGTGGTCGGAGTGGTTCTGGTACGGCGCACGTCGGCGTCGGCGTCGTGGAGGCAGCTCTGCCTCGGCTTCAGCTGCTAAGTCTTTGAGGGCATTGCGGTTGCGGTTGCGTTGGACGACGACGTCGGGGTACCGGCTCCGGTGTGATGGAGGAGGGCGGCGGTGGATTGGCCGCTATGGGGTGGAGGACGGAGGAGGCTGGGGTTTCGCGGCTGGTGGAGAGGGCGTTTTCGCGCCCACGGAGTATGAATGGGGAAACGGAGGGAGGCGGGGAACTAAGGGGGAACAATGTTTCGGTTTGAGACGCGATTGTTTGAAATTTGGGGAAAGTTACAAACTTTGCCCCCATCTAAAATTTCGGACATATTGCGGGTTGGGGGTAGGACAGTCATGTCAGGTGTCCCAAATGTGGGCGGGATAGATTTCGGCCGAGCGCATGGGTAGGCGCCCACGGCGTATGAATGCTTCTCGGAGGCGGTTGAGACTGGTGTCTTGGTGAAGTTACAAACCTACCCCGGTTTAGACCTTTGGACATCGGGCCGATAGGCTACACGGGCCAGAGTCAGGACAATAATTTCCTACCACCAAAACATTAGTCTCGCACGGTTTCGGGTGACCAGAGGCCTATTTGGCGCTTCGTTCAATATTTGGGAGCAGAAGCATTAACGTTTTCGGTTCTCTTGAATTGAACTTTCAGGATTTGTCAAACTTCACAAATCTTTACTCTTGAAAATCCTAAAGCTACGATTATTTTGGAATGGAGGGGGTACATTTGAATATACATTGTACACGAGTATATATTAAAAAATATGCAACTTACCTCAGTTCATGCATGGTTCCAGATATAATCTCCTTGGTTGCAAAAAAAAGTTAGATATGCGTATGAATATATATAGCATGTTCAAACTCACAAGAAAGATTGATGCCCCCTTTTACATCTGATTTACAAATGCCATTATGTCGGGTTCAAATAGATGAATGCACTTCCTATGAATTCGAATCTTCGAAACCCCCTTTATGTTGAATTCGACATGTATTCTATTTCGTAGCTAGCAATTTGGAATGTATCCATGCAAGTGACAAATGTATAAAGTGCTTCACACTAACAACATGGAGTGCACTAATTAATGTTTATATATGAATTGCAAAACCATCCATTGCCTGTATTTCAAACCGCTCTCACTCTATAGATCGATAATATGAAATAAACACATGCACATGCTAGAATTCAATAGAGTATGGGTGTCTGATAGACCGATTTTCGTCCATACGCAATTTGCAAAATTCATGATCCCATCCAAAAATAATAATGCCATTTATATTTTAATTTAATGCGTAGAACCGCCTTTTACACGTAGATGCACTATGCCTCGCCCCGTTCTCACAAACGCGTTATATATCTCTCTATCTAACGCATAAGTGCACACACTTTATATGCATCGGCATTTCTCTTTCACACATGCTCACAATCTCTCTCAGGGTGTCGGGGTGTCTCACACACATGCTCTCTCTGTTTCTCTATCTCTCTTTCTGACTACTATGTACCACTCTTTTCACTAATCTCAGTTGGAAAACACTATTTCTCTCACATGCATATATACACATGCACGGTCTCTACTAGCCCTCTATACGCACATATATGTGCCTACGTGTCTCCCGCACGCACAATATCTTTAGGCCTCTCTCGCACACATTGCCCCCCTCGACACACCTCTCTCTTAGTAGTTGGCAGATATGATGTCATCATATCATTCGGTAGGATATCCCTGGCTATTAGGCTGGATGGTAATACGAGGCAAAGTTTTACCCTAGTTCGGATCGGACCCTTGCAGTTGAAGAAAGAGCCTACTCCTGGTACTGTATATTAGTGATAGGGGTGTGTACAAAGTACACGTGAATACCAGGCATTGTGCGTGTGTGTATACTATCGACGAACTAGCCCCCAAGCTTGTATAACATACTAAGGGCCTAGGGTTACAAATCATATATAGTCGGCTTATCACGAGTGGGGATAGAGTCCTCCACGACTCTGGTAGCTTCGTGTTGTACGCCGAGTCCTCCACACGGGTCTTCGTATAACACGTCTCGGTCCAACCTATATGTGGCGCAGGATGGAACCGACCCATGAGTCTTCATGTTAACCCACCACAACTAGAAATGATGTGCCCACCACACCACACACGCAATCGGCCACTAAGAAAATAAGCATATACAATAGTACAACGGTATCTAGCTCACGATACGTCTCCATATTTTGTTGATGACACTGACGAACTTTGCATTTGATGCGTGCTCCGTATTTTGTTGACGACACTTACGGTCATTGTATTTGAAGCGAAAGCACGATATGGTCACTGGACTTCAGAATAAGCTCATCACGGTCACCACATACATTTTGTTGACGACACTTACGGTCATTGTAATTTGTTGATAACACGATCAATTGACCAGTCAAACGGTCCACATTCAGCAGCGCACATTACCATAGGGCCCACCCGTCAGCGCGTATATGAAGGACAGAAATGGTAATAAATTAGTGGTCGGTGGGTATTCGAAGTCGTGAGACCTCCGGTTGGCAGTCACCGGCGGTTGGGGGGGGGCGTTACCGGCGGTGGGGAGTGGTTTCGGGGAGGGCGGGCCGGCCGCGGGCGGCTGGGGCTGGCGGTTCGGCCGGTGGTGGCTGGCGGCTCAGGGGGGTGGAGTTTGATGATAAACAGGAGGCCCTTGATTTCGTATCCAACGGCTGGAAAATCTAATGACCAGAGATGAAAAAGTCAGTCAAATGACGTGTAGCCTCACCCCGCACGTACACATGCACGCACACATGTAGGCGTGCAACCCTGACACGTACACACGCATGCATGCTGGCGTGCAACACTGACACGTACACATGCACTCACGAACACACGCACGTACACACCCATGCATGCAACACTGAAACGTACCCTTGCACGCACGCAACACTCGCACGCCTGCATTGTCAGGACCCCGATTCCAAGTCACATCGATCCAGCCGGTAACACCTCATATCACTTTGCGGCCTCACGCACGGTATTCCCACGGGTGTCGCCTTACCATGGCCCGGGACCGTTTGCGTCTTTTGGCTCACGTATATGATAGTGTCGCTAGCATCCATATGACAGAGAACCCGGGCCGACATGACTAGTCGTGAACCCAAAGTGGCACTAACTTACGGGGACAGGCATTCATGAATCAACATCGAGCATGTCGGTCAGCAGCGTGCGAATCCGGGCTGTAGCACTGGGCTAACAGGACTCCGGTGAACCGGGCTGTAGCAGGCTAGGCAGGACTCCGGATGTCACCGCGTGACATTTCCCCGAAGGGACAGACACAGGAACGAAGTGAATCACATGCCGGCCAGTCAAGTGTTCCGGAGCAGTAGTGCTGGGCTAGCAGGACTCCGGTGAACCAGGCTGTAGCGGACTACTATGGCTCATGGAAGCACAAGACTACATTTCCCCATAAGAGAGGCTACCAAGGATAAACAACTAGGTTGTCGGATCCCACACATACCAAGCATTCCAATCATACACACAATATGCTCGATATGTGCAAATACAACATGGCATCAGAACAAGACTCTACGACTCACAGTATTTATTCATTAGGCCCCGAAGAGCCAGATATTACAAACATGGGTCTCATGACCCAACATTCAGAGCATACAAGTCAAAGCACATGCGGAAGCTTAACATGTCTGAGTACAGACATCTACAAATGAAAAAGGCTGAGAAGCCTGACTATCTACTAGATCCTGCCGAGGGCACAAGATCGTAGCTGAGGTAACAAGCTAAACATCGAAGTCCACACGGAACTACTAGCGAGACTGACGTCTCTCTGCAAAACATAAAATAAGCAAACGTGAGTACAAATGTACCCAGCAAGACTTACATCAGAACTATCTACATATGCATCGGTATCAACAAAGGGGGTGGTGGAGTTTAACTGCAGCAAGCCAGCTTTGACTCGGTGGCTATCCTGAACTACGACTTCAAGTAACTCTTTTGAGGTGGCGCACACGAGTCCACATATTCACCATATCAATACACCACTATGGATCCGCTCCTGTCTCCCTACAAGAACGCCATCCATAGCACTCACGCTTATCTTGCGCATTTTAGAGTATCCACTTTTCACTTGTCTATGAACTGTTATAGGTGACCCAGAAGTCCTTTTCCGCGGACACGGCTATTCGAATAGATGATGTTAACCCTGCAGGGGTGTACTTCGTCACACACGCTCTCGCCACTTACCACTATGTACAAGTCGTGTACCTCGGCAACCTTCAAGCGGAAGCTTGGCGAGGGAGTCGGCCACGACCTGACTAACCACACAAGTCTCTAGTCCAGGTTTATCGCCTATTCGGGTTCCATTCGCAAGGAGATCCGGCCGGGGTGTCGCTCACGGCCCCAAACGATGTGTGCAGGGTTCCCGAGCCCACCATCCGGGTGCCACTCGGTACACCAGGCCACGTGTGCCTAGTTTGTCCCAAGCCCACCTGTACCGGGTGCCACTTGGTAGACTACTAACACTACCTACAAACACCAGAAACTAGTTGCAACTCCTGGACGGAGATCAGGTTGATTAATAAGTCGAGAGAGCTTGGAGCGCCCGGAGCCCAATGTGTGGTAGTAACTGTTCATGGATCACAAACACAGAACTCAGTTCCTGAGGACGGTTTCAATGAGACAACCCACCATGTACTCCTACATGGCCTCTCACCGCTACCTTTACCAAATCGTGTTCACACACTTAGCTCTCACACAGTAGGACATGTTCACAACTTTCCAATTCATTCCCGATGAATCAGACCTGACACAACTCTAAGCAATAGCAGGCAAGACAAACAAGCATGAATGAGTAGGCACATCAGGGCTCAAACAACTCCTACTCATGCTAGTGGGTTTCATCTATTTAATGTGGCAATGACAGGTCATGCAGAGGATAAAGGGGTTCAGCTACCGCAGCAAGTAACAGATGAATCGTTGTTGTCCTAATGCAATAAAAGAGAGCAGGAGCGAGAGAGTGGGATTGTATCGGAATGAACAAGGGGTTTTTGCTTGCCTGGCACTTCTGAAGATAGCAAAACTCTTCAGCAGTGCCATCGATCAAATCGTCGGAACGTCGTCTACTAAGAGGGCACAAATACCGGCAACATAGAAGGAAAACACAATCAATGCAATGCACAATATGATGCATGATCATGACATGTCAATATGCGGTGTGTTGGCCTAATGCAACTACAATCAGATGGGTTTGAGTTATTTTGAACCCAAGGTTCAAGTTCAAACTCAAACTATGAATTTATAAAATGCATTATCATGTTTTGATATAAACAGAACGTTTAAGTTGCTTTATCATGCATGAAACCAGTGCAGATGGATAGATCGGATTTTTCTGATAATTTTTCATATATAACTTGTTTCATTTGGAGCTACGGTTGAATTTCTATGAATTTTAGAAGTTTAGGGCATTTTTCTGGAATTTCCTGTATAAGAATAATTCCAGTAATTAAATTACTGCGTCAGCACTATGTCAGGATGACATCAGCAAGTCAACGGGTCGTCCAGGTCAAACTTGATGTGTGGGGTCCACACGTCAGTGACTAACTAACTAACCTAAATTAATTAGTGTTAAACTAATACTAACTAAACGCGTCAGGGGGTGGCCCACGCGTCAGTGACACAGGGGAGGTCAAACCCCCTGGTCAGCGGGGTCAAACCCGCCGGACTTGGTCCACGGCTCATCGCCGGTGAAGCCCGAGACGGCAGAGGGGCTCGGGATTTGCCCACGGTCGACCAAATCGGCCGCGGTTTGGTCCTACGCGTAGCTGGGGCTCGCGCGCATCTGGTAGGGCAAGCGGGAGGAGCTGGGGTGGAGCGAGCTCGCCGGAGTCGAGCTCGTGGCGGCGGCTGGAGTTCGGACGAGGCTGGGTTCGGCGCTACGGTGCACGGGAGGAGGAGCTGGTGGTGTCTACGGGCTCCTGGTGCTGCGTTGAGCACAGCGGTGAGCTTGGCTTCGAGCCACTATGGCTCTAGCCACGTCGGCGAGGAGGCAGGGCGGCGGCGAGCTTTGGCCGCGGTGGTTAGTGGGGCTAGAGGAGGAAATCGACGGCGGGGAGAGAGGGGTTGGGGTGAGGGGCTCACGGCAGTTGCAGCGGTGGCCTCTTCGAGCTCGGGGAAGGCCGGACGGCGACGAGTCGACGATGGGGATCCGCGGCGGCCGACGATGAAGAAGAGGTCGGGGACGGCATTTTGAGGCGTCTGGCGTCGAGTGGGTCGACGGGGAGGATGAGGGCGTCGAGGCGGAGGCCATGGACACGTCGGCGAGGCGAGGGAGGGCCTGTGGCCATGGCTACGGCGACAGCGAGCTCGCGGCTGTCTCGGCCATGGTGGAGAGGGCGAGAGGGAGGCGAGGGGGAGAATGGCGGGGCGGTCAGAGCGATCCAGACGGCTCTGGCGGGTCTGTCCGCGGCGCCACGCAAGCTAGCAGGCAGGAGGTGGCACGGGCGTGTGTGTGCGCACGGCGAGCACGCGCTCGGCGTCCTTCTGGCGCGGTGGAGACGACGACTGGTGTCGGCCAGCTGGTTTGGGCCCTGCTGGGCCAGGCCAGGTAAGCGCCAGGTGAGTTTGCTCTCTCTCTCTCTCTCTCTCTCTCTCTCTTTTATTTCTGTTTTGTTTTTCTATTTTTGCTATTATGTTTTGATTTAGTTCAAAGACCAAACCATTATCAAAAATTCATGAAAGTAATTGTGTGAACTAAATGGACTTATCCAAAGCTACACAACAATTTCCAGAATTATTGAACATATATTTATTATATAATAAATATAGATCCAATTCAAATATTTATTGGATTAATTCAAAGGCCCAAAATAATTATGTTAAACCTTCCAAAAATATTGGTTTGAATTTTATTCTTGCCAATATTTTTCATGGTTTAACAGGAACATTTCCTTGGGCTTCTTTGAGAAGATTTTAATGTTGGTCATTTTTAAAAGATTTCTGAGGCTTTGGAAATTCCTCAACTCAAATTTCATTTGAATTTAAACATGATGCATGGATACAAGAAAAATCAAGCAAGGGCTGATCTGGGGCTGTGACAGCTCACCCCCACTAAACAAGAATCTCGTCCCGAGATTCAAGACGTTAGGTAAGAAGACAGAGGGGGTACAAGCTAACATGATCTTCACGATCCAAGTTGCACTTTATAAGAACGTTGATTCGATCACCATCTTTGTCTCGATGTCTTGCTCTGAGAACTCAAACCAACAAGACAACAAGAGGAAAGGAAAAACTGTAGAAGGATCGATCTTCTCGAATATCGAACAACTCAGGATCAACTCATGGAGGGAGGCACTGAAACATCTCTCGAGCTGAGAGGCAAGACATGCACTAGGAGGGGCGGAAGAAACAATTTGACGAGGGTTTCAAAGTAGCGAGGAAAATTGCCATGATTCCATAACGGGGCACCTCAGAGTAGGTGGCCCGTTGAATTATTCCCTTAAGTGGCAAAAGAATTACTTTTGATCCATAGACCATTGGAACTCTTCATACCAACCAAAGGCAATCACAAACGATCGCGTGAAGGAGCTTGAAGAAATGGCATACTCATACTAGAACGGATGATGTGGACTACCATGTTGAAGACAACGCAATGGATGATTTCTTCTTATCATCGAGAAAGGATAGGGCCCAGGGTAAGCCCACTTTTGAGGATGATCCCGAATAAAAATTACTGAGAAGGCAGACCATAGTAAAATGGCACAATGGCGGGTGCAAGCTGGGAACAAAATGCAAATGCTGGGAATGATTCTAGTAACTGGGGAAAAATTCAAAGTGATTCCACTGTTTGAGTAGTTATAGCATAATCAAAGAAACTATGAGCACAAGAATCCCCAAGGAGCAACTTCTAGAATAAGTCGCATGAAATCTTCATGGAGAAGATGGTCAAATAGCTCAATCAAGATACTACCATGATAGATCTTCCGACTAGGTGTGTCGGCCAAAACATCAACCTTGTCGGGATCTACATCATAGATCTTGGAAAAGTTCCAATCTTCATATCTGCCTGAGATTCAGATCTGGTTGGTAACAGGATTTTTCAGACAACATGTCTAGAAAAGAAAGGTTGCAACACAAGTCGACGAGATGACATTGTGAGATTCTCGGGAGATGAACTTTGGTAGAAAGCTCCAAAACATGAGCGGGTTCTGTTACAAACACGTGAACACGCTGCGCCAGACAAGCATGGCCACAGAGTAGTCTTACAATAAAACACTACCGAGTTCTGGTTGGGAACCATCATCGAGGATAACGGAATCTTGTACAAAGCCGTCTGGTACCTTCAGGACTAGCACTTAAAACTTATTATCCTTGAACAAATCAATCAGTGGCTTGGTGTGCTAGGAACACATATGGAGTGTAGGTAATTAATCTACCAAACCATAGAATACTTCGCACGAATGCATGACTGACTTGGGATGATTCCAAAGGAAGCAAAAACAAGCTCCCTCGAATTCACGGCGGCAACTTGCATCGATTGCACGTGAATTTAGAGGAAGTCAGTACTTTCATCCAAACATACACTTCATGAACGGGGCATGAAGAAAATGCTTACACAAGTTTCCAACACTAGCTGGATGTTCAGCACGAATCAGGGAGGAGACAAAATGCTGCTGATGGGCTCAACAGCAACTCATTGGAATTTCCATATAACTGGACTTCCACCATTATGTGAACAATGTGATAGTATTGGTCAGCCCAAAAGATGTAATGGTGTATGCTCGAGGAACCAACCACGAGTAAGACAACATTACGAATATCGTTGGTTCTAACTTGATTTGGCGATAGCCCACACTCAAATCAAGGTTTGGACAAGACAATAGATTCAACAGCTGATCACGGGGATCAGTCGATGAAGATATCATCTTTCTTCAACACACACACACACTCAAGGATATCCCTTAGTGATGAACTAAGTCGGACAAGCTTTCATCTTCCAACTCTCCAAGTTTTTGTTTAGCTTAACCAACTAGCTCGGGGTATCCAACACAGATTCTTGGAGAATGGATGGTTTAGAGAAAAACCAGCATGATCACGAACTCAACATAGCGATCAGGGAACAACCTGGTAATACTTCCGAGAAGATATTCGGAAAATCACGAACCACCGATATGTTATTAAGCTCGAGAACAATCTTGCTTTTCAGGGCAAGACGGTATGATCAAGGAGCGAGGGATTGTCACAACCCTAACTCATTGGTCGATGAGTGCACCTGGAAATATGGACTAGGTAGCACGATCAATCTTAGGATGATGATTCAATAACCAGCACGCTAAGAATGAGAGTATTGTCCATTAACCACCAAGCAATGGAGTTGCTAGGAGTATTGATTTCACACATCACAGTACACTTGTCGGCATTCCGGTTACAATAACACGGAACCGAGGAATGAACAATGATGGCAAGAAGTATTACTACGTCAAGAATTCATAAGAGGTGGTGTAATTCTAGTGACACTCCTGACATAAAGATGGTAACACTCCAAGGTAGAGCAGAGCAAAAGCTGGATTGGCATTTTGATCTGCGGAATACAATTGTTTTGACCTGATCCTAGATATGGATGAGGTTCTAGAGTTAGTTTCTCCTAGTCATTCTGGAATAGGATGGCTTGATGGACCACAAGAATAATAAGCATCGATAACACGAATGCACAATTAGTCCTGACTATCAATTGATAGCCGAAGGTCAGAATACGACTGAAGAGGGACAATCCAAAGGAACATATAATTTTCTAAGTTGTGAATGCATAGATTAGTATGTCAAGCAAAGCTCAACATCTCTTCTGGATAACCCATGCGGAAAGGGTAGAACTGGCAGATTGACAATATAGAATGGAGAACTCATCAAGAGCACTCTTATTGTGACCTTTGTTTCAACGAAGAACTACTGCCATAAGCGGTTCATGGTATTTGGAAGAAGGATATACCACGGACCTCGAGGACTATCACAAAGGTTGCTAATATCCTAAAGGAATGAGCAACACTATCTACACGAATTAAGTAGAGTGAATCTTGGGTTCAAGAACCCAGAAATAGAAAGCCTACTAACTAAATGGCATCATGGGATGCTTTCGAGAATAATGGCTAGAATCATCACACCAGGAATACAAAGCATTGCTAGATTACTAGGTGACTCCCTAAGACACCTAGGGTCATAATAATAGTTCCAACATACATGTCGAGGCAATAGAATACCTCAACTCACTGATTAGTGTGGTTAAACTGGCGCAAAGGAACATCGAGAACGGGAGGAAGGGATTTGCAAATGCATCAGACTATTGTAGAAACCTGGGATGACTCGGACAGCATAACGGCTGTAAATGCTCAAAATGATTTGAGACATCCTGCAAAATGGTGGCATGACCACTCAACATCACAATATCAAGGTTCTGAGGCCATCTATGAACATATGGAAGTAGTAGAACTGAACTGAGGGTTGGAACCAACAATCCTAAGAGTCTACGGATTAGTAACACATGATCCTGATAGAAGATGAGAAAGCCTAGTTCCTAGTCCCCGTAGGAAAGAAGAGGAAGACTCAGATCAGAAGGGCATAAGGTATAAGGAGTAAAAAGAGCCTTATGTTCCCTTCCACAATCAATTCCCTTATATAACTAAAGCATTTCTAGACTCAACTTCGACCAGTTTGGCTTGGTAACCCTACAGGCAGTCAGGCTCTGATACCAAAGCTGTCAGGACCCCGATTCCAAGTCACATCGATCCAGCCGGTAACACCTCACATCACTTTGCGGCCTCACGCACGGTATTCCCACGGGTGTCGCCTTACCATGGCCCGGGACCGTTTGCGTCTTTTGGCTCACGTATATGATAGTGTCGCTAGCATCCATATGACAGAGAACCCGGGCCGACATGACTAGTCGTGAACCCAAAGTGGCACTAACTTACGGGGACAAGCATTCATGAATCAACATCGAGCATGTCGGTCAGCAGCGTGCAAATCCGGGCTGTAGCACTGGGCTAACAGGACTCCGGTGAACCGGGCTGTAGCAGGCTAGGCAGGACTCCGCATGTCACCGCGTGACATTTCCCCGAAGGGACAGACACAGGAACGAAGTGAATCACATGCCGGCCAGTCAAGTGATCCGGAGCAGTAGTGCTGGGCTAGCAGGACTCCGGTGAACTGGGCTGTAGCGGACTACTATGGCTCATGGAAGCACAAGACTACATTTCCCCATAAGAGAGATTACCAAGGATAAACAACTAGGTTGTCGGATCCCACACATACCAGGCATTCCAAACATACACACAATATGCTCGATATGTGCAAATACAACATGGCATCACAACAAGACTCTATGACTCAGAGTATTTATTCATTAGGCCCCGAAGAGCCAGATATTACAAACATGGGTCTCATGACCCAACATTCAGAGCATACAAGTCAAAGCACATGCGGAAGCTTAACATGTCTGAGTACAGACATCTACAAATGAAAAAGGCTGAGAAGCCTGACTATCTACTAGATCCTGCCGAGGGCACAAGATCGTAGCTGAGGTAACAAGCTAAACATCGAAGTCCACACGGAACTACTAGCGAGACTGACGTCTCTCTGCAAAACATAAAATAAGCAAACGTGAGTACAAATGTACCCAGCAAGACTTACATCAGAACTATCTACATATGCATCGGTATCAACAAAGGGGGTGGTGGAGTTTAACTGCAGCAAGCCAGCTTTGACTCGGTGGCTATCCTGAACTACGACTGCAAGTAACTCTTTTGAGGTGGCGCACACGAGTCCACATATTCACCATATCAATACACCACTATGGATCCGCTCCTGTCTCCCTACAAGAACGCCATCCATAGCACTCACGCTTATCTTGCGCATTTTAGAGTATCCACTTTTCACTTGTCTATGAACTGTTATAGGTGACCCAGAAGTCCTTTTCCGCGGACACGGCTATTCGAATAGATGATGTTAACCCTGCAGGGGTGTACTTCGTCACACACGCTCTCGCCACTTACCACTATGTACAAGTCGTGTACCTCGGCAACCTTCAAGCGGAAGCTTGGCGAGGGAGTCGGCCACGACCTGACTAACCACACAAGTCTCTAGTCCAGGTTTATCGCCTATTCGGGTTCCATCCGCAAGGAGATCCGGCCGGGGTGTCGCTCACGGCCCCAAACGATGTGTGCAGGGTTCCCGAGCCCACCATCCGGGTGCCACTCGGTACACCAGGCCACGTGTGCCTAGTTTGTCCCAAGCCCACCTGTACCGGGTGCCACTTGGTAGACTACTAACACTACCTACAAACACCAGAAACTAGTTGCAACTCCTGGACGGAGATCAGGTTGATTAATAAGTCGAGAGAGCTTGGAGCGCCCGGAGCCCAATGTGTGGTAGTAACTGTTCATGGATCACAAACACAGAACTCAGTTCCTGAGGACGGTTTCAATGAGACAACCCACCATGTACTCCTACATGGCCTCTCACCGCTACCTTTACCAAATCGTGTTCACACACTTAGCTCTCACACAGTAGGACATGTTCACAACTTTCCAATTCATTCCCGATGAATCAGACCTGACACAACTCTAAGCAATAGCAGGCAAGACAAACAAGCATGAATGAGTAGGCACATCAGGGCTCAAACAACTCCTACTCATGCTAGTGGGTTTCATCTATTTAATGTGGCAATGACAGGTCATGCAGAGGATAAAGGGGTTCAGCTACCGCAGCAAGTAACAGATGAATCGTTGTTGTCCTAATGCAATAAAAGAGAGCAGGAGCGAGAGAGTGGGATTGTATCGGAATGAACAAGGGGGTTTTGCTTGCCTGGCACTTCTGAAGATAGCAAAACTCTTCAGCAGTGTCATCGATCAAATCGTCGGAACGTCGTCTACTAAGAGGGCACAAATACCGGCAACATAGAAGGAAAACACAATCAATGCAATGCACAATATGATGCATGATCATGACATGTCAATATGCGGTGTGTTGGCCTAATGCAACTACAATCAGATGGGTTTGAGTTATTTTGAACCCAAGGTTCAAGTTCAAACTCAAACTATGAATTTATAAAATGCATTATCATGTTTTGATATAAACAGAACGTTTAAGTTGCTTTATCATGCATGAAACCAGTGCAGATGGATAGATCGGATTTTTCTGATAATTTTTCATATATAACTTGTTTCATTTGGAGCTACGGTTGAATTTCTATGAATTTTAGAAGTTTAGGGCATTTTTCTGGAATTTCCTGTATAAGAATAATTCCAGTAATTAAATTACTGCGTCAGCACTATGTCAGGATGACATCAGCAAGTCAACGGGTCGTCCAGGTCAAACTTGATGTGTGGGGTCCACACGTCAGTGACTAACTAACTAACCTAAATTAATTAGTGTTAAACTAATACTAACTAAACGCGTCAGGGGGTGGCCCACGCGTCAGTGACACAGGGGAGGTCAAACCCCCTGGACAGCGGGGTCAAACCCGCCGGACTTGGTCCACGGCTCATCGCCGGTGAAGCCCGAGACGGCAGAGGGGCTCGGGATTTGCCCACGGTCGACCAAATCGGCCGCGGTTTGGTCCTACGCGTAGCTGGGGCTCGCGCGCATCTGGTAGGGCAAGCGGGAGGAGCTGGGGTGGAGCGAGCTCGCCGGAGTCGAGCTCGTGGCGGCGGCTGGAGTTCGGACGAGGCTGGGTTCGGCGCTACGGTGCACGGGAGGAGGAGCTGGTGGTGTCTACGGGCTCCTGGTGCTGCGTTGAGCACAGCGGTGAGCTTGGCTTCGAGCCACTGTGGCTCTAGCCACGTCGGCGAGGAGGCACGGCGGCGGCGAGCTTTGGCCGCGGTGGTTAGTGGGGCTAGAGGAGGAAATCGACGACGGGGAGAGAGGGGTTGGGGTGAGGGGCTCACGGCAGTTGCAGCGGTGGCCTCTTCGAGCTCGGGGAAGGCCGGACGGCGACGAGTCGATGATGGGGATCCGCGGCGGCCGACGATGAAGAAGAGGTCGGGGACGGCATTTTGAGGCGTCTGGCGTCGAGTGGGTCGACGGGGAGGATGAGGGCGTCGAGGCGGAGGCCATGGACACGTCGGCGAGGCGAGGGAGGGCCTGTGGCCATGGCTACGGCGACAGCGAGCTCGCGGCTGTCTCGGCCATGGTGGAGAGGGCGAGAGGGAGGCGAGGGGGAGAATGGCGGGGCGGTCAGAGCGATCCAGACGGCTCTGGCGGGTCTGTCCGCGGCGCCACGCAAGCTAGCAAGCAGGAGGTGGCACGGGCGTGTGTGTGCGCACGGCGAGCACGCGCTCGGCGTCCTTCTGGCGCGGTGGAGACGACGACTGGTGTCGGCCAGCTGGTTTGGGCCCTGCTGGGCCAGGCCAGGTAAGCGCCAGGTGAGTTTGCTCTCTCTCTCTCTCTCTCTCTCTCTCTCTCTCTCTCTTTTATTTCTGTTTTTGTTTTTCTATTTTTGCTATTATGTTTTGATTTAGTTCAAAGACCAAACCATTATCAAAAATTCATGAAAGTAATTGTGTGAACTAAATGGACTTATCCAAAGCTACACAACAATTTCCAGAATTATTGAACATATATTTATTATATAATAAATATAGATCCAATTCAAATATTTATTGGATTAATTCAAAGGCCCAAAATAATTATGTTAAACCTTCCAAAAATATTGGTTTGAATTTTATTCTTGCCAATATTTTTCAAGGTTTAACAGGAACATTTCCTTGGGCTTCTTTGAGAAGATTTTAATGTTGGTCATTTTTAAAAGATTTTTGAGGCTTTGGAAATTCCTCAACTCAAATTTCATTTGAATTTAAACATGATGCATGGATGCAAGAAAAATCAAGCAAGGGCTGATCTGGGGCTGTGACATGCATGCACACAGCACACGACGCAAGACACACGCTCAACCTATACGTGCATACACCCTTTGTTAAGGACATGGATTGTTACGGGTATTAATCAATCTTATGTGTGATAAGCAAAACACTGATGTTTGCAGCGGTCTTTATGAATCACAACGTATCGAACGGGCTATCAACATAGTAGGCTTATCTACATGAAAAAGCTGACGTCACACTCAATGAACAACCATCGGTTTATGAAATGCCCGCTTCTGACCGCCCTGGCCAACCAAAGGTTCCTCTGCTGTGCGCTGCCTGCGTTGGGTCACTGACATGCAGGACATGCACCCAAAGAGCCCACACGTCAGTGGAAGAACGGCGCGGTGTCCTAGGTCAGAGTCGAGAGCGCCACTCGCGGCACGCCCGGCTGAACACGCCTCCGTGCCGCATTCAAACGCCTCCATGAAACCCGCCCGTGTGGAAGCCGAGAAACCCACTCTGGACACACGTCCGTTCATGACCGGGCCGGCGTTAAACGCAGCGCCGGCTGAGCTCCTCCCATCCGCCGTCTATTTAATCTCCTATTTAAACGAGGCCAAACGCCGGCCAAGAATCGCACACCTCCGCCGCTCCCCTATCTACTCCAACATTTTGTCCACTCTTACAATGGCTTACGAAGAGTAGTTATTCCGCATCCAAGCGGGCTGGGTAGCCCACCGGATACGAGCTATGCAGCTCGCTGATCCACCTCCCTCCCCTCATCCGACGGAGCCAGTTGCCGCCCCAAGCCGGCGCGCGGTTCAGCAACTCGCCGCCACATCGTACCGCGTCTCCCGTTTCTGTGGCCGAGACTCCCATGCCGGCGGCCGCGCCATGCAAGCAGCAACAGAAGCCGGGTGCGCGGAGAGCGACGAGTCAGTGGCCAGCGCCTCCGCGTTCGCCGCCATCACCGAGGAGAAGTAGAACACGGGAGGCCGCCGCCGCCTGGATCCCATGAAGGCCACCGCAGAGGCGACGCCGGCGTACACAGCAGGTGTCTTGCCGGATCCTTTTGTTTCCAGGACCTTTGTCGACCCCGCATGGGCTCCACAGAAGAGGGGAATGTTAGGATGAACTCGAGCCGGTGCCGGCCATGGCGAAGTAGTGGCCGGTGATGAACTCGAACCGGTGCCGGCCACCATCATCTTCGGCACCAGCCAATGATATCAGTTTGGCAGTGGGGAAGCGAGCCGTCCTTTGCGCTGAAGCATATACCTTCGGGGCTCCCGGCAGTCCGGTGATCGTGCTGCCGGACATGAGGAACACAAATCGATCGGCGGGCAACCATTTAGGCCAGGTATTATATACCAGTGTTGTCCAGAACTAGCACCGCGTAGTTCATTTGAATGTAATGAAATCCATCATATTTGTATGAAAATCCGGTATTTTATATGATTTCCGTCGTTGTTTATATGAAATATCAGCTTGTCTACGTGTTTGCGTGAATTTCGTCCGGTTGGTTGAGTTGCTGTCATAATGTGTGCGGCTACGGTTGGATGGCGTAATTTGCGGGTCGTCGGTCGGTCTGCGGGCGGCTCGGGCAGCGTTGTGGGACAAAAAAACACAGCTCGTGCGAGCTCGTCTCCAACGTGCGCGCTGGAGGATGCATGACAGCATGAGCACCCGAGCCATTCCTCGTTCATCGGTGGCAAAGGCACCGGTGGACAAAAGGGTCGCCAATATTTTGGATACCCCGGGCAAGATCCAAACAGCCCCTCCCAACAGATTCAAATCCCTCGTTCGCCGTGGAATTTTGCCATGTGTTGTTTTCATGGACTAGCAAGATGCCCGTGCATTGCACGGAACATCAAGATGCATTTTTTACAAACTCCCGCATGCACAAGGTATAATTAATGTCCTCCTTTGCTAGTACCACGAGGCAAACACCATTAATATTGTATCGATTAGTGTTAGTGGCCTTGTATATCTGCAAATTGTAATTTTGATAGTGGCCCCTTGTATATAAAAATGAAGGGAGAAAGATGAGAGATAAGGTGAGGAGGAGTGGGGCGTGGTGGTGACTGGTGGTCAGACTGGGCAGAGGCATGGGGATGGACGGCGCATTATGTCTAGGTTTGTATCTCTCTCACACACACCCACGTAGGTGGGGAACGTGCATGAAGAGAAGAGGTGCACGCACGGCGCACGTACTCCCGTCTCTTTCCCAACCACACCCGCGCGGGTACACGGTGGAGCTCATTTCTGTATGAAAAAGGCAGCCCACGTGGTAATTTGGCACGTGTACTGGTTGTCCACTTGGTGGAGGGAGGATCGTCTACCACGGGTGAACAAACAAATTGCGACTTGACACGTTATGTTAAATTAAAAAAGAGGCAAACCATGTGGGGCCTACCTTAGAGGCAAGGCTCTATACACTGGAGTACTTTTGATGTGTCCCGTCAACTCGCAGAACGAGGAGAAGCTTGCTTAGTACGCCGTCTCCCCCGCCCACGGGCGCGGTGGCTCGCAGGATGAGGTGAAGCTTGCTTACGAGTAGTAGTAGTAGTACTACTACTACTGTACGCCTTTACGCCCGCTCCCTCGCCCACGCGCGCGGTGGCTCGCAGTACGAGGAGAAAAATTTACTACTCCCTCCGTTTACTCCTCGTCCCTACTACGTACTTTGGTTAGTACTCCCTCCATTTACTTATACAAGGCCACTATAAAAAATACATTTTGCATCTATACAAGGCCACAAATGGTAATCGAGACAAAAGTTACTACTCCCTCCTTTCCAGTTTATGGCTTAATTTCAAAATCTCTCCAACCAAGGTAGACGGTGAGTGGTCGAATTAATTTCGTAGTTTGCACAAGTAATTAGTACGCTCGTTTTTCTCAAGAAGTTATGTTTACCGAGGCATTAATTAGAACGAATGCATGAATGACCACTAAATTTCCATGAACTTGTACATGCATTGGTTAGTTTCCTCTTGACACTGCTTGCGTCGGGTGATCTAACGCACCTCGAAATCCAACATGTAATGGTACTACTACTAGTATAGTAGAATTGAGACTTATCAAACGGAAAAACGAATGTTTTTTAGATGAGCCCTATAAACCCTAGTGGGTACGTACTCCGTAAAAACAGATTTTTCCAAAACTAAGTCGCTCCCTTTCATGAATTCTGTAGTATACTCCTCTGTCGACGCTCCCTTTCATGAATTTTGTACTTCCTGTCGCCGACATGTGGGACATATAGCAACCAGGTCGACGTGTCAAGCACCAAATAACAGTGCAGAATAGCAGGGGGGACGCACCCCACTCGTACCGGCCCAGTAGTAGTAATGAGCAATGAGACGTCAAATCACAATGGCGCACCTTCCCAGACGGACGAAGCAACCATTTTTTCACACTTCGGTTCGCCATCATCTCAAACCACGTAGTATTGCTTCTGCCTCAAGAGGGACACGCGCATCGCCTTGGTACATCATGACACGTGGGACCGCATGACAGGCCATGCTCCCCCACCGATCGCTCGGTAAAATCACCTCATTTTTACTATACTTCCTCTGTATCGGTTTACTACATGGCATGCACGTTGTTCTAGGTTGAGAATTTAACTGGCTATATATGTGATGAACAGTACTCTAGCCTTTTAGAAAATGTATACTTTTGTACAGTAGTACTATCGATGGATTGCGCCATGGAGCAAAAATTGAAATTAAAAAAAAGGTGGTACATATAGAGAGCGCTCGTCGCCAAATTATGCATATAGTACTATTAAAAAAGCTAGTACGTGCTTAATTGGGGTGCTAAATTCTATTAAAGAAATACTAGTAGTATGTACATACTGAAGAGTTAAAGTAACGAGAAGAAACATAACATAGTTCTGCTGGGGGCTCAGCACAACACACCCCTCAAATTAAACTAAGCACACCTGAAATTAAACTATGCAACTAATCCGGTAGACACTGCATTAGAAGTTTAGAACCACCATGAGCAACGACACTGCCACCTTACTCGGAGTCCTTGTCCACGTCCTCGACTTCGTCCTTGTCCCTCTTCCTCTTGGCCGATACTTCTTTGCTTGAACCGCACACTTGGCTGTTGTTCTTCATCCAACCCTTGTAGATATTGAAACAAAGGTAGCCATCCATTGCAGCGTAGTGGATGTGGTCTATATCTAGTACATTCCGCTGCCATGCATGACGATGAAACGTGTAATGAGGTTTCTCTAGTTTACGGTACGAAGGATGAACCATGGCTCCTGCCAGGGTCAGCATTGAAGGCTGACGAGAGGGCACCAGCCGATTCTTCTGGAGGTCGAAGGGGTTGCCTACAACGAGGCCTATCCGACCCAGGACTTCTTTGTCGTTCTTAAAGTCTACAGTAACGAATTTCACTGTTTTGTCCTTGAGGAAGTTCTTAAAATCCTAGCACTCAACGTCGGCATGGCATATGTGGTAGACCAAGCAAACGTTATGAACGCAAACCTGGATCACGGCGGGCTTCTTCCTCTCTTCGTCCTTTAGATCCTTCTCTCGTCCCAGGACTGTGGTGTACTCAACATCTAGCCCAGTGACCCACTCATCATCTGAGTTTTCGAACATGCGTCTGAAGCGAGAAAGGCATCCTTTCACCGTCGCGGAAGAACGGGTGTAGATGACGTCGAACTCATCGCCGGTGATGGTTCTAACCTTGAACTCACCGCCGATCGTGGAGATTTAGGACGCCATGGATTTGGGAGGAGGGTTAGGATTAGTGGAACTACCGTAATGTGAATGGACGGGACGCCTAGGAGCGAACCGCCGTAGTATTGAAGGACGTGCGGGGACGAGTAGGAGCGAACTGCAGGGTAGTGGCTTTCCATTCTCCCATGATACGGGCTTCCGAGAGCCCTTGGATCTGAGATCGAACGGTTGCATGGCGTGATTCTAGACCTATGGGTGAATATCCTATCCTGGAGGGTTATTCTGCAAATTTTCAGCAACTTAGCATGCGACTGTTTGATCTCAGATCCAAGGGCTGCCAGCAGCCCGTATCATGGTCGCGCCTACCACGACTGTCGCGTCGCTCGCGCGGTCGCGCCCTTGGAGATTTAACACGGTGCGTTAGGCTATCTGATGTTGGCATGTCATACATAGTCATCACTTAGTCACTCATACTACAACAAGGTTGGCTATAAGGTTGGCTATAAGTGTATTTTTTTACTCC